>NC_056725.1:330051719-330371719 GCF_019279795.1 Protopterus annectens
TACACTACTGACTCCCGTTTAGCCTATTCCTTATAAGGCCATGAGATCTCAGCATAACCCATTTATCTCTCCCACCCCCCCCAAAAAGAGTACCAGTCAGATCTTTTTATTTCTTATAATACATTTGTTAACCAGGTTAGGCAACTAGACATAAGGATCCGTTTTCAGGTTAACTGGTTAAGTGACTTGCTCAGAATCAGACAGTGGGCAAATGGAGGTGGACAGAATCAAACTATATAACATTGATTACAGGAAGCAGTTCTTTAACTTTTCAGAGCCTTATCCCTCTGCATTAACCACTGCTACTGCAGTCCATCGAGGGGAAGTGTGCCTCTGCATGCTGGATTCCACTCATCTTATTGGTGCTATGCACTGTGACTGCAGAGGTTTGGCTGGGTCATTTTGCTCATGCTAAGTATCACTCTGTTCGGTGAACAAAGCCACAATCCTTCCTGAAGGATGGGGAAGCCAGCAGCTACTCACAGCCATCCTTCCTGGCCAACTCCTCTATAGAGTTGGCTATGTTGTTACAAGTATTGTGCTTATATTTTATATAAACTACCAGAAGCTACTAGGAACACGTCAAAAAAGTAACTAAAGGAAACACAAATATGCCACTGTCATGTATTTAGTTCACCAAAGAAAACAAATATATTAATACATGTATATGGATGTCATACACAATAATGAAAAATCACATTTTCAAATGGCAAATGATTGACAAGAATGTTTGAACATCAACTGATTGAAAATTTTAAAAACACAAAAAGAAAACATGTTTTTGCAGTGAAGCAAGCCCCCTTGCACCCTCACAGCTCTTATTAATAATGTCTAAAGACTGAGATTGTTCTTCAGTGGGAAAGGACAAATTCTCTGATTCTCACTGTTGACAATTTTGTGGAGACTCAATGTTGGCAGAAGGAATCAAATTTGTTTCGATCACTTCTGCCTGTGTAAAAAAGTTCAACATTCTGAACATTTGATTATTTGTATGGTTTCCACACACACACACACACACACACACGCACACACACACACACACGTATACATACATACAGTCATACATAAACAATCACATTAATGATACATCTAGCTATTGCCTATGCATACAAATGTCTTCAAGCTTAAAAATAGTAATTGATTTGTACCCGCTCTGCCTCTTTACTATTGCTATGTGAAGAGCTGTGTTTGGATTTTGGAAACTACTGAGGCATAACAGTTTAGCTTAAGCCATTGTTAGTTTTACAGCTTGTAGTACTCATTTCCCTATAAAAGATAAGACAATTCCCATAGGCATTTATTACTAACCCCTTTGTGTGACTCTTGTACCAGGCTATTTACTCTTAAGTTATTGTAATTTCAAATGGAATCTGTTTTTTTCTGTATCAGCATAGCACTAAATGATAATAAAGCATGTGTTAGACTGAGAAAAAAATGTTACCTTCATACTAACAAATTACAGCTGTTATGTACACAAGTTCTTCAGAATAAATGTGTATATTGCATGCCTAGAGTCAAATATAGCAAGCATTGAAAAGCAAAGAAACTACATTAGCATATGTTGAGTCAAAGCCTTGATGGGTTTCATTATTTCTGCTTCCATTTTTTGCATACTGTTATTGTGAAGTTACCATGAAATAAAATGCGTAACAATATTTACATTTTGCACAAAATACTATTTTGTTCAGTGAATGCAAAATGTTATTTGGGGCTAGAACAGATTTCCTGTGTCTAATAAAGGGCAGCCATCATAATTATTTTCCTTCATTTAGCTTTGATTTTGTTAAGCTCTATATTAATTTCTAAATTTAAATGACAGAAGGATGGGGATGGATGAGTAGGACAGAGAAGAAGCAGGTGTACGAATTCTGTTGAAAAAGATAATTGTTATGCTATTTAGCAAATACAGATTGTAAAATTTCTAACTGATGTATTGCCAATGAAGAAAATAAAGAGAAAGAGTCTCAAAGTCCGTCATTACACTCATTACAGGGCTTATGTGCTTCACATTCCAGTTAATAGTTCAGAGAACAATGGAATCTGTGCTATTGTTTAGCATGGACACTAGCCCTGATTATGCAGTCTAATGCAAATGAACCTCTTTAACAGCTAAAGTAATACATTTCTGTTGCTGATATTAGCTACAGCCACATTTAGTTCTAATACATACATTGGATGTTTTCTGAATATGCATGCTAGGTTAGTGTGTGCTTTTAGATCAAGAAGGTGGAGAGTTAGGCTTCAACTCATATGCAAAGAATATCTTAATTGTTAAAAAAGGTCATCTTTTAGAGCTTAAGCATGGATGAATGAACCAAACCAACAGACCTGTATAACCAATAAATTAATAAATTCAAATGTTTTCTTGACATCACAGCTAAAAGAGATATATTTTTGCATAAGACTGTTTGCTAATGTTTATTGTGAAATGCTAATTATCATCTGGATATGTGTCACCAAAAACCTTTGTGATGATCATCACAGATGCTGCCTGTAGATCAGAGAATGTGTTGCATCTTTAAGAGCTATTCTAGTCTATGGGCATGTGCATATAATTACTGAGCACGTGCAAGTAAAAGTGCCATTTTGAATGACCAGCCGGGGTGAAAGCATGTATGTGTGTAGGAATCAGTCAGTTAGTTAGTTCACTTAGGCTTTATGTTCCAGTCATCCATCCTGCTGTGTTTGTGTGTAATAAACAAATTAAACACCCAGGCCTCATAATCTTATTTGAATACACAAGACGAGCAACACTGCTGTCTCAAAAGTAAGTGGTTACCAGTAAATTAAACAGTTGATCTGATAGTACTCATGTGTGTAGTGAAATGTTTAACAAAGTGTAACAATATTACAGAAAATAATTTCTATTAATGATGTTACACTGAAGTGCTGTTTTTGTTTATATTAATTTTAAAATTGTGAAGGAGCTGTCATGTGGCATAGTTTGGCATCAGATACTATCATACCTCTCAACCTAGAAACATCAAAAATCTGGGCAAGACCCATGAAAAATAGGTGCACATCTGTACGCTAATTAACATAACATGTGCATACATAATTATGTAACCCCACCCACACCAATGGAATTGTAGGAAATCAGCTTTCAAACGCAAACCGAAGAAACAACAACCAAAATATGGCACTGGAGTCCCACTGCAGCCATTCCAGTGTCCCATTACCTGGCTATTTTGCCCCATTTACCTTAAACTCTAATGTGCATACTATTTTACTTCTACAATGATTATTTGGATTTCATATTTACATTTTATAGCACAATGCACAGACTAATAAGGTCTACTTTAATTAAACGAAAGTGGAATCTGTCGAATACGAATCCGTCAACATGTAAACAGCGAAACGTAGAAACGTCAAACACACTAAATAGCGAAATCAGAAATATTGAGTTGTCATAGTTAGCCCGTCTGTGGTATAGCTTCATAAGGTAAGTGTGTGATAGTTACGGACCTTAGGGTTAGGGTGCGGGTTAAGGTAAGTGCATAGATAGGTAATGTATGTAAAGTTTAGTGTAGGGTTTTGTTAAGTGTATGTGTGTGGAATATTTACTTTGTGTGGGTATAGTTATGTAGAGTAAGTGTGCGGTAGTTACGAACCTTAGTGTTAGGGAGGGGTTAAGGGTAGTGCATAGATAGTTATAAATGTGGGGTTTAGTGTAGGGTTACAAGTGGGGTTTTGGTGCTTTAATTTAGGGTTAGTAGTAGGGTTTTGGTTAGTGTATGCATGTGTTTTTTGTTGTTGTGGTTGTGTAGGTAGTATGTTATGGGTGGTGGGGTTGGCCGACTATTGCGGTTACGATGTTTAAATTTCGTGGTTTTGCGTGTTCGACTTTATTGCATTTTGCTGTTTATGTGTTGACGGATTCGTATTTGATGGATTCCGCTTTTGTTTAATTAAAGTAGACCCGACTAATATATATCTGCTAAACAAAGCAATACTGTCACAATGAAAATAGACTTAGCATTAAAACTTCTCTGCCCTTGAAACTCACATTCATTGAAACAGCATTGAAACCCACACCACATCCAAAGAAAATGCATCTGGCCAGTGGTGGATAAAGATTACCTTTGGGCTGTTTTCAAATCATAGGCCCCTTGCACACAAAGCAAGAAACCTACATGTGTTCTTTGATACACCTTCCTGACTTCATTAAATTATATTCCTTGTATAATACAGCACACTTGCTAGACATAGAGCGCATTTTAAATTTAGTGTTTGAACATTTTTCCAGTAAGCAATGAAACAAAATGCATGAACCAATAAATGACAAACCTGCCCAATTCAGAACATTTCCATCCTAACGTGCACACACACACACACACACACACACACACACACACACACACACACACACACACGCACACATACACACACACACGCACACACACACACACATGCACACACACAAACACACACACGCACACACACACACACACACACACACACACACACACACACACACACACACACACACACACACATATATATGACAGTAGTGTAAGCCATGGGCATCTTGCACAGCTTCCCAAACTTATTTTCAATTTCAGTTTTTTGTTTGACTTACTCTGATTTGTGTTATCAGACCAGTTCAATAGCTGTAAATGCACAACAAAATAAACTAGGCGAACTGCATGTTTTAAGACTTCCAATTTTTAGTCCAAGACCAAGTACTGACAGACCCTCTCTCCTCTCCTACATTCATACTGAAGCATCAAAACTATCATTGTAATCCAGCCAGGTGCTGTTAACTGACCACTCTTGCTTTTCCACTGTCTGCAGTGGAAAAATGTGTTTTATCTGAAATGCTGGAAAATGCACTGTACTTGTTTAAAATATATTTTTATTATAATGCATCACAGAACTTAATAATTCTGATTTTCTCTTGCTGAATTTGGCTTAATGATATTTTTTTGCTCTTTCCACTGAAGCACAAATGCCTTTGTGCATGACATTTTCTCACTTCTGTTGTATCTGTAGCTACACCATTGATTTGTTACACCCACCACCTTTAAAAGTACAACATAGTACCAATAATGCATCTACATACTGTGGGAGTAGAACTCACAGCTTTCTGCAATCTGCATCAAAAGCAAGCATTTAACCTGATATGCTATTAACAATGCAAGCAGACTTAGTGTAAGCAACACTAAACTTATCTTCCCCTGAAGCTCTCACCTCCTTGTAAAATCCACTTGATACTCAACTGTATCTCTTAACTTTGCAGCACAAGAAATCTGGCACAAGCCCAAATGTATTGGTAAGGTGACAAAAAAACAAAAAACAGGGACACATTTTAAACATTGCTTGTATAATTTTGGAAAGTTGCTAGAATAAAATGTTGTGTTACCACCATGCATTTCACTGCCAAGTCTTGGCCCCAGGATCCAGTGCACAACACTCAGAGTGACATACCACTATGCCAAATCAGCAGTTTCCTAAAAGAAAGGGAGTATGAAACTTAAATGGCTATCATTTAGTGAATTCAGTTCTCATTTCTCACCATAGCTCTGAACCTCTTAGCACAAAAAAAACCTGGACAAAGCCAATAATGGGGGAATACAGAATTCAGTTCTCACTTCTCACCAGAGCTCACAACCTCTTAGCACACATAACAAAACTGGACAAAGTCAATAATGAGGGAATACAGCCCCCAAATTTTATTTATTTATTTAATTTATTTATTTTACATTTGTTGACCAGGATTGTCCAACTGAGCTGAAGAGCCCTTGTTCAGTGGAGGCCCGGGGAGAAAAGCTCCAATATATTATACAATTTTCATTATAAATTAGCATTACACAGCAATGTTAGAGGATTATTACAAGGCATTAAGTAGCAATACAATATTATACAGTGTCAATAATCAGAAGTATAGCATAACTATTTCAAGATGTCATTAAGATGAGTATACTTTTTGTGGTAAGTGGTTAAAAAAAAGTTTTATCATGATGTAGTTGCATGAAGGCAAGACATTTACAATAGAATGTTTCTCTGAGGCAATTTGCTTAATAGATTTTAGAAGACAGTAGAAAGTAATCAAGGAAGATTAGAGAGAGCTAGTGAGAAGAGTGAGTTAAGGGCAGAAATCAGATTAAGGTAAGAGAAGTAGGGGATGTTAAGGACGGAGAGTGCAGTGACATGACCAGTGACTTTTAAAGTGCTCTTTGGTGGCTTTCTTAAATTGTTTAGGATGTGTAAAAACAGGGACAAATTCCAAATGCTGACTTTTATAAACTTAGAAAATTGCTAGAAAAAAAGGGTTTGTGTTACTATTTATTTTCTGAAGAATATGAAGTCAGAAATTCAAATGCCTGTCATTATTTAATGAATTCAATCCTTCACTGATCTGCCACAAATATCCCAAAAAAACACAGATTTAATGAGGAACAGAACAAAAATATGAGGCATAAGCACACACACACACACACACACACACACACACACACACACACACACACACACACACACACACACCTAAGTAACTTAATCTGCAGCATTATTGAAGTTCTCGTTAAAAACAGAAAGCTAAAACTCTGCAAGCTAAGGAACTACACAGCAGCATTTCTCCGTTCTCACTAAAAATGGAAAGCAAGTAAGGAACTTAATTTGCAGCATTATTAAAGCTAAGGAACTTAACTCTACTCACACAGAAGCTTAACTCTACACAGCAGCATAATGCATTTCTCCGTTCTCGCTAAAAATAGAAAGTAAGGAAACTTAACTCTGCAGCATTTCTCATCATTACCTCTGCAGCTGTCTGCCCATTCTAGCCTTGCTGCTCGCTCCAAGTTCTATTCCCTTATTCCTGCAGCTTAAACAGGAGTTCCATATGAACTCACTTTATTATTTGAGCTCAGTTTTGACAGGCTGGCAGGCTGAAGCCAGAAAAAGAAAATTCAAATAAAACAGACAGGAAATTTAGAAATTAAGGGGTGCCACTTGGGAATCATGGCACACCATTATTTGGACACCAAAACTCTGTAAAAAATGAGTAATTTGGTATGGTTGGGAGGTTTGGATACTATAAATTGTGTCTCTCCTGCCATGTTTGGAGCCAGTAAGCTTTCAGAATTATACATTTAAACAACAATGACTTCTGGCATAAATATTACATACCCCACACACCTTTAATATTAATTATTGCTACCTTGGCATACTTCGTAACAAAATGTAGTCATTAATAATTTTCCCAGCCGTATTTTTATGTGGAAATGCATTTAATAAAATAGCTCTTTTGTGTCACTTGTTTCCTTTAGCCTAGGCAGAAGAAACAAGTAAGGCTGAATAAAGTATGATGACTCTGTTCTACCGTCTCTAAGGAACTCTAGGGAATCTTATATCTTCCACATATAGAAGTGTCCTCATTATTTGTTGTTGGACCCAGTATATTGATATACTGAGTTTTTGAGACTTCAAGGGACACCATGGAGACTGTCTGTTTAAATTTTAAAATTCCAGCTTATGCATATAATTGTGATGAAAACAAAGCCAGCATACACTACAATAGTCCATGTATAAAATTTGCCTTGTCACGATAATTATTTCTTTTCATATTACATATGAATACTGCTTGTTATATCACTCCTTTAATTATTCTTACAAATGATGATAGTGAAGAATTCCACACAATATGCGTCTTTGAATGCTAGCCCGCTAAATATTCAGTTTTAAACTGACTTGTTTTCAACCTTGATGCATGAGACTGACTTTTCTGAATGTAATGGGTATGTTCATAAGTGTGTTTGTAGAAAAAAAACACCAAGTAGAAAATGTGGAAACTGCATATTATATGTTGAACATTTTTCTGAAAAAACTGCAGGTAATACTAACTCAAATGTTTTTAATTTTAGACATTTACAGTTTTTTTTAATCCATAGTCCCCTGCTGCCATGAATGAATTCAGTTTTTTAACAGTGACAGTTTATTATGAGCTCCCAAATACAATCCATACAGAATAAAAATAATAAATAATTTTTCAACACCAAATTATTAACAGCAAACACATTTGTAATATTGAGATTGCAAAAGGAAAAGCTAGATCTCCAAATCAAATTAGCAGGAGAAAATGCTACCATATTAATTACATTAAAATCACGTGACTTTCTGGACTAATGTACATAAATGTTCAGTGTCTCCTGTAAATAATCATCTTAAACATTTTTTTCTATAGTTTGATATGATTGTCCTGGTGCTTTTTGAATTCTCCTAATTTTAACAGTTTTGAAATAAATACTTGCATTCTTCTTATAATGTATTTTCTCCAATGATCCATACATAGTAGCTGGGAATTCATAAACAGCTACTGCACAGTGTGGTGCAGTGCTATTAAACAGCCATGCTGAGAGTGGGGGGATTCGGAGATAAAGTGCAGTGCATGACATCTAAATTATAAGCTGCCAGGGAAGTGAACTGCAAAACTTTAGATCTATGCAACTGTGTAGCTTTCATCTGCTAATTTCCAGGAAGGTTTTCCATTTAGTGCACCAAAAAGAAACAACAATAAGGTGTGTGTCTGTTGAATTTCCTCTTACAGAGAGTTATTGTTAGCAGGGTTTCCCTTTCCTGGCCCAGTCTTGTAGCTCAGAATAGCCAGCAATCCTTTAATTAGATTAAAAAGTTGTGCAAGCGATGTGAGAAGCAGCTTCAACTCCATGAATGTTGAGAGGCACAAAAATAATGCATAATGTCTGTTACAAGTTTAGCTGCTTGAAATCAAGTGTCTCAAATAATGCCCATGATGTCCAGTGCTTGAGCTGCAGAAGGTCTGCCAATGTTTGTCTCTCTCATGACTCAGGATGCATTGAAAGAGTGACATCATCTATACTGATGATACTAGATAAATTATGCAAATGAGGAGGAAAATTAGTCTACATCTACAAACAGCCCATCGAAATTGTAAAGCTTTGACCTAAGCATTCAGACACATTTGACTGTACAACAAACCTTAGAAGTGGGTTGTACTCAAGTTATAAACAACCAAGCCAGAAACAAATAACCAAAATGTAAAATAATAAGTTTGGAAAACAGGGGGATATGCAGAAAATTTTCAGGCTGATTGGAAATGTAGGAAAAAAAGGAAAGGAATAATATTATGCACTTTATGCAGCAACTGTAGCAAAATGGAAAGTTATAGTTGTGAAGATTATATCATTTTAAATGCAAACATTTCTGAAGTTTCACAATTTTCTCAGTGCAGTGCTGTTATTGTTGCAACACTGTTATTAGGCTTTCTACCTATGCTGTTAATGAAAAGCTGCTGGATGCTTAACAGGAGCTTGACAACAATTTACTGGATAATAATGAGTGTCTCCTGTAGGCTGCACTTCTCGTCCAGCCCATTAAAACATGTTGAGAATTAATTCCAGTTTCAGGACTGAGTCAGTCAAATACATTGAGGTTCAGGACTTTTTCTTAGTCTTAGTCATTTTTTCCCCCAACTGATTTTCCTACTCTGCTGCTCAACAAAGGGCCAAGTTGAACGATGTGTCACAAAATGAGATGGAGGTGAATTCAGACAATGTTTGTTGTGAGCTTTCCAGGTGGTCAAAGTCAGAGCTGAAAAGAGGGTTCAGAGTCATACCTGATGTTCAAGTACAGGATGTTTCAATGCAGGAAAGCTATTTTGTCTATTAGAATTATGAAAGACCATAACCTGACGCCATAGAAAAGATCTGAACTTCATAAGGGGTATAAGGGGTTGATTAGTCAGTCTGTGCTTAAAATACATCATAATTTAATTGTTTGAAATGACTGACTTTTTCTCCATGCCGGATGCTGTGCCTCATTCTTTTATTGATTTTGCTGGTGCAGTGAAAATAACAAGTTATAGCCTCCTTTTTGGGAGATAAATGAACTTGCCTTGAGACTATGTCACCATTCAGAATTGGATATGTCTAAGCCAAAGTATTGGCATTTTAGGTAGTCCAGCTTTGCCCATTGCAAATTCACAGGATTGGTAACTAAGTTAGATAACTTCAAGGAGTACATGTTATTTATAATCTCTCTCTTGCTCTGTCTCTCTCTCTCTACATATATATATATATATATATATATATATATATATATATATATATATATATATATAGTGAGAGAGAGAGGGAGAGAGAGTATATATATTTAAATACAAACAGTTTTAAAGTTTCACAGTTTTTCTTAGGGAAGTGCTCTAGCATTTTCACACAGGGAAACAGGAAAATGCAAAGTTGGGAAAGTAGCAAATGAGTTAGTTACATGCGTACTGTGTCTGAAATCTGGAAAGTTATTGCAAACTTACACTTGCATGTTGATCATCTTCTTCTTTTGTAGTTTTTCTTTTCCTGTTACTGAAGTTTGCAGGGCCTTTTCAGAGAGAAAGTGCCCTACAGATCCATAAATCCATAGATGGTGTACTCACTTAGGTCTAGATGATGCACTTAGTTTGGCTATAGGTGATGTATTTTCTTAGGCCATAGGTGGTGCGTTTAGGCCATAGGTGGTATACTCACGTAGGCCATAGGAACTGTACTCATGTAGGCCATAGATGGTGTACTTTCTTAGGCCATAGCTGGTGTACTTTTTTAGGTCACATGGAATCACTGTCACATATTATGAATGGCTTAATAACTTAGTGAAAAGAGCCAGGATGTTCACTTATTTGAGGAAATATAATCTCCAGATGCAGAGTTTACAATAAATATAGATGAGTGAAGAAAAGCAACACATTTCTTTGTTTAAGAGTTTCAAGGGCCATTTTACTGCCTCTAATGAAATTCAAAAACTGAGAGGATATGCTATATTATTGAGTAGAAACTGCCCTCTACAGGCTTCTTCCTATACTGGAGATACAGTGTATAGCTACATAATAGTAAAAGGCTTACAGGATATATCATAACTTACAGTTGAAAGTGTCGCTATGTTTACTGATCAAATGAAATACTTATCAACAATCTGCTCAGCAAACATAACCCAGCAAACGTTCATTTCTTAAATGTTCACTTCCGCGATTGTGTGAGATGGAGAAAGTAACCAGTTGGCAAACATTTATCCCCTCACACACTGCAGTGTTTCAAACCCACCCAGGTTGGGGGCTGCTCCCCCAACACCCCTCAATGCCGGGACCTGTGCCCTCCCACAGCTCCAACTATATTTACCAACTCTGAGGTTGCACTACAGTGGGGAAAAGGTCCGATTGAGGTTCAATGACTTTACCTTTCAGTCAGTAAACAGACCCACTGAAACTCTGTAAAAGCCATTTTATTCTGCCATATGTAAATTTAGGATAATTTTATTGGAGATTATATGTTTTCATGAAGAAGTCACTCTGTAGGCCATATCTGACTTTGATTATTGATAAACTGGGGGTTCAGTTGCTAAAAGTTGGTTGGGCTCTGGGATATAACGCATATTTTGACAGTAAGGATATCTAGCTGAGTGGCAGGAACAACAAATATGTAAAATGTGCTATAGGTTTCAGTGATGCCCCAGAAGGGAGAAAGAGGAGGTACTGAAGTCATTGTTCAGGGATATGAAATTCATTAATAAAGTGCTGCATGAAAGGTACTGGGCAGGATTCACGAAGCCTCCGTGTAAGAGTTGCAAGGCTTACACGGAGGCTGCAGTTAAACGGTATGACGTCAGCATGTCATGCATATGCATGAGGGCATGCTGAATCACACCTAAGGTTTACACGGTCCATGGAAGACAGTAGGGGGTGTGTCCGTAGGCCGAGCCCTGCAAGCGGACATGTCCCCAGAAGAGTAAAAGTGCCTAAAGTAAACCCCCATGACAGAGTACATGGAAATGTGAATAAACACAACACAACACATGCCCCCACAGACTATGAACATAAAATTATATAAATGAACATGTTATACTTTGTTTAAATTGTAAAGATGTTTACCCGTGAGTGCGCTTGTTTGCGCAGGCATGCCCGTAGCTCAGCCACAGTTAGCAGTAAGTGGAAAAGCATATAAGAACTAACTATGCAAAGTAAGCCCAAAAGCAATAGCGTAGTGGTAGAGACATTGGCTGAAAAGCAGGCAGTCATGGTTCGAGCCCCCACAACATCAATTTTTATTTTTAGTTGAATAAGCATGAAACAAGTCCCTGACATATATGTACACATATAAAATTATATTTTATGTAAAATGTAATGAAATAGGCCATTTATTTTGAAGAAATGTGAGATAACAAAATAATAAAAAATGCCAGATGTGCCTATAGCTGAGCTACAGTTTAACAAGGTGAGTGCATCTGCCCGTAGGTGAACAGTGGATGTAATGGGATCCTATCTCGCCTACATTCATGACAGATGGGTTCGGAGCCGATCCATCGGCTCCGACTCGGCAACTTATACACTAGCATGAAGTCTCTCATTGGCTGGGCTACTCCCTATCCCAGGATGCACTACACCTGCTTCCCCAGATCTCGTTTGCCGCTTTACAAGCTGGACGTGGTCTCGACTTGGCTGGAGCTAAGTGGTTCTTTTACCTTTATTGGTCTTTGACCTTGGGGTTTTTTTTGTCATATATTAACCAAACAGCTGTTTTAACAGCTATTCCTTGTTATTCCTTACTATTTGCTACTTTTGACTGTTTGAGTGTCTTCTGGTACTTTATTTTTTCAGTCGGGCAAGGCCCGTTTAAGTTAGAGGGCCTTTGCCCTACCTTTGTGTGCTATTTAACTTTTATTACCTTTTGTGGTTATTTGTTTTCGGGCCAAGCCCATTTAAATTAGAGGGCTTTGGGCCGTTGGACTTGTTTTGTCTGTTTGTTTGTGAGGTAAAATTTTTTCTTAAGTACTCGCGCCAGTGTGTCTCGCGCTTGTCAGTTGGCGCAATTTTGTGATAGTGCTTACTAATTGTGGTAAAGTCATACTTGTTTAGGGCCTGTACTATGTCCAAGGAACACAAGTCAGGTTTTAAAAAATGCACTCGGTGCAGTTATAAAATGTCAATCACAGACAGTCATTCAGTCTGCGTTTATTGTTTGGGGCCGAAACATCTACAAGAGACTTGTAGCGTATGTCATGCTTTCTCTGCTAGAGTTCTTCAAGAACGCAAGAACAAGTTGATATTGAAAGGGCTTAT
This sequence comes from Protopterus annectens, assembly GCF_019279795.1. Lineage (NCBI taxonomy): Eukaryota > Metazoa > Chordata > Ceratodontiformes > Protopteridae > Protopterus > Protopterus annectens. The sequence continues at coordinate 330,064,798 of NC_056725.1, forward strand.
AAAACCTTCGTTTGAGGAAGCCTTAAATCCTCCTGTTGCTTCCAAAAAGAAAAGATCGTCGGCACCGACAAGTCCGTCGGAGCCGACCTCTAAAAAGACTAAATTGACCTCTTCTTCCTCGGCTCCACTGACTTCGGGGCCGAGGGTGAAGTCTGCCTCGGTACCTCCTACTTGGCTCCATTGCCTTCGGAGCCGCAAGTTGGAGTATCGAGGTGAATCACCTCCATCGGTTCCAATGGCTTCGAGCGGTGGAAGTGTGCAGCTCAGACTCTTCCCCCTCGGCTCCGAAGAAGGCTCCTTCAGTGTCGATGGTGGTCCATGCTGTGGTGGAGTCGGCGCCGACAGTATTGGAGCCGTTTCGGAGCCGGTCCCCTTCTCTCTCGGAGCCGAGAGGAAAGTCTTCTCGAGTGTCTACCTCCTCTAAATCCTTGAGACTGTCAGATTCGGACCTGGATAGGGTTTTACAGAGGCTTTTCCAATCTCCAGTGTTTACTAAAATGGTCTCGGCTCCAGCACAGTTTGCTTCGGAGCCGATCCCCCCTCCAACACATTTGATTCCTCCTCCAACCTCTTTGGAGCCGTTGGAGCCGGTGGTGGTGGAGCAATGTGGAGCCATACGGTCGGAGCAGAGACCCCTTACAGGCCTTTCGGCTCCGACTATGCTTCCTACCCTGTCCTCCGGTTCAGGGTTTGGTACTGCGACCTCTTCAGCCGGGCCCGAGGGGAATACTTTGGGATTAGGTGCTTCGGTGCCTAGTCTTCCTCTCAGAGCATCGGCTGCTGGAATTCCCAATGCCATCGTGGCCTCTAGACCAGTGACCTCCTTGGATTCTGGAGGTCCGGCCTTTGAGGCCATGAGGAGCGCGCTGGCCATGCCTTTGCCGGTTCAACAAGATTCTACCTCACCGTCCCTAGATTTGGAGACTGGTGCCTCTGTTGTGTTGCAGCCCCCCGGCAGCGGGGCCCCAGGGCCTGAGGATACCCCCATCGGGGGTTCCCTTCTTCTGGGTGGTCTGTCCGAAACTGCTTCGGACGAACCCCCACGGAAGAAATTGTGTAAGAGGAAGCACGTAGACTCCCAAGATGAGTCTATTACATCGGATACTGACCTCAATGACGCAGAAGGGTCCCCCAAATCATCTTCGGATGATATCTCCTTCTCAGATATCTTGGAGATTCTGAGACAGAGAGGTGACTGGCAAGCCAAAACCCCTTCAGCTGAGGAGTCAGTCTTCCTCAAGGCCTTTGGGGCCCAGCCTTCCGCCTCCTGGGTGCCTCCGCTCTTCGATGAACTCCTTGATTTGGTTTCTCGAAGGGTGTGGGAACACCCTGATTCTGTGGAACCGGTGCCTGCCAGGCCCAATAAATTTTTGTCAGCCCCCCCACCAGAAGGAATTTCTCACAAAGGGTGTGCCTGTAGATGCTTTGGTCGTGGCTTCTGCCACACAGCAGGACGTGGCAGAGGCTTCGACGTCTATTCATCCTCCTAATAAGGATTCTAGGAGTATGGATAGGCAGAAGCGTACCCTGTCCTCAGCGGCCTTTACCTTACGGTCGCTGAACTACTTATGTCATTTTACGAGGCTCCAAAGGGATCTTCTCAAAGAGCTAAATGACTCTATTGTTGGTAATCTACCTGAGGCGCTGGCCCCGACTGTTGGCGCACAGATGACTACCCTTTTTTCTATCGTTAACTTGTCCATGAGGCTCATTTCGTATGCGGCCGAAGGGGCGAGTAGAGCAGCGGGAACAGGTGTTGCCCTCAGGAGGCAAGCCTGGTTACGCTTGTGTTCGTTCATGGAGGCCTTCAAGTCTTCCTTCGCCGACGCCCCCTTTGATGGGTCATCTTTGTTTGGACCCAAGGTGAAGGACACACTAACTCGGTGTGAGCAGGAGGGCAAGACTTTGACTGCCGTTGGGGCCCATTTTTCCGCTCCTTCCAGGCCTTATCCCAAGGCTGGGAGAGGAGGGAAAATGTGGTTTAAAAAATCCCAAAAGTCTTTCTCTACTCCACCCAGTGATTCCCCCTCCAGAGGCGGGGGGGGATTTTGGAAGACGCCGCCCCAGAGGTGGCAGAGGCCCCCGTAACTCTGGAGACCGCGATTCCTTTCATGGTTCTTCATACAACCAGCGTTCCTGAGTTGTTGCCCGACTGTGCAACTCCGGAGCCAGTCGGGGGTCGCTTTGCGGCGCACCCACAAGCTTGGGAATCCATAACAAGCGATCGGTGGGTGCTTCGCATTATTACCGGAGGATATATCATACCCTTCAACAAACCCCCCCTTTCTTTAAGGAAAATCCCGGACGTACCACCCAGTCAGCGGGATCAGGCAGCATTAGTGGTTTCAAAGCTGCTAGAAAAAAGAGCCATCCAGCCTGTCCCCATCGACCAGATCGGATCAGGAACTTACTCAAAGTTATTTTTGGTACCAAAAAAGACAGGGGACTTCAGGCCCATTTTGGACCTCAGTTCATTGAATCGTTTCGTAAAGAAGTCCAAATTCCGAATGGTCACTCTTCAATCTATTCTTCCTTTGCTGGAAAAACATGCATGGATGTGCTCCATAGATCTCCAGGACGCTTACTATCACATTCCCATAGCTCAAGAGTCCAGGAGACATTTACGCTTCCGCCTGAGCCAGTCATTTTCAATTCGAGCACTGCCCTTTGGTCTCACCACAGCCCCCAGGGTGTTCACCAAATGTCTGGCAGTGGTAACTGCTCACCTGAGAAGTCTGGGATTCCAGGTGTTTCCTTATCTAGACGACTGGCTCCTTACTGCCACCTCCGAGCATCTACTACTCCAAGCGCTCAGAGCCACGTTCACCTTGGGCCGTTTCTTGGGGATCACGTTCAATTTGCAAAAATCTGTACTACAGCCATCTCAGCGTATTACTTTCATAGGCGCAGACTTAGACACAAAAAGAATGCGCGCCTATTTACCGGCAGCAAGAATTCAGGTCTTACAAGATCAAGTCAAATCCTGTCTCCCCCTACAAAGAGCCCCGGCCCATCGGATCCTACAACTGTTGGGCTCGATGGCGTCGACCATACTTTTAGTTCCCTTGGCCAGACTTCACATGCGAATTTTACAATGGCTACTGTCGGTTCAATGGTCCTATCAGGAACTTCCCTTGAACCACTTAATCATAATCACGGAAAGTTGCTGTCGAGATCTTCATTGGTGGCTTCTCCAATCAAATCTCGACCAGGGGCGACCCTTTATACCTCAACGTCCCATTGCCACTGTGACTACGGACGCCTCCCAGGTAGGGTGGGGGGGTCATTACCTGGACAGGTCGGTCCAAGGCACATGGCAGATCCAGGAAATGCATTTGCATATCAATGTCCTGGAGATGAGAGCGGTACTATTGGTACTCCAAGCTCTCCATCACGCTCTCCCACAGGGCCCGATTACTATCCTATCCGACAACATGTCGGTGGTGTGGTACATAAACAAGCAAGGTGGAACCAGGTCTTACCCACTATGCAGAGAAGCCATGAGACTTTGGCACTGGGCGGTAGCTACCAACCGCTTTCTAATGGCAACGCACATACCGGGGAAGTCCAATGTGATTGCGGACAGATTAAGCAGGACCATTCTTTTACCCCACGAGTGGTCCCTCAAACAGAGTATAGCTGCGAAAATCTTTGACAGATGGGGTCTTCCTTGCTGCGACCTGTTTGCCAGCCCTCACAATGTGAAATGCAGAGAGTTCTTCACACTGTTTCCTTCTCAGGGACAGATTCCCAGGGACGCTCTGACTCACATTTGGCCCCCCGGTCTTCTCTACACCTTCCCTCCGTTCCCCCTCCTACCGAGGGTGATACAGAAGGCCATTTACTTGGAGAGCGAGATGATTTTGATTGCCCCACACTGGCCTCGTCAAGTTTGGTTTCCCTTCCTACAGAGGCATGCGATAGAAGGTCCATGGTTTCTGGATCCGGTGCCAGACCTGTTGACTCACCAGTCAGGACGGCGTCATCCGTCTCTCAGGTCCTTGAAGTTGGCAGCATGGTTACTCCACTTCCATCCTTAGTCCGAGACAATGCTCTTTCGCCGGACGTGGTCCACATACTGTCTTCTTCTCATAAACCTTCCACCATCAAACTTTATTCCAGTAAATGGAAAAGGTTTGCCTTCTGGGCTCAAGAACGGGGTTTAGATCCTCTCACTGCACCGGTATCGGAGGTTCTGAATTTTCTGGCCTCCCTTTTTCAGTCGGGCTCTTCAGTTTCTACCATTAAGGTTCAATTAGCAGCGATCTCTAATTTTCATGCTTCTTTTGAACCTTCATTGATGTCTCACAAACTTTGTAAGGCTTTCCTTAAAGGGGCTTGGCTCCTTAGGCCTCCTTTATCTCAGCCTGTTCCCCCTTGGGATTTGAATATGGTTCTTGCTGCCCTAACTGCCCGTCCTTTCGAACCAGCTGCTACTTGTGATTTAAAATTTCTGTCTTGGAAAACGGCCTTTTTAGTAGCCATAACATCTGCTAGGCGAGTTTCAGAACTTCAAGCTCTTTGTTCTGATCCTCCCTATTTGATTTTTCACAAGCATAGAGTTTCATTGAAATTAAACCCTGCATTTATACCAAAAGTGGCCTCCTCTTTCTGTATGCAACAAACTATAGAACTCCCTGTCTTTTTCCCAGAATTCTCCAATAACGCAGAATATACTTTGCATCAATTGGACGTACATAGACAACTAAATTTTTATTTGAATAGAACCGCTCAAACGCGGAAATCAAATCAATTGTTTGTTTCTTTTGCAGTGAACAAATTGGGTCAACCAGTAACAAAAGCCTCCATATCTAAATGGATTAAAGATTGTATCATTTTTATTTATTCACAGGCTAATAAAGACCTTCCCTTTCCAGTCAAGGCTCATTCTACCAGGGCAATGGCTACTTCCGTAGCTTTTCACTCCAAGTTATCAATAGATGATATTTGTGCTGCGGCAACCTGGACTTCTCCGCACACTTTTATTTCTCATTACAAATTGGATGTGGTTTCTCGAGGCAGAGCTTCCTTTGGTTCCACAGTTCTCAGGAGTGTGTTCCAATGAGCCACCCGGGATGTAGGTGCTAGGGACGCTGTCCCATCTGTCATGAAGGTAGGCGAGATAGGATCCCATTACATCTTTTAGTTATGTACTTACCATAACTTCAGATGTATGGGATCCATCTCGCCTACATTCATAAGTACCCACCCTCCTTCCCCCTTCCATTTGGATTTAGAGGAGCTGTAGTCACTTTTTTCTTGGCGTTCTTTCTTGAAGAACTTTAGTTGGTTATAGTGACTAATAGTTTTTTCTGTGTTTACATGGGTGTATGAAAGCGAACAAACAAGATCTGGGGAAACAGGTGTAGTGCATCCTGGGATAGGGAGTAGCCCAGCCAATGAGAGACTTTGTGCTAGTGTATAAGTTGCCGAGTCGGAGCCGATGGATCTGCTCCGAACCCATCTGTCATGAATGTAGGCGAGATGGATCCCATACATCCGAAGTTATGGTAAGTACATAACTAAAAGTTTAACAGGTGTAAAATGAGTGCCCGAAGGTGAGCAGTGGTTTAACAGGTGCAAAATGAGTGCCCGTAGGTGAGCCGTGGTTTAACACGCTGAAACTGTGTGCCCCTAGCTGAGCTGAGCGTAATATGCGTGCTGACAGCCAAATGAGGTGTAAACCAGCATAACCCGTTTGCGCGGAGCTGCGCACCGTGCCAACAAGCTAACCGACGGGCAACGTTGAGCAAGCTGTAACAAAACTGCCTTTACACAGACACACCTCCTAGCCTGTCTAGACAGTCATAAAATATAAAAAGCAGTGGTCAGGTTCGAACCCAGGATACCATGCACCATAGTCAAGGCACTGAACCACTAAGCCATGACAGCTGTACCTAGAAATGCAGTAATAGCAAATATATAGGAATGAATAGAAAGAGGAGTATAACAAAGCAGGTTTTGTGAAGCTGATACAATTCCAAAATGGCCAATCACAGATAAGTGCGGGAAAAACGGCATATATAAGCCCCATAGGTGGGAATACACAGCATAACCGATTGTAGAACTAACTTGCAGCCAGAATGTCAGGAGTAGGTGAGGGTAGTTGCTTCCGAGCACAGAGGTGGGGCATTGAGGAGTCCTGATATATGGTTTGGCTCCTTGTCCACAATCATGAGGCCCAACTCATGCAGGGCCAGGTCCTGTGGGGAGCATATAGGGCTGAGGCATGGGACCGGTTGGCTCATGATCTCACCAGTGCCACAGGGATTCCAAGGACTGGTGAGCAGGTCCATCACCACCATGCAGACCTGAAGAGACGCAAGCAGGACCAACTGAACCTTTGGATCCAGGAGGCCCGGCAAATGCCCAACGCCCCACTACTGAGTAAGTTACATCTAATTATGTATGTAAGAAATTAACCTAGCTGATATTATGGATATGTGTATTCCAATATTACTTTATTTATATTACAGCTGCAGGTGTCCGTTCTGTGAACCGCAGAGCCTATGGTGATAGGCTGGTGCAGTTGCGCCACCAGGCAGGTCAGTAGTCCTCTCCCTGTAACTGTAAATAAATATAAAAGTACGACAGTTAGCAAAAGAGTGCAGTGTACTCTCTAAGTAATAAAATGTGCAAGTAACAGTGTAAGAGTGTTTGCAAGTATTGCTTGATTACAAAAGTGTGTTGCAGTCTGTAATCCAAACAGAAAAATGAAAATGTCTGAAATAAAGTCTGAAATAAAGATGCCCCACCTGTAATATAATAGTACACAACCTGCAGCAGGCTGAAAAGTACAGCTGCAGAAGATGAGCAAAACACATGTGTGAAATATATCCCTGTTGAAATACTGAAACATGACAGAAGTGAGACTGTTGGAAAGGATTGTAATAACTACAGGTAAAACATGTCAATAAAGCCTAGAAGTAAGTACCATCCTGAATTGTAGAAATAAAACAAGTGAGAGAGTGTGAGAAAGAGTTATGAATCCACCAATAAAGTAGTAATAACTCCTGAATAAAGTATACTGCAGTCAGTACAGAATGAAATGAATGTGACAAGCAGAACCAAACTGCGAAATGTGTTCAAAATGTTCCTGCAGCTGGAATGTGTATCCCAAAATCTGGATATGTTGCTCTCAGTCTGCAATATGCACATAGTATGATTGTCTGAAATACCAAACATCCACAGTTGTCTATAGCTATATAAAGCAAATGTAGCAGGATGATGCAGCTGAACAGAGCCAGATATGAACGTGTATGAATAAAAATGGAAATGTATACTGATGTAGCAGTAACATTCCTATCACCAACTTGAAGTAGTTATCACATAGGAAACTGTAGAGAGAACTGTAGTGTGTATATATCTGCAGCTATTAGAAATGTACAGCATATGTATTGGTATTTGAAGGTGTTAATTGTATTTTCTTCACCCTACCCTATAACCACATATAATCCATTCCACGTGAAATTGGTATGTGCAATCACAGTTAACACCCCTGGACATTTGTCCTGTTGGGTCATACATATTTGCATGTACATTGATGCATCTGCCCTGTTCATACATCCAAACCTGATGGCCTGTTGCCATCAATCAACCCTGCATGTTGTTGCACTGTGTATTGCTGTTCAGATTATGCATGTGTTATGCTCGCTGTTCAATGGTGTGAATATATGTGTGTTTGCTTAATGGGAATACTAATGCATGCTGTTAAAACTAATTGAGAATGGTATTGTATGATACTAACCCAAACTGTCATGACATAATGCAAAACATAGGACGACAGGGAAGGTGGGTTCCAGTGGACCCACCTCTCCCACCTAAGCTGGCGAGTGCACCTGGCAGTAGTGCCCAGTCCGGACCCTCCTCCGGTGGCCCTGTGCCACCTGCGGGTGGAAGCACTGGAGGGGATGGGGCTCGTCCCCCCCCTGCAAGTTTGGCCGGAGGAGAACCACCACTCACCCTCTGTAGCATCTGGACTGTGGTGCGTAGGGAGATCCAGTAAGCTGTTCTTGGGCCCCTATGCCAGCTTGAGGCACAGGTGGCACAACTAATGGGCATGCCTGTTGCCCGGCCTACACAGCCCCCAGCGTAGCCCCATCCTGGGCAGTGAAGGCACAGTGGCAACTGCCCATGGGTGGGGATATCAGTTCCTCTGTTGCCATCTGTGGGCTCATGGGCTCTGGATATCCAAACATCCATCCCCGCCAATGGTGTAACCCCCCACATGTGTCATACACCGCCCCTGTATGCGTCTTGTTTGTCTTGTATTTTGATTTACCCAACCTACCTCCCCAGCTATATCGACTTCCTTTACCTGACACACCACTCTCACTTGAAAAAAAAAAAAAAGGGCACTTTGTACCCACAAAAAATTACGCCCCATACATAGCTGCCCATTTCGCACACATGTCTGCTGGGCATGGAAACTGTCAATTACAATTGGCTGTACAACAAGTATTATTGTTGTCCTTACACCTCTCTCAGGGGTGGAAGGTTTCAAATGTCACACCAAATTACAAACATATGCACAGCTGTTGCTGATGAAGAAATGGGCAGCTATGGGCCTTACCTGCATCCCTCCTGCAAAACCCAAGCTTGTTTCCCTACAGTCTTAACCTCTTTGTGACCCCTTTTTCACCACTTTCCTGTCTCCCCATTTTCATTTCTTTCAAAGAAAATAGCGTGGGAGTGCGCACGAGTAAGCACTTTTAAACGGTTGTAAGCGGGTGTGCGCGGAGCTGAATGCCAGTGCGCATGCGTGAGCTCCGTGCAAACCAGTGCTAACCCGGTTACAACTGCTTAAAAGTGCCTTAGTCACTCTGAATGACAGGTCCTGTAGTCTGTTCAAAAGCAAAATAAAATCCCACTGTCAGTCCCAAACCCAGGACCATGGAAACAGCAGTCTGCATGACTTACCACTAAGCCATGGCTGTTATATAAGAACATTGTGCTACAATAAATATATCATGTAATAGTAGGAATGAATGTAAAGGGAATATAGGATGTGTAGTACACAAAGCATGTCATGTATATTTACTGTCAAATCTAGTGGATTTCTAAAATAGTAGTATGCGAACAGAAACAGCCATGCTAGTTGGTAGCTAGTAGGTAATAATATCACTGTAGCACCTTGCAAGCCACACACATACTCACAGCAGGATAATCACTGCCCATACCCCACAATCTGTCACAGGAACACATCTGGACCAAGTAATAAAATATGTGGAGCAAAGGGCCAAAACCAGGGACACATTACAAATAATGTTACAACAAACTTAGTTCAGAGAGTAACAGGTTCTGCATTTTGTTGGATGTTTGGAAGGGTATGAAGTCTGAAACTTAAATGTTTGTCACTATACTTTGACTTGAGCCCAGAGTGATTTGCCAGAAAGAGCTGTTCATGAGATATTGACCAAAATATGAGGCAGAAATGTGGACGACCTGCAAATATTTGTACACATGAGAGGTCTGACACCGCCATATTTTAATAGTTAAGAGCCCAGACATAGCAACAGTGACTGAGTTACAGGGATGCCCCACAGACTCCATCTGAAATGTACAAACAGTAGGCAGAAAGGTGTTACAACACATGCAATGGTAACTATGAAGTCCTGAAAGTATGCACCACCTGCACGGCAGAAATAGTGTAGTAATACATATGCTCATGCTATCCCACAGTCACAACTGCAGAATACCAGAAAATTTAATGGGTGTACCCCACTGATATGTACCATTCCATGAGGCAGATAACAGATGCACCTGAGAGTCTCTGGGGCCTGCTCAGCAGCATAATTAAATACCCTAATAGATGTCAAGGCCCACACCATGGCCAGACCACACTGCATGCAGTAACACCCTATCAGATATAGAAAGCATTCCAAGGTGTGAATGTACATGGAAAATAGGAAAGCAACAGCAACACACTACAGTCAAGACACCTAGCAGGCATACAAGGAGTGAATGTAAAGGACAAATATTGAAGCCATAGCAACAAATTGCATGAGCTACTGCTATATGCCAGTTACACCACCAGTCCCACAGGAAAGCACACACACCCATATTAACAGTAGTAGTAGTAGTTGTAGGTGTCACTTTACATACACACTTAGTACAGGAAACAGGAGAGACGAATGGAGAAATGTTAATCTACAACACAGCCTGAAATATGAGAGAGATACTAACCTTTACACTCACAGAACAGTGTCCACAGCATACCAGCATGGCCCCTGCCCTTACAATCTGAAAGGGCAACGCCTATCTCACATACCTTTGTATAGCACTGTCCTGAAATCACAGTGAGAACTGCAATCAGTTCACAACTGGCTGCATGCAATCAGCAAATGCTGGCTAACAATTGGTGCAGAGGCTATCACATGGACATATGCAGATACCTACAAAAGCATCCTGTACTCCCAGTCCATGCATGCAATACTTTCATTGCACCGTCTGGAGGCAAAGAGAGAGAGAGAGAGAAAGAAAGAAAAAAGGAAAATAAAAACACAAACAAAAACTACACTTAAGAAAAACTAAGTTGAAGCTGTCATCAGTGACAGTATCAAGCTGGGCTATCAGCAGCAGGAACCTATACAAACGGTAACACAATCAGCTGTGATAAACACAGGTAATGTAAAGTAACAATTTAATAGTCTACATAATGTGAACCCTCCATATGTGTTATTGGTCTGTATCTATATGTATGTCTATGTGATAAGTTGTGTGTACGTTGTTTTATCCAAAGGGGATGACTATACATTTCATGCCATTCAGTGTTAGGCCATGATTCTGGCACCAGTTGTCCATTTCAGTGAGGCCTGTCTGTAAGATGTGTGTGTCAGCTGGTGTATCAACTATGGCACCTAGTTTGCAGTCATCTGGGAACTTTGTCATCCACAACCCACCCATGTTTGCTTTCACATCTGAGAAGTAAATGCCAAACAAGAGGGTTCCTAGGACAGAGTCCTGTGGGATACCACTTGTGACTGGCTTTGAGTCTGACATGGCTCCCGCAATTTTGACTTTATAGATGCTGTTGTTTAACCAGTTTACAACCCATCATGTGACATATGTATTAACATTTAAGCTGATGAGCTTGTCTATGATGCCTGAGTGGGGTATTGTGTTGAAGGCCTTAGGCAAGTCCAGGTAGGCTGTATGGACTGCTTTGCCCTCATCAATGGCTGTAGTGACTGTTTTGAAAAAGTCAACCAGGTTCAAAAGGCAGGATCAGCCCTTCACAAAGCCAAACTGGGTGGGATCAAGTGTCTGTAGGTCCCCAATGTCGCTGTATATGAGTTCCATAATGAATCTTTCCATAGCTTTGCAGACCAGGCTGGTTAAGCTTATGGGGCGGTAGTTCCCAGGGTCTGTAGAGGTGCCTCCTTTGTGGAGTGGGACCACTGTTGCTCTATGCCAGTGTTCAGGTACATATCCCGTAGTAAGGCTAAGGTTAAATATCATTTTTATATGCGGTTGTAGCTCCTCTTGGAGTTCACGTAGCACACATCCGGGGATACCAGCAGGTCCCATTGATGCTGTGTGTTCTGCTTTGCAGAGGGTGGCTCTCACCTGGACATCCGAGATGACAGGGAGGTTACATTCAGCTGTGATAAGTATTTCTTCTTTTGGGGGAGAGGGAGGGGGGATATTTGCACTGAACCTGTCTGCCAGAAAGTTGCCAATATCTGTGGATTCAGTGAATTTTATGTAGTTGTGTACTAACTCTGAGCATATCTGAGGTTCTTGGTCCATGTTTCTAACAAAACTGAAGAAAGCCTAGTGGTTATCTTTAGTGTCCTTGGCCATTTTTCTCTCAGAGTTGGCCTTGGATGTTGTTATGAGAGAATTTAGCTTTTTACTAGTGCTGACCACAGATGCCTTCCCTTTATGTGATTCTGCTCTGTCTTGCAGTAGACTCCTTCTATCGTTATACAATTTGTCTATGGCTGGGGTCCACCAGACATGATGCTCAACCTTTGTGCATAGGGTCTGGGTTAGAATTCTGAGTGCATGTTCCATGCCTTCTTGGGGATGACCGTGGGAAGCATTTGCAAAGGGGTCAGCATTGTGAGTTGTGGCTTCCACTGGCCCAGTGGGCTGCATGGATACCATCTCAGTCGTAACAAGTGAAAATCTGTCTATTCACATATATTTCAAAGTAGTCTACTGTGCTGGTGGTGGTGGTGGTGGGATATGTATATCCAGGCCGATTAGTTTGTGTCCAGATCACACTAGTGGATGACATTCCACATACAGTACCTTGTTATGAACCCCCAGAGTGAGGTGGTGCATTGGACCTGTCTCAGTGTGCTGACTGATGTGGCTCGGTATTATGTTGTCTGGAATGTGGCAGGTATTGTTGCACAGGTGTCGGCTGAGCACTGATATCTGGCCATGTACATGTGTATCCACCAAGAGACACACACGTGCTACATATGGGAGTAGTAGTATATCACTACAGTTGAGTATCATGTATAGTATGTGTGCCATATTTTGCTGTCATAGTGTGCTGATATCCTGTTTGTGTTCTCTTTCAGGGACATGGCGCGTCAGCGAAATCCTGCCTACTCTGCTGCAGAAGATGAAGAGATACACCAGAGCCTGGTGCGGGATTATGACATACTGTTTTCCTGCACCAGCCAGAATCAGCAGGAGAGGGCTGCACTGTGGCAAGACCTTGTCCGTAGGGTAAATGACATTGGCATGCATAATAGGACATATGAGCAGGTACGACATCACTGCAGTGATTTAATCAGAAATGTCCGTCAGCGTGCGTCGGATATCCACAGGCAACAGGTCGCCACAGGAGGTGGGGTGGCCACACATCCCCCCCTCACCAGACTGGAGGGGCTACTCCTAAGTGTTGTGGCTCCAGCCCAGGAACATCAACAGCAACACACCTGCATTATGATGGAGGCTGGAGCCACACAGTAACACGACATGGAGCATGCAGGTAATATGCCATATGTACACTTGACTGTTCTGTACACTGTTAGTTTATGCATGTGTAAGGTGTGTCCTTGGTATGTAGCTGTCAACATAGTATGTAATTGTGCAGGTGTGATATTGCCAATATCAGCAGCTGACATGTGAAAGGCAACTGTTGTACTACTGAACTGTATCATACGCAGTATCTATGGCACAGTTGTGCCCACTGACATTAATCCCCTCATTTCTGCAGGTCCCTCCGGTGTTACAGCAAGGCAGCCCATCCATGCTGGTGAGTGTGTATTAACAATACCTATAATAGTCTTGATAGTGCTAGTAATAATAGTGTAACTCAGTAGTGCTCTGTGTGTATACTGCGGGGTGTGCATGTGTGCGTGTGTCCATGTCTGCATGTGTGCATGTGTGCATCACTGGTAACATTGTGTAGACATTGTAAACTGTGTTTCCTGTCTTCCTCCCACAGGTTCTAGTGCTGCTCTAGTGTCCTGCAGCAGGGAACCTGAATCTGGTGCCACAGGTACTGATAATGATGATATCTGTGTAATGGCACAGGAAGGTGTGTCAGGGTCCGTCATTGGTCAGCCAATTGAGAGTACACAGCTGTCAACCCCATCATTGCGCACAGTCATCCTGCCAGTACATTCTATGTCACCAATGTCCCTAGGTGATGGACAGGATACAGTGGGCATTGACCAGGGTAATGTGGTATCTGTGGCACATGCTTCCCCACACAGCAGCCATGGGCAGGGTCCTGAGATGGTACCACACAGACAGTTGCCCATGGGTTCTCATGGGAGCATCCATGGGCGTACTGCCTCTGGCAGACGTGCCCAAAGAGGTCTGTCAACCTCAACTATGTTTCGGGCTGTCATGCAGGCACAGTCATGTATGGAAAGGTACACCAGACAGAGTCTGAGGGAGCTGAGAGCATGTCGCACATCCATGACTGACAGTATGCGTGACATTGCGGATGCTATCCGTAATTTCACCGATGTCATAGACAGACGTTGTGGGGACATATTTCAGCAGTTCCACAACTACATGTCTATGAGCCAGGGCAATGGTGGATGGTTGTGGCATCGACGTGGCTGTATGCCAGCAACAGCAGCAGCTGGCAGTCGGCGCAGATGACAACAGGCCCGCGGACGCCCCCATAGTGCCAGCAGCAGCCCCAGCAATGCTGAGTCTGTGCTGTCATCAGACCACCCCAGGAGACCACGTGCACGTGGCTCTGGACAGTCCCAACAGGGACATGTGTCCAGTCAACGAACATCCGCTTCTGATGATAGTACCCAGTCTGGCTTAGTACCGGATATGGTCCGTAGCATGCCTGCCAGGCACAGGTACCGTGTCCATGGCCACAGACACTGATCTGTATGACCTGGCAGTTGCAGTCTGTGGCTGTCCACAAACTCCAGTATATGGCAGCCATGAGGTGGAACTGTGTGCATGCATACACACATGCGAAATGTTAACACCTAGGGCTACCACATACACACACACACTGCATCAACAGTGCCCCACCCTGTACTGCTCTCCCTCACCAACACACATACACATACATGTCAATTGGTGGTATCAGTGGCAGACTCAGGCATACCTAGTTCACACCCTGTGCATATGATGAAACTGTGCCACCTCCTGCAATCTCTAACATCAGTGCAGGAACAGGTTAACATGTTGCTGATGCACAGGGTGACTACATAGAAGTGTATTAATGGTAACAGTACAGTGTGCTGATATGATTGTGTGCATATCCCAGCATGCCTGATGCAGTAACTGTATGACTGTCCTGAATTGTTATCTACACCCATAATAAGTACCATAGTGTAACAGCTGCACATTTTTGCATACTGGTGGTAAGGATGTCAACAGATAGCCACATACATAGGTAGCACAGGGGAGAAGGTAATGCAAGTAGTGATACACAATGATGGACATGTACACTAATGGTGGCATGTTGCCCACAACGACTATGCAATGTGGATGTTTGCGCATGTTGATATGTGTGCAGTACCAATTTAATTTAAATTAAATTAAATTTTAAATAATTTCAGTTTTACCATGGACATCTGAGCTGTGCATTCCTGGGTACATGTTTATAGTGCCTGCATATTTGCACTGTTACCTACTGGAAGTGGTACCCCTTCTTTGTTGTACAATGGACTACTTCCAGCCCTGCTTACTGTAGCTTTCTGTGCATGCATGTTTGCTTGAGGTTCCCTGGAACACTGATTCCACCTGCAATGCAGATTTACAGAGCTTCTGTGGATTCCTAGTGACATCTGCATAGCTTACTATACGTATGTCAATGTCTCACTTGACAGAACGTCACTGTCTGTCCTGTTCGCATGTACGTTGCCTGTGACACATTTTATATGACTTACCTGGCATTTGCCCACATGTGCAGTCATAAATGCCAGCGCTATGAAATCAGAAGCAGTACACCAACACATACTCACTTTCAGTATGTTGTTCCCCATTGGCCCTATGTGTTGGTAATCACCATGGCAATCACACTACTATGGTAGCATGTGCAAAGGTAACTTGTGAATCACCTCTATGGTACAGTTGTGGAATATGTGGGTCATGTGGCAATGTCACAGCTGCCACATGTACACAGTCAACCCTCTCCCCTACACATGGATGTACAACACATGTATGAGATGCAACCACATAGCCAAACTGGGGACTAAGCACTCTGAACCCAGTACTGGCATAACCTGCCAGTTGGCATGAAATACTACAGTGACTACAATACCAGTCTGATGTAGACCTACACTGAGAGCAATACAAACACATGAACACACTGGGCCATTTGTGGAGCCTAAGAATAGCATCCTGCCTGAGCGGTAGACACCTCTGCAGCTGGCACACAGGCATACATTACGCCAGAACACAGCACACATAACACATAGCACACAAATCCTGTGTGCCAAACAGTCACAGCCTGTACGGCTAGACAACACATCTGCTACAGTTGTGTTAGGTACCTTTATTGTTTGGTACAGTGAGGTCACACTCACCAGGCTGGACAAGGTGAAGTTCACAGTGATATGCCCGTGGGGCACTATGGTCCACCACATAACACAAGCATACAGGTCAGTCAGAGGCATGGACACATATGACTCAGTCATTGTCCATCCCACTATGGCTGACCTGTGATGTACCTCCCTGGACTACATGATAGGGAACATGGAAGGGCTCTCTGAGCATGTGGCACAGGCTGGTATGATCCTAACCTTGGTTGGCATCATACCCTCACCAGGAATGCTGACATATTACTGAATGCTGATGAATTACTGTAGCTGCAACACCCTAGCTGAAAGGTTCCTAGCATGCAGTCACTGCATTGCTATGGAACAACTTGTTACCACTCCCACAACAGGTGAAAACATGCAGCACCTGTTCATCAACAACATGTAGACTATATGCTCCAGACCAGATGTGTATCCCTCGCTGCTAGGATGATACCATCTACATCTCACACTGTATATACACATACCACATGCAGCACCCACACAGAAGACCACAGTCATAATGTTATCCAGTGCAAATACCATGCATTCACATGTGGCAGGCGGCAGACATGGTAACTATTGAAGGTCACAGATACATATGTGTATTTGGCACACACATACATCATCTGTGTCCATTGCCATTACTGGTTTAATCGATGTCATGCATTATTGTGAACAACAACCCACACACATGGGCATTCTGTGTGACATAAACACACATGGCATGTGTGGAATTAAAAGCCATAACTAACTGTGCTATGATGGCAGTGAGAGACGCAGTAGCAATGCATGCTATTTGCATTACTGGGAGATTTGCCCTCTTCCACTGTACTTGTAGGGTGCTGACATCATCTCTGTGTAGAGATTGGAATATGCAGCAGCTGGTGTGTTGTACTGGTTGGCAAAAGGGTCAGTTCTCCCACACCTGTAACTGCACACACACTACTTTCACTCTCCCTACACACACTTGCCATTTGCAGAATTCAAACCCCTACCTAATTATGTTATGACACTCGAGACAGATGCATTAGCAGAGCGCGCTATTTGCATTATTGGGAGATTTCCCTTCTCCTGCTTTAATTATAGGGTGCTGACATCATCAGTGTTTAGAAAGGGAAATGTGCATCCTGCAGTGTGTTCTCCTAGTTGCCAAAAGGGGCACTTCTTTCATACAGAATTGCACACACACTAACCCCCCTCCACACAACCTGAGCCTTTGCAGGATTCAAACCCCTTTCTAACTATGTTATGACATTCAAGACGAACGCATTAGCGGAGCGCGATATTCGCATCACTGGGAGGTTTCCCTTCTCCTGCTGTACTTGTAGGGTGCTGACATCATCAGTGTTTAGAAAGGGAAATGTGCATCCTGTAGTGTGTTCTCCTAGTTGCCAAAAGGGACATTTTTTTCATAAAGACTTGCACACACACTAACCCCCCTCCACACACACTGGACGTTTGCAGGATTCAAACCCCTACCTAACTATGTTATGATACTCGAGACGGACGCATTAGTGGAGTACACTATTCACATTATTGGGAGGTTTCTCTTCTCCTCCTGTACTTATAGGGTGCTGACATCATCAGTGTTTAGAAAGGGAAATGTGCATCCTGTAGTTTGTTCTCCTAGTTGCCAAAAGGGACATTTTTTTCATACAAAAGTGCACACACACTAACCCCCCTCCACACACACTGAGCATTTGCAGGATTCAAACCCCTATCGAACTATGTTATGACACTCAAGATGGACACATTAGCAGAGCACGCTATTCGCATTATTGGGAGGTTTGCTTTCTCCTGCTGTACTTACAGGGTGCTAACATCATCAGTGTTTAGAAAAGGGAATGTGCATCCTGTAGTGTGCTTTCCCAGTTGCCAAAAGGGACATTTCCCTCACGCAGACTTGCACACACACCAACCCCCGCTCACCCACACACACACTGAGCATTTGCAGAATTCAAACCCCTACCTAACTATATTATGACACTTGAGGGAAACGCATTAGCAGAGCACACTATCTGAATTACTGGGCATCTCTTCTGCACCTGCAGTATTTATAGGGTGCTGACATCATTATTTCTACAGAGGTATGTACATCTAGTACTACCTGTCAGGTGGGGGATAGCTTGTAATATGCATTTGCAGCCACCTACATCAGGGTCAGATATGCACATCGCACTGGCAGGTTATGTTCTATACCATGTTTCGTGACCACAGGACCTGTAATACACAACACAACCAGTCCAGACCACCCCTCCCACATCCAGGACACACACTTTGCTTCCCTGGGAACAGTGCCAAGATATGCAGGTGTTCACATACACCATTCCAGTTGTTAACGTCAGGTACAGGCATATTGTGTGTGGGAACTACTCAGGCCTTTACAACATTACCCTACAGCCACTACAATTTGTGAGTCCATGTGCTATGGCAGAACCACTCACCACAGCCACAAGGGGGAATACATATTGCACCTGACCATCTGCAACATGGGTACTCACTGTTCCACACCAGAGGTAGACCACCATTGTTGATATCTGACCATACCCACCTTTCCCTGGACATCCATATCCCATCCCCACCCCCAGGCAAGGTTGTCACTGCAAACAAACTGTATTTATCAAAAGCAGACTTTACACTTGTGAAGACTGGGGTGGAAGACTTCAAAGGATCCATGCTGGGGAGTATACAGGCCACTCTGCATAATCCTTGACAATTGCATTCTATGAGCATGTGGAAGGTTTGCATTGATCATGCTATCCCAAATATACCCATGACTGCTCCACAACAGGACACCTGTCAGGTGTACACCAGCCATATATGAGCTGTCCAACAGACAGAGTGAGCTAATGCATTGCAGAGCAGTAGCCCACAGAGGGAGGACATATCTGAACAGTACCGTCACGTCACTTCAATCCCTCATAATCATCACGACACAGTGTTGACAGTGAAATTGTACAGACAATGCAGATAAGGCTCCCCTCAGTCTGTTATTGACGCCCACTTACTGTTAGAGGTCCTCAGCAACCCTCTTCCAGCACACACCAACAACATGGATGTGGCTTAGCAAATTCAAACCCTGGGATCTCCACTGTGTCCCTGCTTGACAGAGGCACAACACACTAGCCTCACACGGTGCCTTATGTGACCTGCTTTACAGTGGCACAGTAGCCTACTGTACTGGGGAGGCAGATGCCAAGCACACTCTGGCTAAGCTGTCATTCCCTAGGGCAAACAGCCTAGTGTTGACCTCTACACCCATATGTTTAATTGTCAGATGCACATTATTTGTTGCTGATAGACTGTTTGCAGGTCTTTATTGCCATAGCATTCCCTGTTTGTATGAACAGCTTGTGTATCTGTGGAAGATGTTTGCATATGGGAGGGATCCACTATATCACATATGTCTCTGTAGTCATTTAACTGTGTGCACTGGGCAGATTGCTGTAATGTGGTTGGTTCCTGGAATAACACGTACAAATACCAGATATGTGTGGCCAACTGCTAAACTGAGATTTGGCCTAAGTGTGTGAGCATGCCCAGTTCAGCCTTCCCATGGCATGTTGTCTGACATATGTCTCATTTATCAAAGTGTGCGAGCATGCCCAGTGTGAGCTTTCCATATGTTGAACTCTGCAGCCCACCACTTTTGTGGATGAGTGTGAACTTCAACAATATCTCCCATTTATGGTTGTGTGTTGTGTGTCATGTTGTGTAGTTACTGTCTAACTGCTTTGTGTGTGAACACAACAGGGATTATTCTGTGCTTGCAGGGTTTGCATGGGATACTTTGCATACAGTTGTCAATATCCTTTCATACTGACCTAACACTGTAGTACCGTATAGTGTACTGGTTCAGTACTTTCACTGTGGTGGACAGTATCCTGGGCTTTAGTCCTATCACTGCTTTACATTTCCATAGTGAGCACAACAGCCTGGTTAGAGGCCAGTTGTGCACATCTGACCATGTTGCATTATGTTCAGATATGAATTACTTAAACCAGGCTTGTCCAACATTGGTAGTGTATTCCACAACATAGGTGTACATTGGCAAACACTAGCGATGTGCCCTAGGCCATTTCTAATGCTAGTCGGAGAGTGTGTTTGTCCTTCGACACACATTGTAAGTGGAGTTTGCCATGACATATGTCATGGTTAGTATACTGTGCCTCCGTCTACCTGTGACATAACAGTGATACCCAGGGTAAACCTACCATCTCCCATCCACTCATCAAGATTCCTCTTGAGGAGAATCGATGAGTAACTCTATGGATAACCTGTACTGGGAGTTTACTCATGAGTGGGGGTGGCTTCTGTGTTATGGCTTATGCAGTACAGCTTGTCCTATGTATGTCAGTGCTGGGGTTCAGGTCTCTCATGTGCATAGCTCACTGCCATTCAGATTGTACAAGGTGCAGTATGTTCATTGATGCCAGCTTGGACATGGCTTTATACATCAGGCACAGCTTGCCTCTGGGTGGGCAGTATGGCAGTGTGTGGAGCTGCAGTTTGTTTAATCAGGCAACACATGGCATCTGTTCAAGCTCTTTGATACTCCTGGTGAGGTACTGTTGGGGACTTTACAGTTGATGGAGGTGTCTGCTGAGGTACATCCCACAGGGGCTATTGTAACACTGATGAAGGATGACTGCAGAGCCACAATGACCTCCCCTTATCTAGATCTGACAACCTTCATGATTAGGTGGGTATATGGTATGTTTCTGTAAACACTACAGTCACATGTTTGTCCAATGCAGGATATCTATCACCTTGTGTCCCCAGGTCTCTCATTACATGTTAAGTACATCATGGGTTAACACCTATGTGGTAATTGGTGGGCACTTACTGTATATCCACGGGGGTTGACTATACACTTTTCTTTAATTAGCTTACTGACATGGCTATGGCACCAGTTGTCTGTTTCTATGTGGCCCTTTTGTGGGATGCTTGTGTCAGGTGGAGGGTCAGATATGGTGGCCAGTTTGTAGTCCTCTGCAAACATGTTCAGACACAGTCCTTCCATGTTGGCCTGTATCTATTGGACATATATACCAAACGAGGGAGGTCCCAGGACCAAGCCTTGTGGGATGCCAGTTATATCTGGTTTGTAGTCTGACATGACTGCAGCATGTCAGTCCATGTCAGTTCTGTCCTTTTTCTGGTTTGCAACCCCTCTACTGACATAGGGGTTTATATTTAAGCTGGTGAGCCTATCTATAATGAACACGTGGGGTATTGTATGGAAGCCTTTGCAAGGTCCAGCTATGCTGTGTGGACCACATTGCCCTCATCAATGACCTTAATGACTGTTTCAAATGAGTCAAACATGTTTAAGGGGCAGCATCTGCACTTAAGGAAGCCACACTGGGTAGGGTCCGGTGTCAGTAGGTCCCCAATATCTTTATGTCTGCGGTACATGCTGATCCGTTCCATAGCTGTGCAGACCAAGCTTGTCAGGATTCTGGGGTGGTATTTGCAGTATCCATTCAGGCAACACCTTTGTTGGGAAGGACCACTGTTGTTGTACACTGCTCTTTGGGTACATATCCTGTGGTAAGGCTGACATTGAGCAGTAGTGTGATTTGGCATTCTATTCTTCTTGGAGTCCATGTTGGACTCAGCCCAGGACACCATCTCATACCATTGCTGCTGTGTGTTTTGCTTTGTAGATGCTGGCTGTTACCTCAGCATCTGCAATGTCAGGGGGCCAGCAGTCTGCTGGGATAGATATTTTGCATTCTGGCGGGCGCGGGGGCTGCACTGCACCTGTCAGGTTGTACGTTGGCAATATGTGTGTGTGTTTGGTATGTTGTTTGTAATATCTGAGTGATTCAGAGCATATCCGTGAATTCCCAACAAGGTTCCTACCATCAGTTGAGACAGCCTTGTGATTATCCTTAGTGTCCTGTACAATTTGTATCTTCTTAGGTTCATAGGTTCATACTAGGCTATCCACCCTAGGGCATTTATAAGCCTAGCCAGAGTGTGTGTGGCTTTCGCCACTCCTTGCTATGTGAATATTATGGCCATTTAGGATTTACTTTGCTGTGCCTCTGTCTGGACGTGACACAGTGAAGACCCCCAGTGTACATCTGTGATCATCCATCCACTTGGCAAGATTCCTGTTGAAGAGTGTCAGTGAGGGGCTCTGCCTAATATGGAGTGGGATTCTGTTCCAGGGTGTAGGGAGCCTCTGGGTTATGTATCTGTCCCTCCAGCACATCCTATTTCATTATGTGTTGAGGATGATATCTCTCACTCTCACAGCTCCGATGGCTTTGGGTTTTCTGGGGTGGAGCATGTCCATTACACCTGTGTTGGACATGGCCTTGTACAACAGGCATACAACGCCTCTGTGTAGGCAGTATGTGACTGCATTCAGCTGGGGTGTCTACAGCCAGGCAGCATATGACATATATTTGAGATCCTTTATCCTCTTGGTGAGGTACCTTTGAGGTCTTTCTAACTGCTGCAGGTGTCAGGTAAGGTACATCCCAAATGAGGCATTGTACTAGATTATGGGTCTGATAAGAGAACAGTACAGGGGCACAATGACCTCTGTTGACGTAGATGTGAATCCTTTCATGATACGGTGTCCAATATAGACAGTCTTCCTAGCCAGATTGGCAATGTGAGTGTCACGTAACAGGTTACTGTCCACTTGTGTCCCTAGGTCTCTGATTACTCCTTCCATACATAATGGTTTACCACCTATGTGGTAATCTGTGAGTACCTTGTTTGGTATTTGGTGGGACATTCATACTGCCCAGTGTCTTCAGGATGGCTGGGTGGGGTTCCTGTGTGTGAGAGTGTGGTCTGTAGCATGCTATAGACTGTACAGCAGTTTTGCCTAAGGTTAGGTGCACATGGGTGGTCTCCGATGCTTCATGCATTGTCAGTTACCTGGACGTATGGGTGTCTGTGCTGAATATGGATACTCCCCCTCCTTTTATGTTTTGGTCCAGGTTTTGGGGCCATAACACATGATATGAGGTATAACCTGGTAGTGCTGGTGTGCTGTCAGGAGGCTTGCAGCAGGTTTCTGTCACTGCACAGACATCGATGTTCTCCATACTGAAGAGGGCCTCAGGAGCATGCATATTGCGGTTTACACGTCTGGCATTGGTCAGCATTACCCTTATGTTTCTTACCACTTATGTTTTCTAGGGTGGTGGGTTAGTCTTTTCAGCCTTGCCTATGTAAGGCTCTATGGAGGTGGCAAAAGACTTATCCAATATCCAGACGTCCAGGGGTAACAGGTGCAAGCCATCCCTGGAACAGCAGCATGGCTTGTCAAGCATGACATCCCAAGCAGACAGACATTAGATCCTCTTGGAATGACAGCAGTAATTGTGCCACTTGTTAAAGTTGATCGTTCTGTGTTTGTACTGTGGCATCATTCTTGGTGAGGGTAGGATGCTGCAAATGGTCAGTGTCATACCAGCCTGGAGTACATACTCAGACAGCTCATCTATGTCTCTTTTCATGTAGTCCAGGGAGGTACATCTCAGGTCATTCACGCCAGCATGGACAATGACTGCATCATATTTCTACTTGCTTTGGGGTGACCTGCATACTTGTGTTATGTGGCATATTGTAGCAGCCTACAGGCAGCTTACTGTACCCTTTCCCTTGTTCAGTCTTGTGAGTGGGACAGCAGTGTGTCTGACTATGGAGTCACCAATTACAACTGTATCGGGCATGTTGTTTCTCCTTCTGGCCTGTGACTGTTTGGCACACCAGCTTTGTGTACTATGTGTTGCATGTGCTATGTTTGGAGGTTGTGGTTGCTTGGGGGTCTGCTTTGGAGGCCTCTGTTGGTGTGGTGTGTTTGTAATTAGGGCCTCCGGGAATGTTTTTCTGTGTTTATGTCTTTGGTTTGCAGTTGTGATAGGTCTATGTGGGACTGGGTTTGTGGTGTGTGTGGTTACCTTCTCCTCCTCACTAGTTTTGACAGTACTGAGTTGAGGGAGCTCAGCCTCCAGTTTGGATAAATGGTTGCATCTCTCACATATATTTGTATTTCTTGGGGGGAGTTGAGGGTTGTCTGTGTACTTGGGGCAGGTGTAACATTGCCTCAGGATTCACAGATTCAACTTGTTGT
The DNA here is from genome assembly GCF_019279795.1 of Protopterus annectens. Classification (NCBI taxonomy): domain Eukaryota; kingdom Metazoa; phylum Chordata; order Ceratodontiformes; family Protopteridae; genus Protopterus; species Protopterus annectens. Next base: position 330,088,870 of record NC_056725.1, read on the forward strand.
AGCTGGCCTTAGTGGATTGTATGTGTGGACATATTTTATTGCCATACTACTGATCAGTGATTGCTTCTTTTTTTATGTTTGCTCTATCATGTAGTAGCTTCCTCATTCTCTTGCATGGTTTGGTAATGGCTGGAGTCCAGCATGCCAGATGCCTGCGTGTATGGCATTGTGTCTTGTTGTTATTTGTGATTGCATAATCCAAGCATTCTTGGCTGTGTTCATGGAATGCCTGTATAACAGGTTCTGAGGTGTGGCCCATATTTTGCACCTGCACAGGGCCTTTAATGGATTCCACATCAGTTTGGAGGAGTGCAACTTTTGCTTTACACATGTTTTTCACTGTGGTTTTCTGGCCAGGGACTGTGGTCAGGATGTGTATATCCAGTGTGATTACTCTATGGTAAGGTCTTACCAGTGAGAGGTGCACGTCTCATCTTGCCATCCAGTACCCATGTTGCTGATTATCACATCCAGTATGCTTACCCCTCTTGTGGGAGTGGTACGTTGTTCCTGGGCATTTTGGTTTATGGATTCTAGGAACTTTTCTCCTACAGTGTTGGAGCTAGTATAATGCTCCCAGTCTATGTCTGGGTATTTTCAGTCAACCAATATAATGTGGTTTGGGGGGCTTGATATATTCATGTATTCCAACATAGGCCAGGTGCAGTTCCTGGTGTTAGGACAGTAGTCTGTAGCAGGCTATAAACTGGGAGGCAGTTTTAGCCACTGTTACTTGACCATGGCTAGTCCATGCTGCTTCTTGTTGTGTTACCAACATGGGGGTGTGGTTATCCTTAACAATTATTGCTAGTCACCCTCCTTTTGTAGCTTGTTCCATGTTTTGAGGCTGTACAGCACAGTATGAGGTGTAACCTGGTAGTGTTAGGGTGCTGTTGTGAGCCTTGACCCAGTTTTCTGTTACAGGACAGATATCAACATTCTCCATACTGGGGGAGTTTAGACTGCATGCATCTTGCTGTTTAGACTTCTGGCACTGGGTAGCATTACATCTAGGTTCTTATCCCTTGTGATACCTATGGAGGTGGGTTTGTGTTTTGAGCCTTACCTATTCAGGGCACGCTGTGGGTAACGACAGCCTTTGCGAGAATCCATGAGGCCTGGACTGATAGGTGCACGCCACCCCTAGCAGGTGAAGCATCATGTCATGCTCAGCATGTCATCCCAGGCTGGCACACATTGGATCCCCTTTGACTAACTGCAATACTTCAGCTAATTATTGCAATTGATCATCCCATGGTCATATTGTGGCATCATGCTTGGTGAGGGTAGGATGTTAGTCAGGATCCTCAAGTGTGCATATACTACATGGTGTTATATTACTTAACACATGGCATTCATGCCTCAGGTGGTGCTGCAAGGCTGCCTCTGTTGGATGCACATATTACACTCCCTGTACATGTTTGAGAGCAGGTTATGTCATTTTAGGCATCCATGTTATTATATGAGTGAGTCAGAGAGGGGTAGCATTCCCAGGGTTCCTACTGAGCCAGTGTATGTGCTATGCATTGCCTCTTTTTCAAGGCCAGGGCATACTGGGCACACCTCCTTCTGCCTACTGGGACAGGCTCAGGTTGTTTCTCCTCCGAGTCACTCTCTGCCTGTGATGGCCTTGGCAATGGTGGGGGGCTGTTTGGGCTGGCCCTATGCTGGTCCTGCTGCAGCTGTTTGCGCAAGATCATATTATGTAGTATAGCACATACCATGACAATTTGGGTACATGTAGTTGGTGAGTACTGCAAGGCTCCACCAGATGTGTCCAGACACCGGAACTGTGACTTGAGCAGCCCAAACACAAGCTCTATTACATTACGTGTTTGTGCGTGTGCCTCATTATGGCATTCCTGTTCAGGTGTGTGTGCATTTCTGATGGGTGTCATCAGCCACGGCTCCAGTTCATAACCTGCATCCCCCACTAGGTGTCCGTGTGGGATGTCCCCATTGGCAAATATCTGGTACAGCTGCGTCAAATGCCAGATATGGAAATCATGGTAGCTCCCAGAGCAGCCAGCACACACATTCATTATTATGCCCTGGGCATCACACACGACCTGGCAGTTGATGGAGGGGGAGCCCTTGCGGTTAATGTAGGCCCTACCCCGCTCACCGGCTGGTACTTTGATGCGTATGTGCGTGCAGTCTTTTGCACCCACTACCTCAGGGTATTCCGCTATTTGCTGGAAGAGACGCATATTGCTGGCTAATACCTCACGGGCATTGGGGAAATATACATGATCACCGACATGTGCTGACATGGCATCCAGGAACTGGTGCAGTACCCTGGAGGCTGATGCCTGTGATATCCCCATCATATCACCAGTTGGCCTCTGGAAGGTACCTGTTGCTAGTATTCTTAGGCCAACACATACCTTGGTTTCCACTGGGATGGGTTCCCCCTCTGTTGGTTCTGTGTGTGAGGCGTGGCCTGCACAGCTCGACAATTTGCTGCAGGAGGTCTCTGTCCACTCTATAGCACTCTACTATCTCCAGCTCATGTAACCCATGGTAGGTGACCCTGGGCCTGTACACTCTTCTCCGTCTCCTCACTGTGGGTAGTCTGGCACCATCTGCATTGTCACCACCCTCAGCAAGTCGCCAATGTCTCCTTATGACAGCTATGGCAGCCCTTAGCATTTCTGCTCTGAGTTCAGCTTTTTCAGTTTTCACTTCTAATAGCTTACTCCTGTCTTGCAGTGTCTCTTGAGAGAAGCATATTGCACTGCTGCTTGCAGAGTTTTAAGTGCTTGGCTGAGCTACTATTCTGCCTGTGTAATTGCCTGCTTCTAATTGTTTTCACCTGCTAGCTCCAGCAGTATTCCCTGCTAGCTTCCTACTAATTCTGTTGCTTCCTTTTTCCTTTCTGTTTCCTCAGGGTGGAGCAACGTGCATACCAGCAGAAACGCTCACAGTGGCTTACATGTGTGCACACATGCTTACACAGTTCAGAATCTGCTTATTCGGGTTAAAACACGCGCACACCAGTGCAAACAGTCTTAGAAGTCTGCCAACATGCTCCCACATGCTCAGTCTGCCTTACATGCGCACACACTGCCCTACCCATGCCTCATGGCATGCACACGTGCGCATGCATGCCCAGCAAGAAACTTTGTTGTAAACAACAGTGTACACCTTCCATTTCTTGACTTTCCCATGCTTATCTTGTGGCACTCCTCTTTCCATGATATGTGTCTGACATCTGTCATGTAACACTGACCTCCAATGAACTGCATTTCTTTCTACCATTCCCCCCTGTGATGTCACCTATCTCCTACTCTATTCCTCCCCCTTATGTATCTCTTACACTACTCAGAATGTGCTCATTTGCTATGTGACAGTGGAATTCAGTATCCTAACACTCATTTACATCAGATTGCCTACTAATGCTTAGTTAAATCTCTTAGACTCAGCTTCCCCCCTTAGCAACCACTAAACAGTGGCCATGTTTTTTATGGTCTGCTGGTCCCTGTATTGTAAATCCATGTATTGCATAAAACCCACATTTGTGGGTTTATAACCTTCATTTTTATGTTTTATACAGCGCAACCCATTTGTGCGGGGCTGCGCTGCGTTTAAACATCGGCGATCGCCAAAAAAAAAAAATATTATTTTTCATATTTGCATCAGGGTACCTTGCCAATGGCCACATATTTGGCCATTGGCATGCTGCCTGACACATATGCACCCTTTATTTGGAGCTGACATGGCTCCATTGTGATTTTTGCAGAAACGTACTCAGTTGTCAACTGAGTACATTTCTGCAGCTAAAACGGCTCTTACACGGGCTGCTTTGGGCTTCGTGGATCGCTAATCTACCTCATTTGCATGCCTTTCGGCTGCAAGTGAGGTGATTAGCATATCCACACCCACTCCGTGTAAGAGACGTTTTAGCTGGTCTCTTACATGGACTTTGGGGCTGTTCCTGGATCGCGAAGGCTGCATGGAGTCTTACACTACTCTTAGACTCCGTGCAAGCCTTCGTGAATCCTCATCACTATGTTAATTTGTGTTGTTGTCAGTGGGTTTTGCCTTGATTTTGAAGCACATAAAGGTAATAACAAAAATATTTCCAACAATTGATGAAGGCCAAAACCACATAAATAAAAATCCAGTGCATAAAATTCAGCAAGACCAACACAGCTGATAGCACTCAGTCTTTAATAAAATAATAACTAAAACAGATAAGCACTTTCACGTTTGTACTCAACGCTTCCTCAGATGAACTGAAGAAGTGTTGGGTACAAACGCGAAAGCACTTATCTGTTTTTATTTATTGTTTTATTAAAGCACATAAAAGTGGGTAGAATGGTCTGTGATATCTAGGATTTATGGAGAAAAATAAAAGTGAGGCATTCTGTTGATATTTTGCATTTTTTTTAACAATTGCTCTGACAAATTATACAAGTGAAACAATGCAGTCAAAGGAGGTGCTCACAATCCTGTTTTTTTTTACATCATGAGAGGAAGATTGTAATCATCCTGATAGGGGCTGAACTGTTAGTGAGATTAAAGAAGAATTTTCCTAAAGGACAAGACAACAAGAAAGGGGCTCTGTCTTTTCTGAAAGTATAGGGGAATTGGATGCAGAAATTACTTGTGTAGCTCATTAATAAATTGTTCAAGACCCAATCTAGGACATTGGCAATGATATCTGTAATATACAAGAAGGGGGAGAACTAGCTTGATCCATTGTCTAATTCTATTATCTCAGTTTTGAATCAAGATTGTAAAATGTTATATGACTGTTGACGTACAGACTTGCTCTAATTATGCTAAGGTTAATCAGCCTAGATCAATGTAGTTTCATGCTTGGAAGGAAATGTTTTGATAATATAATAAAGATATTATTGACAGAGGAAGCTTAGATCCTAGGATATGGACTGGAGATTTGAAAAGCTTTTGGGAAGATGAATTGGGTTTTCAGAGAATGTTCTCCACATTTTGTCTTTCCACTAATGCTAATATGCTTGTTTGCCCAGACACAGGAAGACTCATGGGCAGTCGTAAAGGCTAATGCAATGTTGTTCTCTAGTTTTTGCTCTAAATTGTGGAACAAAACATGGTTGTCCAGTCTTTTCCTTTTCCTTTGTACTGTTCCTTTAGCCACTGGCAGAATTAATGCATAAATCAGAAGTAGAGAGATGCTTTGAATGGCACAGATGTTAAGTTGTTCCTCCTTACAGATGATGTATTGGTCCATTTAGAGATCCTGCATATAGACCTCCCAGAGTATTCCAGTTGTTAGTTGGCACTGAAATGTATTCACGATGTATCTGAAGACACAGACAATTGCTGACAGTTATCAGCCTACACAGCATTTGAGTCAAAATTATCTACTTTTGTGGGAGACTGGGAGTACAATCTCAAGAAAGTATTTTGATCTCTGGTCCCTTGTTTTTATGGCAAGGCTTTTACTTAAGGTAGTTTTGTCTTTGGCAGGCTAAGACAGTTGTTGCAACAGGTTCATGCTTCCTGTTATGATGAATAGGGGTGCATGTTTTGGGATAGACAGGTAATCTGTGATTTCACCTTTGAATGGTCAGTCTCAGATATACTCAGCTAGTCAATTGCCATATAGCTGACAGATTAGAAGAAAATAGTTGCCTCAGTTTCTACACAGTGAAAAGACCTGAAATTGAGCATCTGCAGAGCTGGCTGGTCAAGCATGTAAATCTATGGTATTAGCCCCAGCTCCATTCTGAAGACGGGATTCTGACCTGCCAACCATTTCAGGAAAAAAGGTCTTCTTTGTCAGGCATAATGCCTTTGCTATGGACAATTTCATGGACTTTTTTTGGTCATTTGAAAAGACTGCTTCACACTAGTAATGGTTTCCTTTAAACTCATTAGCACCTATGTGGTATAGAATATCACAATTCTAGCAGCCTACACATATCCATGCACTTTAGAGTATTTTCTGAAAAGTATACTAAAAAAAGCATAAGATAAACAAATGTAAATATTTTGTGAACAATAAAAACTATCAAACTGTACCAATAGCAATGCTATGAGGAAGAAGCATTCTTTACAGAGATAATAGTGCATTGTTGTCTTTCCTTGAATACTATAATATATTATAATGCACACAAACTCAGAGATATAGTTTTGCTAAACTTCCTCAAAATAATTGCCATATCCTGGAAACTGTACAATTTATTGTTAGAACACTTTTTTTTAGGCAGCCATGCACTCTCACATGACAGCAAGAAATTCCTCCTTGAGTGATGCTTATTGAGATATTTACATAAATTTGAAAACATATGCTTGATATAAATAACACTGAATATATCTCAAGATGAGCAGTTTATAGTGCAAATATCAACAGAAGATTTATTCAACATCTAAGGTTTCACCTGAGGCCATGCAGAAGGTTGTGAGCCACTTGTCTTTTTAAGTATCAATTAAATATGGAAATATTGCTTATTTGCACAATTGCTAACAACAAGCAGTATATCCAGCATAATGTGACATACATGAAGATTGACAATGAATTTTCTTGTCTCTACCCCATGCCATTTCATACCATACCCTTTAATAGCATGTAAGTCTCTTAGGTATGAAAATATGAACATAAACATAAAAGTAGGAATAGCAGCAAAGAATGATCAGTTCATCTTCTGCAGGGCATCCTAGATTAACAAACATAATATCCTTTTCTTAATTCATCCTTGTCCTTTCTAATGTTGTCTATTATTAGCTTGTACATCACTAGGGTAAAGAAGCCAGACTCAGAAAATGACTGGACACCATAATGAGCTATTGGTAATTAGAAATGTACAAAAACAATACTATAGGTAGAATCCTTAATTTCTTGCTGAGAGGACAACTGGTTACCATAGCTCTCAACTTGTAATCATAAAAAATCTGGCCAAAGATCTCCAAAAAATATGTGCAACTGGCCAAAAATCTGCATACTGATTAACATAAAATATGCATACATAATTATCTAACCCACCCACTCCAATGGTATCGTGGGATACCGCCTTTTAAACACAAACTGAAAAACAGACAAAATATTAAACACAAAATAAACAGAAAATACAATGTCATCATAAACATAGGGTGGAGCTTGGGTGTCAGGTACTATAACAACACTTGCTGTGGGCCTAGTACATAGCTAGAGATGGCTGGGACTAAATACTATGTTATCAGGTGTAGCACAGCTGACTTCAACACCAAAAAGGGCTAAAAGACTGATCAAAACCTATCGTCATTCCCTGGAGGCTCACATTTGGTAGCCTCAGTAATGGCCCAAAAAGAAAGGCTGAAAAGACTTGAAGTTTAGACAGTCAAGGCCAATACAGAGATCAAAATGTCAACCATCAAAGAACAATCTGGCAACCTTGTGACAAATGTACAAAACGGTGGATAATTTGAATGTCCAGGCTTTTGTAGAGAAAATAAAGTTGGTTCAGCATTAGAGATAATTAGCAGCATTGTATATATCTAAACACTGGGACAAGCTCATGTAACAATAAATATATCTGATAAACTTTACTTATTTTCCATAATATTGCCACTATATATCTGTATATATCGATTCTCTTGCATATGATCTCTTGTTTTTATATATTACATCTATTTTGAGTGCTATTTTCCAAATAATATTAACATGTATGTTTTTTTCATAATATTCTCACTTTTGTATATCATTGTTATTTTTTCCTTCATATGGTACTTGCTTGTAACTGAAATGGTCAGTTAACACCCTGAAATAAATAAACAAAATGTCTCTCACTGGCAGAAAAAAAATAGGAAAGAAGGAATCAAACAGGAGTACTGTAGTGCTCCCTGTGTAGTCTAAACTGCAAGCAGTTTACTACAGTTTAAAAGAAAAAAAATATTTTCCTTGTTTCTTTCTTTTTTTAATTAAAACCTGAGGGCTGTATAGCTCCTTATGTGGCCTAGATTGCTTAAATAGGAGAGATCACAAACAAGACAAAGTCAAAAGCTATTCAGAAATGAACGGAGGAGGGGCACTGACCACAACTCTGATCTGTGATATATAACAATACGTATCCTGGTTATTTTTTGCTTATTTTTACTAGTTATTGCTTATTTCAACCATTTATAACACTTTTTTTATTGTTTGCTGCCTACTATTTTTACTGTATTTTATTGCTATAAACTAATCTGCACTATTGTATTAAAACTGTCTGGCTTACAGGGCCTGTTAAATATTTTTCTGCCTAAAATAGTGTAGCTAATAGCTGTAGTATAGTCCCAGTTTAGGTTTGCTGTCTTTGGGCCTGTTTGTTTGTTTGCAGTGACTGTTTGTTCTCACCACATGTACCAGGCCATCTTGGATTAGCAGAAGCCTTTCTTCATTTTAGTGAGAGGATTGTGTTGATTGGCCACTGGTTGGTAAAGGTTGGCAGGTCTAGGGCTTGGGATAAGCCCTCATTGGTCCTTTTGAACTTTTTTAAGTTGTTTCAGGTTGTACCTTTTGGTATTTAGGCCCTGTCTTTGAGAGGAATTATGTTTATTCACACTGAGCTGAATGGAGGAGGGGCACTGACCACAACTCTGATCTGTGATATATAACAATAAGCATCCTTTTCTTTTTACTTATTTTTACTAGCTATTGCTTATTCTACCCATTTGCAGCACTTTTTTATTGTCTGCTGCATACTATTTTTTTACTGTATTTTATTGCTGTAAACCTATCTGTACTACTGTAGTGAAATCTACTGCCTTACAGGGCCTGTTAAATCACTTGTGTTACTGTCACACTGTTTATAAAGCTTTTTTAGCTGTTTTCACTGGGTGAAAGGTATTAACTGGAAATTTTCTTTATTTGTTAAGCATTTGTTTGCTTGTTCTGATTTCCCACCAAGAAGTGTATCATATAACTGATTTGTTTGCAGTTAAAAGCATTCTCTAGAGTCTCCTTGCTCCTTTATCTGTTTAAAACTTCCATTTAGTGTCTTACTGCTGTTTTTTTGTTGTGATAAACATTTTTGTAGTGTTTTCTGCCTAAAATAGTGCAGCTAGTAGCTGTAGTATAGTTTCCCACTCTTCCTCCCTATTGATGTCATGTTGGCATCTTGTTCTTATATTTGGTAGCTTTGCAGTTGCCCGCCCATGCTGTAAATTTGATCTGGGACACTCCTCCCAGTCCAATGTCATTAGTTCATTCTACCTAATACAGAGAGGACATTTGGGAAGGCCAACCCCCTTAGTTTCTTAACCTTGAATTATCTAATTTCTCCATTTCCACTTTACTAAAAAAAAAAAAAAAAAACTTTATTCAACTTCTTTTACAGTATTTGTGTTTCCCCCTCCTATTCCATTATTCATTTGATTTTTCTGCTACTTTTTCTCTAAAGTGTTCAATTGCATCTTCTCTGCTGCATTTATTACTGCTTGTTTTAGCCTGTTTAAATTTTAAGAGTTATTGTGTATCTCTTAATTTTGGTTTAAGCACTTGGGCTTTAGGCCTACCCCTTAGCTCTCCCTGGCCTCTCTCCCTCAGATTCTGAAAAATATGGATGGACAATTTCCTATGATTTATCCTGCCATTTTGGTTGATATGGGCATCCTGAGACAGTGTAGCAACTGCCTCATGTACACGGACAATCATCTATTACTAGGAACACAATTTGTGACAGATGCAATTACATAAGGAAGTTAGAGTCTGTGCTCTTTCCCTCATAAGCCAGTATATCTGGCACTGAGAAGGTTGCCAGCACAATCACTACATTTCAAACACCACCTACAACTACACAACACACACCCACATATGCAGAGGTTCTCAACAAAAACAAACTAAAACAAAGGAGACCTCAGAGGCAAAAACAAATGAGAACTCCACAACCTTCCACACCACATAACATGCATAGTCCACACACCAGTGTCTCGCAACCACTAAGGCTTAACCATAAACCCAACATATTTGACATAAGAGACTCCATTGTGAGCCACACAGATGTGCCTCTCTCCAGGCTGGATAAGGAGGAAGTCAAAGTTAGTTGTTTGCCAGATGCCAGAATCTGCCATATCACACACACACTCAAGTCTCGCAACAACAGGTACTGTTATGACTCTGTCATAGTCCATGTTGGTATGAATGACTTGAGACATACCTCTTTGGACTATATGAAGAGAGACATGATTGAGCTCACTGAATATGTGTCCCAGGCAGGTATGTCCCTAGCCTTAAGCAGCATTCTACCATCACCCAGAATGATGCCACAATACAAACAGAAAATGATTGACTTTAACAATTGGCTTAGATTCTGGTATCATTCCAGGGGGATCCAGTGTCTGACAACCTGGGAAGATATGATTGACAGACCGCGATACTTTGCTAGTGATGACATGCATCTGTCTCACTTGGGCTACAGGCTTCTGGCAAGCTTGCTTCTACCATAATGCCTTTTTTTAAGGAAAAGTCATGAGGTTGATACTACCAACATAAAAATGTCAACAAAATTTAAATTAAAGGTCATGCTGCTAAACGCTAGGATTCTAAACATGAAACTGCACTCATTGCAAGCATTCTTAACCCTGGAAGATGCTGACATTTGTGCAGTCACAGAAACCTGGTTCAAAGCTGTGGAGAGCACCCCAGCCTTACCTGGTTACTCATCCTATCATACATTCAGACCCATAAATGTGGGCAGCAAAGCCAAAGGAGGTAGAGTTTCAATATATATTAACAACACATACACCTCCAGCCTGGTCAAACAGTATGATGCACAGGAGACACTCCTGATGCAGTTAACCATTGACAAGAACCCTATTCAAATTATAGCTAGCTACAGTCCCCTAAATTTGACTCAAGATGTCCACTCTGCCTATCTGGCCTTTTAAAATCTATCAAGATTCAAGCCTTTACCCTGATTCTAGATGACTTTAAATACCCAACAATAGATTGGAAAAACTACTCATGCCAGAACACAAATGCCCACAGATTCCTCAAGTTTATCAATGCAAGTGCCTTGGAACAGCTAATTGATACTCCCACAAGAGGTGATAATATCTTGGACTTGCTATTAACCAACATGAGTAACCACTGCAGCACCCACACACTATCATCCTCCCTGGTAAGATCCAACCATGAAGCAGTAATTTTCAAAGTCACCATCTCCCCTGACCCCCCTCTAGCTAGAGTCAAACAAAACACTTCTCCAAAGCTGATTGCAACCTCCTGAAGGATGGTGTAAACAGTTTCACAGCCCCCCCCCCTACTGTAGCAACTGGGACCAATGTCCAAATCTACACCAAAGTACTATATGAGCATTTTTATAGATGTGTGGAATCAGGAATACCTGACAGGACAAAATCATCCTCTGCAAGGAAGAATAAACCTGTCTGGTGGACATCTGCAATAAATAAACTATATAATAAAAGGAAAAAAATGCTGTTCAGGACCAAGACAGAGCAATTGTCCAATTGGAAGCAATCTCTCCTTAGCCTGAACAAGCAAATAAGAGCACTAGTGAAATCCTCTAAAGCCAACTTCAAGTCCAAATTGGCCACATCTACTAGAGACAATCATAAGGCCTTCTTCACATATGTCCACATTCTCAAAGGAAGCACCCAGATCTGTTCAGAACTGGTGGTCAAGGACACCACATACACAAATGCCATAGATATAGTCAATCTACTGGCTGACAGATTCAGCAAAGACTTCTCCTCTCTGCCCCCCCCCATCATTAAATCAGGACATCCCTACTACCTGCCCCCCCCCACTTCTCTCTAGGGAACAGGTCATTACTGCCCTCTCAAAGAAAAAAAATACAGCCTCTATGGGACCCGATAATATCCTAGGCTACATCCCACATGACCTCAGGCATGAACTTGCAGTACCAATGGGCACCCTATTTAACCAAAGCCTGTCCCAACTGAGTGGAGGACAGCCACTGCCATCCCATTACACAAAGGTGGAGCATCCACAGATCCAGGAAATTACAGACCCATCAGCCTAACTAGCCTGATCTGCAAGGCCATGGAATGGATTATCATGGACCCTCATTAACAGGGACATTGGCAACCTCCAAACACTCGACCCCACACAGTTTGGCTTTGTTAAGGGGAGGTCATGTCTGTTAAATCTGGTCGACTTTGTTGAGACAGTCACCAAAGCCATGGACGAGGGGAAGACAGTGTACACTGCTTACTGGTGCACACTGCTTACCTTGACCTAGCCAAAGCTTTCAACACTATTCCCCACTTGGGCATAGTAGATAAACTCTCTCAACTAGACATCAATCGATATGTTACCAGATGGGTAGCAAACTGGCTCACTGATAGAACCAACCTAATCAAAGTAGGAAAAGCCACCTCAAGCAGTAGACCCATAATGAGCAGCATACCCCAGGGATCAGTCTTGGGGCTTCTGTTATTTGGTATATTCTTCTCTGAGGTGCAGGCCAAAACCAGTGTGCTATGGCTGACCAAGTTTGCAGATGACTATAAGCTGGGCGCAGTCATCAATTTCCTGACTGATCTAGACATCCTCCCAAACAAATGACTGGTGCCAGGAACAGAATGCCAAAAAATGCATCATCATCCCCTTTGAGGAGAGTGAGGTCCCCACATATTAGCACATTAATAACAACGTCTTAAGTACACAATCAGTAGTGAGGGATTTGGGCATCCAGGTTGATAGCAACCTGACTTTTGACCACCATTTTGCTTCAGTTGTATGAAAAGGTTTCTACATGGCCCACCTCATAAGTAAGGGTATCTTATTCAGGGACAAAGAGGTCATAACAACCCTGTAGTCTTCCCTTAGAAGCCCAATTATTGAGTACAATGCCCCCTTCAGCATGTACCTCGCAAAGCACATGCAACAGCTGGAGGGACAAAAGAGGTTCCACACCAGGAGAATCCAGGGCTTCAAACATCTAACCTACACAGATACGCTAAAAGCCCTGTCCCTCTACTTAGTTTCATACAGACTCCTCAGAGGTGACCTCTGTCTGGCATACAAAGCAATCTCAGACCCCGCATTGATGGGAATGCTGCATATTCACAAGTCAAGCTCCATTCGAGCAACCAGTATGCATGTCCTCAATCTAGTCTGTGATATCAATAGGACTTGTTGGTGGGACAGATTTGTGTCCCATAGACTCCCCCATCTGTGGAATAGACTCCCTGTGCACATCAAGCAGAGTACCTCATTATCCTTTTTTTAAGTGCAACCTGGATAACTGGATGGGAAACAGAAAATACTCCCCTGGGATTCCACCTGTGTCCCTGCTGGACAGGGGCTTTTGGTGCTGACTTGTCTAAACATGGGCTAAGCTCTTGGTTAGGACTATAAGGGCCTCAGGGCCAATAGCCTAGTAACCTCCTATGATCCTATGATTCTCTCAGGGCTTGAAATTCTGTCAGAATGAAAAGCTTCAGCACTGATTGATTTGAATGTAAGATTAAGGTAACTTTTTCTCCAGTTTCTGGTTCTGTTACTCACGGGACCCTTGACTTCTTTGTACAAAATACTACATTAGTACCATAGGCCTGCATTACTAACTATAGTGTGAAATATAGAGAGAGCGCTGATGTGCAAAACTACAATTCCTGAAAAAATGCTGATCTGCTGGGAATAAGAAACATAAGAGCTAATGAGTATTCATATGGGACTATCCCTGACTTCCTGAGAGATTATGAATTGTTTGTCTTCCCTTTTCCTTAAATAACTAAACCAGAAAAGTATGTTGTCCTTGTCCTTCAAAAAAAATGGTGCAGACTGCATTTAAACTGGGCAATGTTGAATTTGGTGGCATTTTTTTTACCGGCAGGAGCTAGAAGTTGAACCACAGCTGGAGATAAATGTTCTCATCCTCTGACCTTCACCTGTGTGCTGTGTGACCTGGCTGTCTGTCCTCATTGATAGATTTCTAATTTCCTCATGGCCATGGGTCTGGAGTCTGGACTGGGAAAAAGGTAGTCCTGGCTGGAGCCTGGGATTTACTACAATACAAACTGCTTCAAGTTCGGAGTTTGGCTGCTTGGCAGCTTCCTTAATTTAACATATTACTTTATTAAAATAACTTGCACTGCTGCTGGTCATCACTGTGTGTGTGCTGTCTGCCCGCGCCCATCCTGGCCTACTAAAAGAATTATAATCCAATTGTTCAGGACCCAGGTTCATTTGTTCACTTCAGCTTCATTCTCTTAGTCTTATTCATTTACACTTAATCAACTACCATGTGCAAACTACATATGCAATGAGTAGGAATGGAAGTAAAGAGAGAGAGAGAGAGAGAGAGAGTATACAGGCAGTCCAAATCCACCCTTTAGCTGAGTTCTGCTTTTCAACAGGTTGGCAGTCTGACTCATGAAGCTGACGTCATCGTGCATGCCCCGCGTGTGATGACGTCACAGCAACTTCAAAAAAATTTGAATAAATCCCAGGAAGTTCAGGAATTGAAGGAGTCACTTGGAAATGCATGGCACCCCATTATTTTGCTCTCAACGCTGATAAATACCAAGGAATTTGATACATTTGAGAGGTATGCTGGTTATTAGAAATGCTGGTCAGGGGCTTTTAAGAGCAGTTAATTTTAATTAAAATGGAGTCAAGCAGCATTCTAATGATGACTGCCATAAGTTGTTATGTGTCAATCTGACTAAAGTGCAGCAAAAATATTTATAACCATGTCATCTATATGTACTGGGTTTATATCATGTTTGTGTATTCACATGGAAAAAAATGCTTACACACTTCATCTGTATTCCCAGAAAATTATAACACATGCATCTGAATTAGTGCATAGAATGGCATGGATATATTTTTCTGGAATTATGATTAAATGGCACTATATAGAATGCAGTTGTAAATGTTTTTGAAAGCATTGCGCCCAAATAAAACACATCATACTCTGTTTTTATTTTATTTACAGGTTATCCCAAATTATATTTGACACAAGGAAGAAAAAGCACTACTGGGGTTAATAATGCTGTGAACACAGGAATTGTTACCAATAAGTAGAAAACAACAGTCTGACAATACAAGATTTGTACTTTTTTTGCCAAGAGATAGTTATTATACGGAATCTGTTAAAATGATAAAGGAATAATGAACTGAGGTTTCAGTGACACTGCCCTGCATTTTATGGGTGAAGAGTTACAATTCAAAAAAGAAAAATAAGCCTCAGGGAGAAAAGTAATGTTAGAGGGCCATAATCTGTAGTACCACACTTGTCAATTTCAATAACTAATATGGCGTGTGAGGCATACTTTTTTGCTTATTTCTCTATAAGAAGAAGGTGTCTCTTCCCCTCTTGCAAATATTTAGGATTTAATAAATGTTGACTTTTTCCATGTAATAGAATGTGAAAAAGAAAATTATGTTCCATAATATTGTCTGCAAGTTTTAAGCAGTAGTTGTCTTGAACCTAGATTTGTTTATTGGTTAATTTGCTGAGTTACATCTCCAAAACGATTTTAAATTAGACATGAGATACATCTGTTACATGATTGACTGACTTTTACAGTTTAGCATCATATACATATTATAGACAGTCACCATTAGGATTTTTAGATTTTGAATAAGTAGAGCAGAGTTCTGTGTGGGTTAAGCACCAGTTTAATAACTGGCTGGTGGCAGGGCATCTCTTGGGTATAAATTTTGTTGTGGGCAGTCTTAATGTGAATGCTGATTTGTAAATTAGATAGTCCTAGCCAGACAAGTGTATGAAGATCCAGGCAGTGATATGTTTACTTACTGTGGCTACTTGAAAATTTTGCAATTTTATTATAAGATTGTACCAATTTGACTAGCTGACAGTAGGCTAGTCAAAACTGACGAGGTATATAGGAGACTAGGGAACAGACTGGATATCAGTTTGTTTTTTCTTTCAGACTGTACAGAGAAGTAAAATAGATAGATTGCCCTGTCCCATTTTACTTGTGTGGTAATTGTAACCCTAACTCTGCTGCTGTCCTTAACCCCAGCCCTACACATTATTATGAAAAACCCTTAGTTTAGCACCCTGTGATGCATGGTTGATACTGTAAGACCTACACAAACAATATAAAAAAAAATTGCATTGCATACTATGCCTCTAATCCTGGATTTCAGATGTGCCTGGAGAGGAGATTTGGTGATTCTGGGCATCCCTGAACTTACAACATAGGCATGACCTTAAACTGTGCTACTGATATAAGGTAACAGTAGCCTGGTGGATCCCCAACAGTGACATAGAATGGGAAATCTGATTTGACTCCTTCATCTAGGCCTCTACCAGGTATCAAGGCTCTCTCTATCTTTCCAGACAGGGACAATTACAACTCCTCTGTGGTGGTCAGGTTAGCTATAAGAGCCGAACCCCTCCCGCTAGCATAGCTAGGGTGGGGAAAAATGTTACGGGATGGGATTGGTCAGTCCTGATCTCTCTTTTATGCACAATGGCTTTCAAAAATTGGTATTACATATCTGGTCAAACAGGAGTACTGTAGTGCTCCCTGTGTAGTCTAAACTGTTTGTAGCAAGCAGTTCATCACAGTTTAAAAGAAAAAACATTTTTTTTGCTTGTTCCTTTCTTTTTTTAAAACAAAACCTGAGGGCTGTATTGCTCCTTATGTGATCTAAATTGTAGCAACTGCTTGCTACGTTTCTGCATTATCCATTCAATCTGCGCACCTACCTATGGCCATTGTTCCCTTACCCCATCAAATGTTAAACCTTCCTACAGACTGCATTGCTGTGGTTATATAATGCAGAGCTCCATCACAAACCTTCATGTGCCCAAGTCACCCTGTCAGCAGACAAATGTGTGGCAAGCTCCTTCTAACAACAACAAAAAAGTACTACTATTATTTAATTATTTTCCCCACTTGCCACTATCTTGTGTGCGCTTACCAAAGCAGATATAAAATGGTTCTTTCCTCTGCAGATGGAATGAGATATCCAGAAATTTTTCACTTGCAATTTAAGCACAATTGCCTAGCATGATGAACACTACAATGACAACAGCTCTTTTCATCTTTCACTTTCAAGGCTCATACCATAACAATTAAGTTAATGAGGCAATTTATAGTAAGTCTTTCTGAATCACACACATTAATGAGGCTTATTCTTGCCCATGTGCACACACAGAAGACTGTGAAAGACTGCACATGTAAGGTGAGGTCTGTAACGTTTATGGGATTGTGGGTTTCATAACAAGCCTTGTAGCATCTAGGAGTGCTGTGTCTCAAACATGGACACCTACATGGGTTGCAGAAGACTCATACCTTTAGAGCAAAGTGCTCCCACTAAACCATTGTATCATGATGTTTGGTAACACATAACGTTACATTGGCATTGAACTCCATTATGCTGCCCTGCTTCCCATTAGTGAATATCAGATAATACATTAACAATACATAATACATAATAATAATGTGTGTCTATGCAAGTCTGCTACAATTTTTTTCTGAATTGCAACTTGGGAAATGTCCATGGAATCTGAAGCTGCTGAATGAGGGCAGTTCCTGCATAGTGCAGGAAGGAAAGCATAGTCTTTTTGTACCTCTTGTAGACCATTGCGAGTGACCGCTGGTAGACTTCTGTGAGAGTCCACAGTCCAAACTGGATGCTTGGCACTGCTTACCAGGGAGGTGACTGTTACCATGGGCATAACTTGCTTTAGTGAGCAGTGTCACTTTTGATATAGCAACCTAAAGACTGGTTGCCATGACCTGCTTACCAAATGGGAAGATGAGGTTAAGGATAGTGAACTAAAGTTTTATAAAAGTATTGCTGATAGGAGTTTACTTGTTCTGAGGTAGGCATGCATTCAGCCATATGCAGGACTTGTGGGTCATGGACATGTTTATTTTTCTTTTCTGCTTTTAAAAGCCTAGTGGATTAGAGGGTAACAAAGGTTAATAGACTGATTTACCAGAGCAGTAAAGAAAGTCTTTCCAGACATCAGGATGTGTATAACCTATTGACGTTATGGCAGTATTTTTATTAGAGACCTGCCTATTTTTCTGATTTTGCATTGCTGCTCATTACTTTAACATAGAGTTTTGATTTGCATTATGCACCAGATACCTTGTCAATGTAGATTGACCTGCTTTTCTGTTGATTCTACCTTTAGTGATTCTCATGTGGTATGATGCAGGTGACTGGGCTGACAATGAAAATTCCTTCACCAATTCAGGTGTCGTTGACTGTTTTGGATCTGATTGATTGCCATCCAGCAGTGACATGTCTATGGACTTAGGCTTGCAATTCATACATGATGCCTTCCTCTGAATGCCAAAGCTTTGTCATGGACGGTGGGTCAGTGAATCCAGTCAACTTCCCCTGCCACTGCCAGTTACACATAGCATACCATAGGCAGTTGACATTTAATTGTATCTATCTGTCATGCGTTATGGTATATTAATTTCATAAGATGTCCTTGGCCAATTGTTTTTGCTAATTTTAGACATCACTGGCTACAGTTCTTGTGTAATACTTTTGAATATCCATGACTATGTTTCTACGGCATGGTCAGAGCAGTGCTTTGCAATGCACTGTCTGGTAGGCTGTGTCTAACACCTGATAGTAGGAATGTTTGGGCTGGACAATTCAGGATCCTATGGTTGTTGAGTGCAGCTTCAGTGGCCCTTCTTGACACTCTATAATTCAACTAACAGGCTATACACTGGAGGATTTTCTCATTAGGTTGCAGCCACTTCTAAACTATGGAGCACAGATAGTGATGTACTACATTTTTATCAGCCTCTAAATTTCATTTTATTTGCAATTACAGTTAACAACAGTTCACTCCTACAGGTACTATATGTAGCACATATTAACAATAACTAATTTTGCTTTTCAAATTCTCTCTTTTTATATCTGTTCCCTTTTTATTTCCTACCTGTCATTTATTATATAGATTCTACAAATTTGCATTCAGGTTTTAGTGCTGCAGTAGTGTTGTCACCTCACAGCAAGATGTTGTGCCGTTCGATTCTCAGCTAGAGCATCTTCTGTGTGGAGACATGTGTGAATGGGCGAACCTTCATTGAAGGTTGTGCATCAGGGCTGGCAAACTCGGCACGTAAAAATCTACTGCCAATCATTAGCAGACCGGAGTTCCACTGTGGTGACCCCTAACCGGGAAAAGCTGAATGACACAAACAAACAAATCTGCTGCAGAAGTGCTCACCACACCATAAACCTGCCTTGTCATTGCCTGTAGGCTCTCCAGCTGTCTGCAGGTCAGCCTCTTTGTAGAATAACATAGCTTATCCAGTGGTTACCTCAAGGTTTTCTTGGTATTTCCTGGTCGTCTGTCTCTGGTGTGTGGCTGTAGGCTCCAAATTTTGGGGGCACCAGCAATTGATCTGATTATGTCACACATCCAAAGGTAGAAGGCCTGGTGATGACTTTCTTGCACTGGCTGTTGAATATCCATATTGACAGCCTGGAAGGAGTCCTTCAGCAACTTGTAGAGTTGGACAGATGTTTGGTCCTGATCAACAGGCAAATGTGGCTGCACCAGCAAACAGCAGCAGTCATGGAGATGATATGTCTGTATATATACTTATTATGAGTATGAATAGCCCAGGGGCAGGCAGACATGCAAGTGTTGCTCCTATCCATAAGGGTAATGGGTGCTAATCCAGGGGTAAATCTGTGGTTTCCCATCCACGTATCCAGATAATATTTGAACAGAGTAAGAGACATACTTTGCTTTATATAGAGAAAAAGACAATTCCAGAGAAGTGTTTTTTTCTACGAAACATATCTGTCCCTCCAGCATGTTCTATTTAACTTGCAGAAATGATTACATCTTTTGAGTATGTGTTTCTATGTCTATCGGTCTTGCAGATGTGTATTAGATCTGAAAGGATGGGGTTGGTCAAGGCTATGTAAGAGAGGCAGAGAATGTCCCTCAGTAGCCTGTAAGATACTGAAAAGAGAGACAAAGCTTTGAGATGATTAATCTAGCTTTTGTGATTTAGGCCCTTGATTTTCTTAGTGGGAAAGCACTGTGATCACTTGAGTTGTGTCTGGCGTTGGTATAGGTACACACTGAAAGGGGCATTATGCTCAGTGATTGGTCTGAGTGCAAAATATAGTGAAATGATCACTTCCCTAGACCTGGATGCCATTCCCTTACTATTAAGCTGCACAATGAAAAAGGAATTCATTACAGCAGTGAATACATGGTGATTGAATGACAATTCATTGGTCATATGGGTTCCCAGGTCTCACTCTACTGGATACATTTTCAGGAGTGTGTTTGATTCTCAGCTGGAGTGCCTTCTGTGTGGAGTCTGCATGTCCTCCCTGTGGTCGAGTGGCCTCTGAAAGACATGTGTGAATGGACGTGCCTTTGCTGAAGGTTGGGAGGCGGGCTGGCAACTCGGCACCATAAAAAAATTGACTGGCAATCATTAGCAGACTGGAGTTCCACTGTGGCGACCCCTAACCGGGAAAAGCCGAAAAGGCAAACAACATGCATTTAGATTTAGACTGTGATTTTGTTTGGGAAAGGCCTTCTTCAAGAATATCGCTATATTCTGCATAGTTTATGATGGCAGAAATTTTACAGTCATCTGCAAACTTGGTCAGCTATAATCTTTGATATTAGCTTTGACCTCAGAGAAGTAGATGCCAAAGAAGGTTTACCAAAGACAGAACCCTGAGGTACGGTAAAGTAACAGGTATTTTGGAGGAGGTAGATTCACCCACCCTAATTTCCCATGCTATATTGGTGAGCCAGTTTGCTATCCAGTGAATTACATTGCAATTTACATGTTTGAGTTTATCAACTATGCCTGAGTAGGGGAAGTCCTGAATGCCTTTTTGAGGTCTAGATATACAATGTGTACAGATTTTTTCTTATTTAATGTTTCAGAAATCAACCAAATAAAGTAGGCAGGATCTGTTCTCAACAAAAACAAATTGGCTCAAGTCAAAAGTTTGTAGGCCACTGATGTTCTTATTTATTGTCTCCCTTTGACCCTTTCCATATCCTCAGAGATGAAGCTGGTCAGGCTTATAGGTCAATTGCTAATTACCCACCTTTGTGCAGGAGGATGAGTGTTGCAGTTCTCTACCCATCTGGTACAAACCCTGAGAGGAAGCTTGTTAGAAAAATATGTATTAATGTGTGTATTAGTAATATGCTTAGTGCATTTAGAAGCTTGAAAAGAGTTAACACATTTATTCTATTTCATACTGCATAAATCTGTACAAACTGCAGTTGCTTTCTGACCTTGTACTGTTAGCTAAAATCTTGCTTGTGCCTTGGGAATACTACTTGTATGAAACTTAGACAAGAAGTTCTGCTGTACCATGAGAAAATACACAGCTGTAGAAGTTACAGATAATTAGTACAAAGCCTGCTTGAAAATATGAACTGCAATCAGCATTTGCTTGTATCTGTATTAGAAAAGTACATTTAAAAGTAACACTGTACAATAGATGCTTGTAAATGGATTAATAGTCACCAAGGCCAGGTTGTTTTTCTGAAAAGTTTCTCACAAATCTAGTCATGTCAGCAGAAAATCTGAAGTAACATCTGCTGTAGAACAATGCTAAAAGTTGTGCTTGATTACGTCAGCTTAGAAGGCCGTGTCTTGTAAAATAGTATAAGAATGAACATACTTCCAGTTAGTAGTTAGACAAATCCTTGCGTTTGCATGTTTTTGTCTCCTTGCTGCAAGTAAATTAAAGTGCCTTAACAGAACCTTACGTGTATTGGTCTTTGAAGTTTTTTTCCTTTGACAAAGCTGATATTGAATCCCTCTGTAGGATATTTAACAGGTCTTATTTATGGTTGCCAATAGGTATCCTACAGTGTTGTTATGCCCCAGAAAGGAAGTGTTCTTGATCTTAGATAATGATCTGGGGATGAGGGGGTGGAGAAGGGGTTGAAGTTAGAACTGAGTTTATCCTGTAATAGATTGGCTATGTCCTAACATTTAGAGTATGTGACATCATTTACTGTTAATTCTGTGCAGTTTTTAGTATATATCTGAGGTTTGTAACATAGGTAAATAAGACTTTGTTTAATCTTTTCCTTGGCTGGCTATTTTTACCTGATCAGGGAAAAGAGTTTCCTGCTAGATTTGCAAGAGCATTTTTGGCACTTGGAGGGTTACAGTAATTTTCACATGGAATGAGATACTTTATGCATGCTCTACAATAAAAGGACAAAGTTTGTTGTACAGCCTGTTTCTTTTTGTGTTCCATCATAGGGGTTTATTTTTAAATTGGGAATTATATTTATTTCAGAGGAGAACAGATGCTTCTCTACTGCTATTTACATTTGCATAGAATTTGTTAGTGAGGGATTTCACACTCATGTAGAGGTCACCAGGGTGGAAATTGATGTAAAATGTTAACAGATCATTATACATGTTTAGAAGATGAGACTCTTGCTTGGTTCCGCTAATCAGACCCAACTAATCAGACAGGAATCCTCCCCCTTTGATTTTTGCTTCTGATCTCTCATATATACTCCTAATTAACATTACTGTCATATCAGATGATGCAAATGCTTCTTCTGCCCTACTCATAAAAGCTCAGCTTACTCTGTCAAATGTTTCTCTGCATCAAGACTCACCAACTTCAGCAGTATTTTCTTACATTCTGTTTCCCACTGGATCATCAAATATTCAAGTAATGTTGTCAAATGATTGCTTCCCCTCTACAAAACTAAAATGATCATTAACTATCAATTTTGGAAACACCTTTGCCATACTTTTAGACATTATAGACATCGGCACATTATAATTTTGGTTTAAAATTTAATTGGACCTATATGAAACTGGATCTGATGGGTCTTTCCCACCTTTAGGTATCATAGCCACCACAGCTTTTTTCAGGATGTTGGTGCTTCCCTTCCTTTTAATATACTATTAAATAAAACCTTCCAGATTTTTATCAATTTCTTCCCTTCTCGCTTCCAAGCTTCCACTGGAATACCATCTATTCATCGAGACTTTCCTGTACATTGGTTATATCTCACCATTTTAATCTCATCTCCTCCTATCTTAATTATTTATTGTTCAGCCTCATCTACCTTAAACCTTGACATATTTAAGTCTTCCATACATATTTAGAGGAGTGCTTTTTTCCTGATGACCATGTTTCTCTGCTTTTTACAATACTTTCTGAAATATCTGTAATACCTCTACAGGATCTCTGGTTATTTTTCTTGTTATAGGGTCCTTAACTTTGGCAACATCCTTTTCTAATTTCTGTCACTTAAGCTGTTGGGCTAAAGGTCTTGTGTTCTGGAGTTACCATTAAAATCAGTTGCTTGACAGAAATCTTTCTAAACTCATGCATATGGTCCATGTACTCAATTATATTTCTTTAGCATTCTGTATTTGTGCCTCTTCTTGTTCTGTGAGATTCTCATTATTATGCAATACCTTTGTCAGCCCCTCTAAAAATCTGGTTACTTCTTAACTATATTTATTTTTTCTTTTATTTCTACTCTGTTTGCACCACTCACTATCTATAACTTCTGAGGAACTTTCTATCTTTCCAAATAACTCTCGAATAATTTCCACTATCCATTCCTTAAATTCCTCCCTTTGTAACAGGTAGGTGAAGAAGTGCCAGTGTCTCAGTTTTACTTAATTACCCTTCATTTTAGTCTTAGTTATTATGGCACATGATCCAAAATAGTTATTGTTTATGTGTCAAAAGCTTTCAATTAAAAGTACATGTTCCTATGAAATATAATTTCTGTCTAGTCTATACATTACACAGTTACTATACCTTGTGGAATAATATGTACATTTTCTCCAAGTTCCTAATACTGAAATTACGTCTTCCATACTAAGTATTTTCAGAAATTTCTTCAGAAATCTATCCTCTTCCCTTTTCCGCCCCAAGTACATTCTCACCATTGCAAATTAAATTCCAGTCTGCACCAGTAAGTAATATTTCCTGCTCAAAGCTGATTATTTCTTCATTTTTTTAAAACTCTATGACAGCAGTTTTAGATGTAATATAAATACATGCCAGGGTAACCTTCCTCCTCCCTTGCCAGTAGCCCATTACTACTACAAATCTGTCATTATATTTTTCCCTTTTCTAGCATTACTCTTCTAGCAATTAGTATAAGTAAACCCCTTTTCCTTTGCCCCTGATTCTCTCCATCCTAAAATCCCTTTTTCATCAAACTCACATGCTGAATTCTTTCTAAATATGTCTCCTGTAGCATTGCTATTTACAATCTGCATTTCTTAATATAATTCATTGCGATGGTGGTGCTGCAGTAGCATTGTCGCCTCACAGTAAGACGTTGTCCTGTTCGATTCTCAGCTAGACCGTCTTCTGTGTGGAGACATGCATGAATGGGCGTACCTTTGTTGAAGGATGTGCGTCAGGGCCGGCAACTCGGCACGTAAAAATCTACTGCCAATCATTAGTGGACCGAAGTTTCACTGTGGTGACCCCTAACTGGGAAAAGCCGAAAGACACAACAACAACTCTTTCCTTTTTGTCTATACCTGTGAAATAATGCACTCCAAGATCATATGGAAAGTGCTGCCATTATGATAAGAAGCTATTATTCCACCTGCTATATATGACAGCTATTTTAAATGTTTGTTTGCAGTTTATATGTTACACACACCCAGGAATGTTTAGCAGATTTATATTGTATACATTTGCATTTTATCCTCTACATTTGAAATTATGTCACATTTTACAAGACTTTTTATTTTAATGAAAACCCTCAAAAAATCACACCTTCATAATACCTCCATAACCTATTAATATAATACAAAAACAAAAATCAGTGTAAATCTTCAAATAATGAAGCTTAACCCTCCTAATAGGAGCAATTGTCCCAAATAGACAGTTGTACACACTGACATTATCTGACCTGAAGTTAAGGTTATCCATGCTAAGATACATGCTTCTGCCTGTTCCTACTTACCCAAGTTGCTCTCTGTTCTTGTTTTATCCTTATTCCCCTCCCAGATGTGAAAAACAACATACGAGCTTTTGAAAAACATTTAGCCTTAAGGAAACCAGTGTTCTGGACTTTTATTACCCTATTCTCGGCTTGTCTGTATTTGAACGTAAGAGAAAAAATGTAAACTTCAGCTCCAGGCTTCTAAAGTCATGCTGAACATGTATTGCTAAAGGAAAACTTCATTACACTGAGTGTTCTTTTAATAACTTGTTTCCAATTAAAACTTATTATTAGATTAAGCTAAGTGCCATAATATAGGCATTCACTTATGCAAAGATAGTAAATATACTAGCTCTACATATATTATGGTCTGTATACATTTACACCCCCCCACCTCAACAAGCCAAGATTACAGCCTATTAACTTGAACATACTTTAACCCAGCCTTTTTTTCTGTTTTTGCATTATAATGCCTACATTTCTTAATACTAAAATGAAGAAAGAAAGAAAAAGACATCCATCTACTTTAGTAACTTTATCATATACAATGTCTGATAATGCTTTTGCTATATAATATGTAATTTATATCATGACAAGCTTTATAATAACTGTTAAGGACATAAGTTGTTTTACTTTTCTTCTTTTCCTTTCCCCTTAACATCCTTCCAAATATTAATGACATGAAGTGGGGCAAAAGCCTTTCAGTTCCCTACAAGTTCAAATAAAAATTTAACAAAAGTCCATTCTTCCCTCTTTTTTTTGTACAACCACACTTCACAAATACAATTGATATTTTGTAATGTGGCATTTATTCACTAACTACTATGTTGCTCATATTCTTCTTGTTCATCTCCATCTCACAACTCCAGATTCAGTTTCAGTTCCAAGGTACTTTGGATTCTTGTAGTCAACTCTTGTGTTTTTCTTTGACAAGCATTTTCCTTTGGAACATTGAAAAAGGTTTCAGTGGAAAAGATTCTTTATGAACATTATCATCAGAAAAATGAGGAGCAGAGTACCCTTCTGCTTTATGGCTCACTTTTTGTTTAATTAACTTTTGTATTTCCTCCTTAATCTGTTCTGCATCTAACTGACTTTAACCATCCAGAAACAAAAATATTTTGAATGCAGCTGGATATGGCTTCCTGAATCTCACACCAACCTCTTGACATACCCCAATTACTGGAATACATTTACTTCTCTTCTGCTTGGTGTACAGTATATAATCATTTTCCAAAACATCTCTGCTGTCTCCAACTTTTAATACTTTGCCCAACTGCCACAATTTTATCAGGATCAATTCTTTTTGCTGGTAGGATTGCATCTCTACTAATACAGGTTTCAGCTGTTTTTCCATGGCCATGTTAGGAGCATACACACAATGTGCCCTTTCAATTAACAAATCCTGCTATAAAATACCAGTTCAGTTGCTTATTTTTGCCTTCACAAAATTAATACAGTCTATTCTTTCCAGTTTTTTTCTGGTAGAGCAGAAAATCTCAAGTTTTTCCTATAGGCTCTGTCCTCTGATAGTACCACATTTTGAAACATCTCTTTTTAAGCAATGAAATCTAAATGAGCATGTGCAAAAAAAACATAAAACAACTACTGATTGAATCCTATAGTCCAGCAATCACATTTCTATCTTAAGAATTCTTGGCACCTTTTGGAACTGTTAAAGCAATTAGACAATTTGGGCACACAGTGTATTCTGGTTTCCATTGATGTTGTATGTTTATATACCTGCATTTGCCAACAAACAGGTATCAGTTTAGTCAGAGACTATCTTGTGAATTATTCCAGTCTTGAAACTCTACCATTCATATGTTGTATGAATTGCTTGATTTAGTTCTATGCAACAATTATTTTGAATTTAATAGTAGATTCTACAGACAGAAAAAGAGGGTTGGTATGGGGGCAAGAGTTGTTCTGTATTTGCAAATCTGGTGATGGCATCTTGGGAATACCAGAATATAGTCAAGCATTCAAATTTCAAATAAGTTCTCTTGTATAAGCATTTTATTGATGAATTGTTATTTGTATGGCAAGGTACTGCAGATTAATTGTATTTGTTTATGGAAAACCTTAACCAGAGTACGGACATTTTGAAGTTTATGGTCAGTGGTACTGGCAAAAATATCAACTATCTGGATATTAAACTTTCACTATATCAAATCAATGGTGTACCTGATAGTTGTATCCACAGGAAAGACAAGTTTGTGAACAATTACTGTAACTGTATCAAACCAGCCTGCACCCCTTCTGCATGAAAAGAAGAATCATTAAAGGGCAATTTATAAGATTAATCAGGCTTACTAGTAAAGCCAATAAATTTTTCTCTGAGGCAGATGGTCTAAAAATATATTCGTGGCCATGGGATATTCAGGTGACCTTGATGAGAGCATCATTAAGGAGGCAGTCGATCTAAAAAAAGATGTAGCAAGGCCTATCCTCAGAAGTGATTTAAGGAATGTTTATTTGAAACCTAATAACCACTTGATTAGGCTCCACCAAACCCAAGTGCCCAAGAACACTAGAACATTTTCACTGCTTATTACAACAGATTTGAAGGCCATAAAGAAAACCATTCAGGACAGTTGGAAAATTATTTTATGAAATCCAGAGTTTACAGCAGTCCTAGGTTGTGATCCTTGTTTTACATGCAAGAAATCATTAAACATTAAAAACATGCTCGAAACATCTAATTATTTTTTACCCTATGTGACTAGCACCTTTGGTACCTACAAATATGGCGCATTTAAATATTGTCGATACATTGCTAATTGTTCTACTGTGGTTGTAAGTAGGACCAATAAGACCATCATAGCTAGAGGCAGATATGACTGTAATGCACATGGGATAGTCTATTTGGCTAATTGTGAAACATATGAAAGTTTTTTTTACATTGGAAAGATAATTTGAAAACATTCCAAGAGAATGTTTGTACTTACCCTGGCCATAAGGAAGAAGACACTAACAACGCATTGGCCAGGCTTTCTTTGGTTTGTAATAATTTTAGAAAATGTATCTTCTTTCTATTAAGCAAGGTTGGTATTGAGGGATTTTGTGGCAATTATAATGTTTTGCTCAACTGTGTAATGGCTGAGTGGCAGATTAGGCTCGCTGCTGATAAACTATCAGGGCTTATTGAGCATATTAACTTAAAATATTTTCTTTTGGCATAAAGGTTATAACTATTTTAATATTTTATAATCTATAATAAGTTTCTTATAATATTGTTGACTTATTGTATTAGATTTTTATTGTTATTAACATTTTAACATTTGTTTAGTATTATTATTATATACCTTTATGAACCAAAAGTTGCATCAGCATATAAAGGTTTTATTGAGTAACACTAACTCACAATTTATGACAATGGCAGATCTTTTAAATTACAGGCATTTTACATTGAATTATTTTCTGATAAAATTCTACATTGAAAAAGAACAAAAGTGCTCAGCTTTTAGGTACAGTGTCTTCTTAACAGCCCTTTCTGGTGCATTTTGTTTGTGTTTAATGTTTTTTTTTTTTTTTTTTTGCACAAATTCCTTTGGATTTCATAGTTTTTATTAAGCAAACTGGTGAGCTTTTTTGAAGAACAGCTGTTACAAGATACAAATCTGGATCTGTCTACCTATTCTGTACTGGAGGACTTAATTTCTTTAACTCAGTAGCTCAACTCAGCTATTGCTGGCATTAGTGGCATTTTGGAACATTTTAAGGGAAAAGGCGATACATCTAGTACAGGAAAAATGTATCAAAAAGAAGAAGGACATGATAATCACACTATTGGGTCTTCTAAGTTTAGTTGTTTGAAAACCACTTTGTTGGATCACCAAGCTGCACCTATTCCAGGTACCAGTACTAACATTCGTGGTTGAATAAATAATGTTTCTAACCCGTTTCTAAACATAGACCAATTGCAGTATATCCACTACAATGTTAACTTAGTTAATGGTGTAAACACTGGGTCTAGTCTTTGTAGACACAATGGGCCAGATTCAGGAAGCCTCCGTGTAAGAGTTATAACTCTTACACGGAGGCTGCAGTTAAACTGTGTGATGTCAGCATGTCATGCATATGCATGAGGTGCATGAGGCATGCTGAATCACACTAGTAACTCTTACACGATCCGTGTAAGAGAGTAGGGGGTGTGTCTGTAGGCTAAGCCCTGCAAGCGGACACGCCCCCGGAAGACTAGAATGGCTGAAAGTAAACAGCCACGAGAGAGGTCATGGAAATGTGAATAAACACACTACACAACACATGCCCCGATAGACCATCAGTGTATAAAGTGAAGAGATGTTATAAAATTAAATTAAAACCTTTTTTTTTTTTTTAAACCCCGTAAATGGTTGCTACTGTGTGCGCTCGTGTGCTACTAGCGCAATCACAGTTAGCAGTCAGTGGAAAAGGATATAAGAACTAAATATGCAAAGTAAGCCAAGATGTAATAGCTTAGCGGTAGAGTTGCCGGCCTAAGAGTAGGCAGGCAGGGTTCGAGCCCCCACAACAACTTTTTTTTTTTTTGTAAATAAGCACTAAAACGCCCCCCTGACAGTATTGTACAAATGTAAAAGTATTCCCTTTTGTAAAATGCAATGAAATGGAGCATATATTTTGAAGTAACACAATAATAAAAATAGTCAGAAATGTACTGATAGCTAAGCTGCTGTGAGACAGACTGCCCGTAGCTGAGTACTGTTTAACAAGCTGCAAACTGCATGCCCGTTGCTAAGCACCGGTTTAATAGGCTGAAACTGTTTGCAACTAGCTGTGCTTAGCTGAACATGTGTGTGACTAGCCAATTAAGATTTATCCCAGCGCACACCGTTTGCGCGCCGCTCCCACAAGCTAACTGGCAGTGCGCATGCGTTAGCTCCGCGCAAACGAGCGCAGACCTGGTTTTAAGTGCTTAAAAGTGCTTTAGGCATGTTTGATTGACAGGTCCTCAACTCAGTTCTGTAAGGAAAATCAAAAATCAGTTGCCAGATTTGAACCCAGGATACCATGCACTAGAGTCAAGGTACTAAACCACTAAGCCATGACAGCAGTACCTAGAAATGCAGAACTAGCATATATATGTGATAAAATCCAGAATGGAGCATGATAAAGCAGTTTCAGTGAAGTAGATACAATTCCAAAATGGCCAATCAGAGAAATGTGCGGGAAAAGAGGCATATATAAGCCCCATAGGCAGGAATACACAGCAGAAACGATTGTAGAACAGACCTGCAGTCAGAATGAGTGGAGTAGGTGAGGGACTTTGCTTTCGAGCACAGCGTTGGGGCGTTGAGGAGTCCGGATACATGGTCTGGCTCCTTGTCCATCATCACGAGGCCCAACTCATGCAGGGCCAGGTCTCATGGGGAGCGTACAGGGCAGAGGCATGGGACCAGTTGGCTCGTCATCTGACCAGTGCTACTGGCAATCCACGCACTGGTGAGCAGGTCTGTCACCACCATGTGGACCTGAAGCGACGCAAGCAAGACCAGTTGACTGAATGGATCCAGGAGGCCCGGGATATGCCCAACGCCCCACTACTGAGTAAGTTACATTTTACTTATGTATGTAAGGATTTCAACTGGCTGATACTATGGAGATGTGTAGTCCAATATTACTTCTTTCGTATTACAGCTGCAGGTGTCCGCTCTATGAACCGCGAGATGCATGGCCATAGGCTGGTGCGGCTGCGCCACCATGCAGGTTAGTAACCCCACCCAGTACTTGTAAATAAATATTATACTGTAGCATGTATCAGAACACTGCAGTGTATTGATTAAAAGTAATATAATGTGCAAGCAAGATTTGAAAGTCTGCAGGTATGGCTGCAACAAGTTCATCAGTATGCAAGTGTAACTGGAAATATAATTGATAGAATTAAACAGTGCTGTAATACAGATGTCCCACCATTAACTAAAATAGTGTAACCTGCAGTAGTCTCAAGAGTACAGCTTCAGAATCTGAGGTAGTCACATGTGAGATATATCCCCTGTTGAAATGCTGAATCATGACAGAAGTGAGGCTGTTGGAAAGTGTTTGAATCACCACCAGTCTAACGTGAACAAAGCCTAGAAGTAGCAACCTGAACTGTGAAGTTGCAGGATGTGTGAGAGTGACAGAAAGGGTCATGTATGAATAAATAAAGTAGTAATAACCCCTGAATATATTAGCCCCAGTGTGTTTCTACAGAACTAAATGCATGTGGGAAGTACAACTTAATATCCAAAACTGATTTGAGTGTGTCAGAATCTGGAATGTCTAGGCCAAATTCTGTATATGGTGATCACAGTAAACAATTTGCAGATAGAATGAATGATTATTTGACAGACTAAACAGCCATAGTTGTCCCCTGTCCTGTCATCAAAGTGTAGCAGGAAGATGTATCTGATCAAATTCAAAATAAGTAGGATAGTGATGTATTTGTAACAGGTCTAGCATGATAGTCAAATAAAAATTATTTTGAAACATCAGCTTCAACTCAATTGTGTACCTATTACAAATGTAAATCAATGTGTAACATATGAATGTGTCATCACTTTCTATCTCCACCCAACCCTATAATTCCATATAACAATACCCACTAAATAATGGTATGTGAACATTTCATTAATCATGGACATTTGTCCGTTCCAAAAATATATGCATGTCTGTTCGTGCATGTGCTCTGTTCATACCTGCAAATTTGATGGCCTGTTGCCATTAATCAACCCTGCATGTTGTTTGACTGTATATTTCTGTTCAAATAATGCATGTGATATTGATATGCCCCTTGTTCAATGGTGTTAATATCTGGGTGTTTGTTTGATGGGAATACCAATGCATGCTGTTACAACTAATCTGAATGGAATAAAATGCCACTAACCCAAAATAACATAACAACTCACAAACCTAGAACGCTTGGGAAGGCGGGTCCCAGCGGACCCACCTCTCCCACCTCAGCTGGCGCCTGTACCTGGCACTAGTGCCCAGGCCAGACCCCCCTCCGGTGGCCCTGTGCCACCTTCGGGTGGAAGCGCTGCAGGGGATGGGGCTGGTCCCCCCTCTGCAAGTGTGGACGGAGGGGTTCGTCCACTCACCCTCCAAGGTGTCCGGTCTGTGGTGCGAAGGGAGATCCAAGACTCCATTCTTGGGCCCCTACGCCTGCTTGAGGCTTGTGTGGCACAGCTAAAGGCCCCGGCCGTTGCCCCGCCTACACAGCCCCCAGCACAGCCCCGACCTGGGCTGTGAAGGAACAGTGGCAACTGCCTATGGGTGGGGATATCAGTTCCACTGTTGCCATCTGTGGGCTCATGCATCTCGGATATCCCAACCTCCGTCCCCGTCAATTGTGTAACCCCCCCACGTGTCATACACCGCCCCTGTATGCGTCTTGTCTGTCTTGTCTGTTAACCTACCCAACCTACCTCCCCAGCTATACCGACTTCCTTCACCTGACATACCACTCTCACCTGAAAAAACAAAAAAGGGCACTCTGTACCCACAAAAAAATTACGCCCCATACATAGCTGTCCATGTCGCACACATGTCTGCTTGACATTGAAACAGTTAATTACAATTGGCTCTACAACAAATATTAATGTTGTCCTGACACCTCTTTCAGGGGTGAAAGGTTTCCAATGTCTCACCAAAATACATGGAAATGCACAGCTGTTGCTGCCAAAGACATGGGCATCTATGGGCCTTACCTACATCCCTCCTGCAAATCCCACGCTTGTTTCCCTACTGTCTTACCCTCTTTGTGACCCCTTTTCACCACTTTCCTGTCACCCCTTTTACTTTTCTTTCAAAGAAATTAGCGGTGTGCGCTTGTGTTAGCGGAGCTCACCGCCAGTGCGCATGCGTGAGCTCAGCGCAAACAGCGCAGACCTGGTTTAGTGCTTAAAAGTGCCTTTATGGCACTTTGATTGACAGGTCCTGTACTCAGTTTGAAAGTTTGCAAAGAAAAATAAATTCTCACTGTCAGTCTCGAACCCAGCACCTTGGTAACATTAGTCCGTTTGACCTACCACTAGGCCATGCTTGCCTTACAAGAACACACTGCTAAAATAAATATAACATATAATAGTAGGAATCAGTATAAAGGCAATATAGGAGGTGTACTATCCAAAGCATGTCAGGTAGAGTTTCAATGGCCAAATTACTGGATTCCCATACTAGTTCAGTGTTAACAGAAACAGCCCTGCTACTTGTGAGCTTGTACATAATAAAGTAAGGTAATGTACATATATGAAGGTATGTATATCTACACATACAGATATATAAATATATATTAATACATATGAAATATAGTTGTAGGTGTCAGTATCCATACACACTCACTACAGGAAACAGTGAAGATAAATGCAGCAACCAGAATCTGCAACACAGCATGGCTCCTGTGAGACCTACTAACCCCTTTAACTGCTTAAAGGTGCCTCCAGCACTTTGATTGATAGGCCCTATACTCAAGTCACAAGCAGAATATAAGCATACTAGTAGGCCCTACCCAAGACCATTGTAACACTAGTCTGTATGACCTACCACTAAGCCATGACTCTCATACAGGAATATAGTGCTAAATAAGTGGAACATGTAATAGTAGGAATGAAGATAAAGGCAATATAGTATGACTACTAACTAAAGCATGTCAGGCAGACTTTTATAGTCCCAATTACTGGATTTGCCCATACTAGTGTAGTGTTAACAGAAACAGCCCTGCTAATTGTTAGCTTGTACCCAATAATGTCAGCTAATGTACATATATGAAAGTATGTATATGTACACAGATATATATATATTTATATAGCAATACATATGACATATAGTTGTAGGTGTCAGTATGCATACACACTCACTACAGGGAACAGGCAAGAGAAATGCAGCAACCTGAATCTACAACACAGCATGAAGCATGGGAGATGTACTAACCTTCACACTCACAGAACACTGTCAACAGCATACCAGCATAGTCCACACCCTACAATCTGAAAGGGCAACACCTATCTCACATACCCTTTTATAGCAGTGTCCTGAAATCACAGTGAGACATGCAATCAGTACACACCTGGCTGCATGCAATTAGCAAATGCTGTCCTACAATTGGTGCAGAGGCCATCACATGGACCTATGCAGATACCTACAAAAGCAATGAGTACCCACACTACACTCATGCAATACATTCATTGCACAAAACCGACAGAGAAAGAGAGAGAGAGACAGAGAGAGAACAAAACAGAAATAAAGACAGCCAGCAGCAAAACCAGCAGCAGCAGCAGCAGCAGCAAACTTCAAGCAGCACCAGTGACACACCAACAGCTGCCACAAACACAGGTAATGCAAAGTAGCAGGTTAATACTGCGTTTACTGTGACACCTCCAAATGTATCATAGTTCACTATCTATAGGTATGTGCATGAGATAGGTTGTGTGTACATAGTCCTGAAATATAAACATATGTAATATTGCTGTACATGTTACCCATACTTAACACTTCCATAGCTTAGAACACAAGGCCAGTTGTGCATATGATGCAGTAGTTCCCAGGGTCAGTAGAGGTTCCTCCTCAATGGTGTGGGGCCACTGTGTATGTATGGCACTGTTCAGGTACATATCCTGTAGTATGGCCAGGGATTAATATCAGTCTGTCATGTGGTGCTATGTCCTCCAGGGGTGAATGTAGCACACATCCAGGGATACCATTTCGTAACAGTGATGCTATGTGTTCTGCAATGATGAAGGTGGCTCTCACCTGGACATGTTAGAGGATACGGAGGTGACAGTCATTTGGGATAACTAATACCACATGTGTAGGAGAATGGGGGGGGGGGACCTGCACCTAAACTGTCTGAAACAATGTTGCCAATATCTGTGCATGTGGTGAATGTGAAGCATCTTAACAGTGCTGACCACAGATGCCTTGCTGTCATGTGAATCTGCCCTGTGCTGCAGTAGCCTCCTACTATTTTTATACAATATGCCTGTATCTGTACTCCACTGGACATGATTAATAAGTGGTGTGCAGTTGTTCTGGGTTAGATATGTGTGTGCACAGTACATGCAGTATGTGGGATGTCTGTGGTAAGCATATGCAAAGGTGCTGGCAGTGTGTGTTGTGGCTACCACTGGCACAATGGGCTGCATGGATAGCATCACTGTCATAACTACTGAATAACTGTGTAATTAAATGCATACATAGCAAGGTAGTGTACTGTGCTTGTGGTGTTGTTCAGATATGTAAATCCAGGCTGAGTAATGTGTGCACATCACAGGGTTGGGTTGGATGGCAACACACATCCAGTATGTAGGGATGAACACCCAGAATGTGTCAGACGTGTCGCCTGTGCAGAAGTATCCAGCCATTACCTGTGCATCCCCCACAACACACACACATGCAACATATGGCAGAAGTACTATAGCAGTACACACATGTTCATAGGTTCATACTAGGCTATTTGCCCTAGGTCATTGGTAAGCCTAGTAGAATGTGTTTGTCTTTCACCACCCAATTACAAGTTATGCTGCTATGCCCTTGTCCGATGTTAGTATACTGTGCCTCTGTCTAACAGTGACATAGAAGTGATACCTGGGGTACAACTATGATCTACATCCAGTCATCCAGATTCCTATGGAAGAGAGTCAATGAGGGACTCTGCCTAACCTGTAGTGTCAGCTCATTACAGAGTGAAGGGAGCCTCTCAGTCAGGAATATGCCCCTCTAGCATGTCCATGGATGTCAGTGCTGAGGTCCAGCTCTCCTGAGCTTGTGGCTGTATGGGACTCTGATTGCCTGAGGTGCAGCATGTTCATTACTGCTGGGTAGGACATGGCTGTATATGGCACGCACAGATTGCCTCTGAACCGGCAATAAGCCACTGAGTCCAGCAGGATTTACTTTACCTGGGAAGCATATGACATCTGTGTGAGCCATTGCATCCCCTTGATGAGGTACTGTTGTCCTGTACCAGTTGCTGTGGGTGTCTGGTTAGGTACATCCCAAAAGGTGCATTGTACGCAATTATAGGCTTGATGATGGATGAGTAAAGAGGCACAATGACCTCCCCTGCCATACATGTGAATCCCTCATGATTAGCTGGGCTATATAACATGTCTTTCAATCCACATTGGCCATGTGGTTGACAAATGACAGACCGCTACCATGTTTCTACCCCAGGTCCCCAACTACGTCTTCTGTACACAATGGCCTAACACCTATGTTGTACTGTGCCACCAATGTGGAGGTGTGGGAATCTGCATTGAATACTGATACTCCCCCTCCTTTGTTCAAGTGTTGTGGCCGACAAGAATGGTAACAGCTATAACCTGGTAGTACTGGTGTGCTCCTGTGAAACCTGAAACAGGTTCATGTTACTGCACAGATATCGATGTCCAGCATGTCAAGTAGGGTTTTGAGTGTGTGCATCCTTAGGTCTAGACTTCTGGTGTTGAGTAGCATCACTCTCACTTCCTCATCCTTTGTGATACAAATGGATGTGGGTTTGCCTTATGAGCCTTGCCTAATACAGGCACTATGGGTGTAGCAAGAGTCTCCGCCAAATTCCAATGGGACAGGGGTGACAGGTGCAAGCTGTCCCTAGCAAAGCATACCACCCCAAGATGGCAGGGATTGGCACACCTGTGAATGACACCAGTATGTCAGTCAATTGTTGGAAGGGATCATCGTGCCTTGATATTGTGGCATGGTTCTAGGTGAGGGTAGGATGCTACTCAAGGTCAGGGTCAAACTGTCTTGGGCTACGTGCTCAGAGAGCTCTGTACTGTCTCATGTCATGTAGTCCAGGGAGGAATGTGTCAGGCCATTCACACCAGCATGGACAGTGACTGAGTCATACCTGTACTTGCCTTGGGGTTACCTGAGTGTTTGCGTTATGTGGCAGGTCATAGTGGCCGACAGGCTGCAAACCGTGACCCTCACCTCATTAAGCCTGGTGAACGTGATGTTAGTGTGCCTGATGATAGACGCACCTAGTACAGGTGTATGAGGTGTGTTGTTTACTGTTAATGGCTGTGAGTGTTCAGCACATTGGCTTTGTGTGATATGTGTTGCACATGTTTGTTTCCATGGTAGTGGTTGCATGGATGTCTGCTTAGGAGGTCTCTGCTGCATAGGCATAGCTGTGGTCCAAGCCTACAAGTATGTTTATGTGTGATCATGTGTTAGGTCCGCTGTTGTGGTAGGTCTATGTGAGACTGGAAGTGTAGTGTGTGGTCTCCTTGGCCACCTGACTGGTTATGGCGGTATTGAGTAGACAAAGCCTAGCCTCCAGTTCGGTATATGGTTGCATCACTCACATGAGTTTGAATTTGTTGTTAGGAGGAGGGGGTTGTCTGTGTACATGCATCTGTTCCAACATTGTCTCTGGAGTACCACACTCACCAGCTGGACTGGGGAGGGAACTGACAACTGACCTCTGGACATGCTAGAATACTATTCTGAATTCTGTAATAATTAATGATTGAAAACAAGGTACAGTGGGGAGTGAGGGTGTACTGACATTACCTACAACTGCTGACTGATATAAAAGCGTCAGTGAGCAAGTGCCAGGTAACCTAAGTGCAATGTGTCACAATTAAGTAAATGCAACAGTGAGAAGCAGTCACTTGCTGTCATGTGTAACATGGAAATACGTACAGTAAGCAATGCAGCTATCAGTAGTGAGTCACAGACGTGTTGACAAGCTGTGTACTATGTGGAAGTAGCATACCAGTGAAATAACAAGCTAACAAATAACAAGCATATAAAGAAAGGTAGATCCAGGAGGCCTGGATGTAGTGGTTGCTACAGCAAACAAGGTGTAGCAATGTCAGTAAGATACAGCTCAGATATGCAGGCACTATAAACCTGAAACCAGATGTCCCCAGCTATGAATGGCAGAGTGCAGACCACAAACCTTGTTAATGTTAAATAACTGGCCTGAAGGCCAACTGCCCATACCAGAACTAATTAACTAACTACTTGTACACTGGGCCCTCAATCAGCAGTGCCCAACATCAATGGATGAAAGATATGTGTCCTGCCACCACAGTGCTTGCCACCAACCTCCCTAATGTAAAACAACTGGTTTGAAGGCCAAGTGCTTAGTACAAATGACATAGAATGATAGCTACACTGTAATCAAGTTTTAACCAAGCAGTAATAAGTAGAAGTTAATACTCCCTGTATAGAATGTGTACCATGTATTGTTGAGATACTATGCTGATAACCTGTTTGTGTACCTTTCCAGCTTGACATGGCTCCAAAAAGGAACCCATCATATTCTGCTGCAGAGGATGACGTGATTCACCAGAGCCTGGTGCTTGACTATGCCATCCTGTTCTCACGCACCACCCAGAATTAGCAGGAGAGGTCTGCACTGTGGCAAAACCTCGTTAGCAGGATAAATGATGTTGGCATGCATGATAGGACATATGAGCAGGTGAGACATCACTGCAGTGATTTGATAAGAAATGTCCGCCAGCGTGCTGCAGATATCCGCAGGCAACAGGTTGCCACAGGTTGGGGGGTGGCCACATCCCCCTCACCAGACAGGAGGGGCTACTGCTAAGTGTTGTGGATCCAGCCCCAGAACAACAACAGCAACACCCATGCATCATGATGGAGGTTGGATCCACACAGCAGCAACACACTGAGCGTGCAGGTAAG
The DNA here is from genome assembly GCF_019279795.1 of Protopterus annectens. NCBI lineage: Eukaryota > Metazoa > Chordata > Ceratodontiformes > Protopteridae > Protopterus > Protopterus annectens. Next base: position 330,127,353 of record NC_056725.1, read on the forward strand.
ATGCCATATTCATTTATTGTTATTACTTTTACATTTGTTGACCCAGATAGTCTAGCTGGATATATGTCCATTTTCAGTAGAGGCCTGTGGAGAAAAGCTCCACACATAACGTAATAAAGGCAGACAGACAAGTTGTTAATACAGACAGCCAACATGATAGAATTGTACACCAGCCTGTTAACTAAATCAACATACATGTAAGGAACTCAAACAGTTTAGAGTCATACACAATATACCGTTGGTTTAAAAGCAATCCTACCTAAAGCATAACGGTTATGCAATAAGGCAAAAGCCAGATACATAATAGTTAGGGCTCAGAAGGGTAGAGAAGTAGAAGGAGTATGAAAGATACAATGATATGGAAGAGGCAGGAGTCAATAAGGGAAGTGAGGAAAAGAAGGAAGACAGTCAAGAGGATGTGGGAGGGATGGGAGAAGTAGGTCAGAGCATAGAAGGACATCAAGGTGAAAGAAACAGGGTAGGAGCTAGTTTCTATGCACAATGAGGGGTTAAAGGTAAAGAGAGGGTAGGGAGAGGGACGTTAGCCTGTACTCCAAGAAGAACAAAGCCAGTGGTTTGGGAAGTACAGTTTGAGGTGTCGTTTGAAGAGAGGTAAGGGTGAGATTAGAGTTAACCCCTGGTATGTACATATGACTGTTCTGTACACTGTTACTTCATGCACGCATAAGGTGTGCATGTGGTATGTATCTGTCATCATGATATATATACAGACATTATGTGCAGCTGATGTGTATAAGGGAACCAGTGTACTACTGTACTGTATCATGTGCAAAACAAATGGCACACATGTGCCCACTGACATTACTCTCTTCACACTTCCAGGTCCCTCCCATCTAGCAACGAGGCAGGCCATACATGCTGGTGAGTCTTTTTAACATTATCTGTAAAGCAATTTAGAAAACTAGGAAGAGTAGTGTAACTCTGTAGTAGACTTGCTGGTGACTGTGTTCACAATACCCGTAATACAGTTGTAGTTGATTGAGTAGTGTAACACGGTACTGATGTTTGTGTTTACTGTGGGGTGTGCATGTGTGCAAGCGTGCCCGTGCCCAAGTGTGCATGTGTGTTAGTGTCCATGAGTGCATGTGTCCATTTCTGAATGTGTGCATTAGTATTGAAATGCATCTCTGTCAAATATGTATGGAGACTGTAATCTGTGTTCCATGTTTTCCTCCTGTAGGTTCTGGTGCTGCTCTGGTGACCTGCAGCAGGGAACCTGAATCTTGTGCCCCAGGTACTGATGATGATGAAATGTCTGTAATGGTGCAGGAAGGTGTGTCTGGGTCCACCATTGGTCTGCCAATTGACAGTACACAGCTTTCAACCCCGTCAATGCGCACAGTCATCCTGCCGTTACATCCTTTGTCACCATTGTCCCTAGGTGATGGACAGTCTGCAGTGGGCATAGATCAGGGTAATGTGGTACCTGTGGTACATGCATCCCCACAAGGCAGCCATGAGCAGGGGCCTCCAATGGTACCACGCAGACAGTCGCCCATGGGTTCTCGTGGGGGCATCCGTGGCCGTACTGCCTCTGGCCGACGTGCCCAAAGAGGTATGTCAACCTCCACTATGTTTCGAACTGTCATGCAGGCACAGGCACGTATGGAAAGGTACACCAGACAGGGTCTGAGGGAGCTGAGAGAATGTCGCACAGCCATGACAGATGGCATGCGTGACGTTGCGAATGCTATCCGTAACTTCACAGATGTCGTTGATAGCCATTGTGGGGGCATAGAACAGCTGCTCCACAACCAGATGTCCATGGGCCAGAGCCATGGTGTGCGTTTGCGACATCGACATGGCCGTATGCCAGCAACAGCACCAGCTGGCAGTGGCCACGGACGACAACAGGCCCACTCGCGCACCTCAAGTGCCAGCACCAGCCCCAGCAATGCTGGGTCTGTGCCATCATCAAGACGCCCCAAGAGACCACGTGCACGTGGCTCTGGACAGTCCCAACAGGGAACTGTGTCCAGTCAACACACCCCTGCTTCCGTTGACAGTACCCAGTCTGGGTTAGTACCGGATACGGCCCGTAGCACCCCTGCCAGGCACAGGTACCGTGTCCGTGCCCACAGACACTGATCTGGATGACCTGACAGGTGCAGTCTATGGCTGTCCACAAAACCCTGTACATGGCAGCCATTATGTGGGACTGTGTGCGTGCTTACACACATGCAGAAACCTAACACCTAGGGCAAACACATACACACACACACTGCACCAACACTGGTCCACCCTGTACTGCTGCCCCTCACAAACACACATACACACACATGTCAATTGGTGTTACCAGTGGCTGGCTTGGGCATACCTAACCCACACCCTGTGCATATGATGACACTGTGCCACCTCCTGCATACTACAACATTGGTGCAGGTAAAGGTAAACATGTTGCTGATGCACAGGGTGACTACATAGATGTGTATAAGTAGTAACATGTTGGTAACTGTTCACTGTTCCAGTATAATTGTGTGTATATCCCAGCAGTCCTGCTGCAGTAACTGTATGACTGTCCTCAATTGTTATATGCGCCCATACTACTTACCAAAGTGTACCAGCTGCACACCATCACATGCTAACATTGACTATGGCAATGCGCATCTTGTGCTGTTACGTAGATTCAGCTATATGTAACTGTTCTGTCACACATGCATTTATACACACCCTGCTACCCACACACATGCGCATGCTCACTTGCCATTCCCATTATTTATCACCCTACATGAGGAGCTGTTGATACATGACAGGTACACATTTGAGAAGTGCACTATGTTGTTTACTACTGGCGTCCCCTTCTCTACCTGTACTCACAGGGTGCAGGCAACCTCATCGGTTGAAAGATGTAATGTGCATCAAGTACTGTAGTACCCTGATTGCCACATCAAACATGTTTCCCATTTGGAAATGCACACATAGACACATCCCACATCCACACACTTGCCACATTCAGGCTTCAGAGCACTATCTAGGTATATTTGGGTACATGTGCGTGTTACAGTAGCATGTAACACTATACTGAGTACTGGCAGTTGTCTGTTGTCATGTTGTCTGTATAGAATAAAGGAATTGTTTGATTATCCTACTCTGTTTTGTGGACATTACTTGAAGATGTGTTACCTTACATGTGTTATTGGTACCACCACCTTCTCTTTTGTAGTTTTGTTTGTATAGGGTGCTATCAACATCACTGCTTTCAACATCACTGCTTGTGAAGGGTAATGACCACCCTGCAGTGCATAGCCCCATGTGGCAAAAGCCACATCCCACCCCATCATTGTGCACACACACTAACCCCACCAACAGTAAAACACATACTTTCCATTTGCAAGATTCAAACCCATACCTAACTGTGTTATGACAGTAGAAACAAACACATTAGCAGAGTGTGCTATTTGCAGTAGTTGGAGAAATCCCTACTAATGCTGTACTTAGAGGGTGCTGACATCATCTGTGTGTAGGAGGAGGGATGTGCACCCTGTAGTGTGTTCTCCCAGTTGTCAAAAGGCAGTTAACCCTCCCAGCATAGTGCACACACATAAACCCCACTCATACTAACACACACGTATTCCTTTTGCAGGATTCAAACCCCTACCTAACTACGTTATGACACTGGAGAAAGACGCATTAGCAGAGCGAGCTATGCGAATTACTGGAGGACTTTACTACAGGTAATATAGTTATACAGTCCTGACATCATCAGTGTTTCAAAAGGGGAATCTGCATCCTGTACTGTACTGTCACAGTTGCTAAGAGGGACATTTCCAACACACACATCGATGTGTTTGAGGTTTGCATATGTGGGGGATCCAGTACTCCAGTGTGATGAGTATATGGTTTGATTGCAACAATGAGGGACATACTCCGAGTGGTGAGCTGTTTGTACTCATGGTTGTGATGATCAGGTCTAGTATATCTTCCCCTCTTGTGGGAAGGTTGGTTACCTGTTCCATAGCCAAAGAATGTATGATCTATGTGAACCCTAGAGCTTGGGTATTGTGGCTTGTGTAATGTTCACAGTTTATGTTTGGGTAGCTAACGTCACCCAGTATGATGGTGTTTGCAGAGTAATCTAAACTGTCTGTGTCAGCATGAAGGCTGTGTGGGAGTCCTGAGTTTGAGAGGGTGCTGTAAGAGCCCCTCGGTGTCTCTTGCCATGTGGTCCAGGGAGGTACGTCTCAGGTTGTTTGCACCAGCATGGACAATGTCTGCCTCATAGCTGTACTTGCTGTGGAGTAACCTGTGTGCCTGTGTTATGTGGCACATGCTATCACCTGACAAGTAGCTAACTGTGACCCTCACCGTGCTCTGTCTGGAGGGCGGCATGTCTGTCAACAGCTCATGTCAAGCAAGTTCACACCCCTCATAAATGATGTGTAAACCGTCAAAGGCCCAAGGCCTGTTGACAATATGGACCAGACTGCAGATACCTCTACAAAGGCATTCTATGGACACATTCAGGAATGCATGGATCATGAAGCCATATATAAAAGCATGACCCAATTCTCCAAAGGCAGATGTCCTGGGTGCCGGACACCAGCCATAAACACACTATACAATAGAAGGATGATGCCACTACATGATACAACAACCTACCAAAATGTGAAGGCACCACTGATGAGTATTGGAAGACAACTACAGGCACCCATATGATTGTCTAAGGCCATCTTTGAGAGAGGGTTCCACAAGCCACTGAGGATAATCACAAGGCTGCCTGTAGTTATGTTAGTAACCTGGGTGGTACTACCCAGATATGCTCAGAGGTAATCCAAGATGTCACACAAAATACAAAACATGCAGACATTGCCATCATCCTAGTGGGCAGGTTCAATGCTGCCTTCTCCCCCCACCACACCAAAAGGGCACATATGTCTCATGGCACAGTGCTGCCCCCCCTGACATCACAGATGCTCAGGTAAGAGATGCCCTTCCCAAAGCAATAAACACTGCATCAATGGGACCAGACAGTGTCCCAGGCTGTGTCCTACATGAACCATGAGAAGAGCTACACCCAGACATAACACCACTGTTCAATCCCAGCCTTAATACACAGTATGTGGCCAGAGAGTGGCATACAGCAACAGTGGTCCCTCAACATTCAGGTGGTGCCTTCATGGATCCTGGACACTACTCGACCCATATGTCTGACTAGCTTTGTCTGCAAAGCTATGGCAAGGATCATCATGAACCTCACATATCTAGATATTGTGGACCTACAGACATGTCACCATACACAGTTTGGCTTTGTCAATGGCAAATCCTGCCTCTCCAACCAGTTTGATTTCTTTGAAACAGTCACCAAGGCCACTGTCAAGGGGAAGGAGGTGTACACAGCCTACCTGAACCTTGCATAAGCCTTGGATACAATACCCCAGTTGTGCATTCTAGGGAAGCTCACCAGTGTACATATTAACCCCTATGTCACTATGGGTATTGCACAGTGGCTCAAGGGCAGAACACACATGGTAGAATTGCTGGAGCCATGTCAGCCTACAACCTGGTACAAGTGGTGTCCCACAAGGCACATCCCTGGGAGCTGTCATCTTTATTATATATTTATCATAGGTACAGGCCAACATGGAAGTACTGTGGCACAGCAAGTCGCAGGTGACTGCAAACCGGACACCATAATCAACTCACCAGCTAACACACGCACCCTCCAAAAGGGACTCTTGGAAACACACGACTTGTGCCACAGCCATGGCCTCAACGTGAATGACAGAAAGCGTATAGTCATCCCCTTTGTCAAACACAGAGTGACCACAACATACCACATTTGTGTTAATCCATTAAGTGCAGACGAAGGAATTATGGACCTTGGGGTACACAGGTTGATAGCATTCTACCATTTGACAACAGCATGGACAAAGTGGTTAGGTAAGCATGTTATATGGGCCACATCATCATGGGATCCACATGTAGATCAGGGGTGGACATTGTGCCCCTTTACTCATCCCTCATCATGCCCATAATTGACTGTGATGAACCTGTCAGCATGCACCTTACCAGACACCTGCAGCAACTGGAGATACCACATATGTACCTCGACAAGGGGATCAAAGGGCTCAAACAGATGCCACATACTGACTGGTTAAAGTAACAGCAGCTCTACTCAGTGACATACTGCCTCTTTATAGGCAATCTGTGCCTGACATAGAAGGCCAGGTCATACCCTCAGTTAATGGCCATGCTGCATCTCAGAATATCCAGATCCCACCAGGATACACACTGGAAATACTTGAACCTCAGGAGTGATATACACAGGACATGCTGGAGGGGCACATTCACAACTCAGAGGCTCCCTTCATTCCGGAATATTATCCCAATAGAGGTTAGGCAGACTGACTCAGTGACTATCCTCAAGAGTGATATTAATGACAGGATGTGACATTGTAGGGTTACCCTGGGTATCACTTATGTGTCACTGTGAGACAGAGGCACAGTATACTAACCTTGGAAAAGGGCATAGCAAGACAGATTCACAATGCATGTTGAAAGGCACACACATTCTGGCTAGGTGGATACATGCCCTGGGCAGACATCCCTGTACGAACCTATGGACCTATGTATCTTTATCACCATTGTCCCTATGTGCTGTTAATCACCAATGTAATCTCAGTACTATGGTAGCATGTGCAAAGGTCAGTTGTCAGTCACCTCTATGGTACAGTTACATACAAGTCAGTCAGATGCATGGACACATATGACTCAGTCATTGTCCATGCCACCACAGCTGATGTGGGATGTCCCTCACTGGGATACATGATAGGGAACATGGAAGGGATCACTGAGCAAGTGACACAGGCTGGTAGACCCCTGACCTTGGTTGGCATCAGACCCTCACCAGGGATTCTGACAAATTACTGAATGCTAATGACTTCGTGTAGCTACAACACCCTAGCTGAATGGTTCTTAGCATGCAGTCACTGCATTGCTATGGAATACTGTCTTACCACTCCCACAACAGGTGAAAACATGCAGCCCCTGTACATCAACAACATGTAGACTATATGCCCCAGACCAGGTGTGCATCCCTCACTACTAGGCTGATAGCATCTACATCTCACACTGTATGTACACATCCCACATGCTGTACCTGCACAGAAGACCACGGTCATAATGTTACTCTGTGCAAATACCATGTATTCACATGTGACAGGCATCACACATGGTAACTATTGAAGGTCACAGGTACATATGTGTATTTGGTACACACATACATCATGTGTGCATTGCCATAACTGGTTTAATCAATGTCTTGCATTATTGTGAGTGACAACCCACACACATGGGCATTCTGTGTGTGCAAAACACACGTGGCATGTCTGTAATCAAAAGCCATACATATTTGTGATATCGTTTAGAAAGGGGTATGTGCATCCTGTGGTGTGTTTTCCCAGTTGCCAAAAGGGATGTTTCTTTCATACATGCACACTTACCCCCCTTCACACACCCTTGCCACCTGCTGGATTCAAACCCCTACTTAATTAGGTTATGAAAGTAGAGACGGATGCTTTATCGCAGTGCGCTATTCGCATTACTGGGGGATTTCTTTTCCCCTGATATACTTATAGGGTGCTGACATCATCAGAGTTTAGAAAGTGGAATGATCATCCTGTGGTGTGTTTTCCCAGTTGCCAAAAGGGACGTTTCTTTCATACACACTTCAGACACACTTGCCACCTGCTGGATTCAAACTCCTACCTAACTGTGTTATGGCACTAGAGACAGACGCATTAGCACAGCGCGCTATTCGCATTACTGGGGGATTTCCTTTCCCCTGATATACTTATAGGGTGCTGACATCATCAGAGTTTAGAAAGTGGAATGATCATCCTGTGGTGTGTTTTCCCAGTTGCCAAAAGGGATGTTGCTTTCATACACACACACTTGCCACCTGCTGGATTCAAACCCCTACATAGCTATGTTACGACAGGAGAGACAGACGCATTAGCACCGCATGCTATTCGCATTACTGGGGGATTTTCTTTCCCCTGATATACTTATAGGGTGCTGACATCATCAGAGTTTAGAAAGTGGAATGATCATCCTGTGGTGTGTTTACCCAGTTGCCAAAAGGGATGTTTCTTTCATACACACTTACCCCCTTCACACACACTTACCACCTGCTGGATTCAAACCCCTACCTAACTATGTTATGACACTAGAGACAGACGCATTAGCGCAGCGCGCTATTCGCATTACTGGGGGATTTCCTTTCCCCTGATATACTTATAGGGTGCTGACATCATCAGAGTTTAGAAAGTGGAATGATCATCCTGTGGTGTGTTTTCCCAGTTGCCAAAAGGGATGCTTCGTTCATACACACTTACACACACACCTACCCCCCTTCACACACACTTGCCACCTGCTGGATTCAAACCCCTACCTAACTATGTTATGACACTACAGACGGACACATTAGCACGGCACGCTATTCGGATTATTGAGAGAATCCTTTTCTCCAATAAACTTATAGGGTGCTTACATGATCAGTGTCTAGAAAGGGGGATGAGCATCCTCTGGTGTGTTTTCACATTTGCTAGGAGTAAAATTTGGACCAAGTGTGTGAGCATGCCCAGTTCAGCCTTCCCATGGCATGTTGTGTGAAAGATGTCTCATTTATCTAAGTGTGTGAGCATGCCCAGTGTGGGCTTTACATATGTTGAACTCTGCAGCCCATCACATTTGTGGATGAGTGTGACCTTCAACAAATACCTCCAGTTTATGGTTGTGTGTTCTGTGCCATGTTGTGTAGTTACTGTCCAAATGCTTTTTGTGTGAACAAAACAGGGAGTATACTGTGCCTGCAGGTTTTGCATGGGATACTTTGCACACAATTGTCAACATCCGTTCATACTGACCTAACACTGTAGCGCTGTCTAGTGTAGTGTTTCAGTACTTTCACTGTGGTGGTCAGTATCCTGGGCTTTAGTCCTATCACTGCTTTACATTTCCATACTGTGCACAACAGCCTGGTTAGGGTCCAGTTGTGCACATCTGCACAAAGGCAGTGCCTCTACAGACCCTGGTAATTGCTGCCCCATAAGCTTAACAAGTGTAGTCTGCAAATCTATGGAGAGGATCATAATTGAGCTCATAAACAAAGATATAGGGGACATGCAGACATTGTACCCATCCCATTTTGGCTTGGTCAGGGGCAGATCATGCCTTTTGTACTGGGTTGACATCTTCAAATTGGTCACTTAGGCCATTGTTGGGGAAAGGCAGTCCATACAGCCTACCTTGGCCTTGCAAACACTTTCAACACAATACCCCACTCAGGTATTGTGGAAAACCCTAACAACTGAAATGTAAACCCATATGTCACAAGATGGGTTGCAAACTGGCTTAAGGACGGGACCCACAGGGTTAGAGTTGCTGGCACTATGTTAGACTCCAGGCTGGTCACAGGTGGTGTCACACAGGGCTCAGTCCGTGGCCCCCATTGTTTGTCATGTACTTCCCAGAAGTACAGGCCAACATGGGAGGACTTTGGATGACAATGTTAGCAGATGACTGCACACTGGGCACCATAGTGGACAGTGCATCACACACAGATATCCTTCAGAAGGGACTCACAGTAACTGATAGCTGGTGCCAGGGCCATGGCCTGAAGTCAAAGTGCACAACATGTGTAGACATACCCTTCAGGAAAAGCAAGGTGACCCCAAGCTACCATATAGGTGGCAATCCTCTAAGCACAGAGGAGGTTATCATGGACCTGGGGACCCAGGTTGACAGTCGCCGTTCTTCTGAGACTCACATTGCTAAAGTGGCTAGGAAGACCTTCTACATTGCCCACCTGATCAGGATGGGATTCACATCCAGATCTAGTGGGTCATTGTTCCCCTGTACTCTTCACTTATCAGACCGGTGATCGAGTCGAATGCCCTATTCTGGCTGTATCTCACCCAACATCTGCAGCAATTGAAGACACCCTGACTGTCCCCCACCTAAAGGATCAAGGAACCCCAACAGCTGTCATATGCTGCCAGATTGAAGACACTCACACTCTATTCACTCACATACCGTCTGCTTAGAGGTGACATGTGCCTGACATGCGAGGCCATGTCCAAACAGAGATTAATGGACATGCTCCACCTCAGACTCAAATGATCCACCTGAACCACTAGTGCAGGTGGCTTACACCATAGCAGGGATGTATGTTGGACATGTTGGAGGGATGGAGTTATCACTCGGAGACTCCCTATGCTGTGGAATACAATCCTGGTCCATTTGAGGCAGAGCACCTTGCTGGCTGTGTTCAAGAGGTATCTTGACCTAATGCTAGTCGGAGAGTGTGTTTGTCCATCAACACATTGTAAGCGTAGTTTGCCTTGTCATATGTCTTGTTTAGTATACTGTGCCTCTGTCTACCTGTGACATAACATTGATACCCAGGGTAAACCTCCCATCTCCCATCCACTCATTAGGATTCCTGTTGAGGGGACTCAAACAGTGTCTCTATGGACAACCTGTACTGGTAGTTTACTCATGTGTGGGGGTGGCTTCTGTGTTTTGGATAATGCAGTACAGCCTGTCCTATATATGTCAGTGCTGGGGTTCAGGTCCCTCATGTGCATAGCTCCCTGCCATTCAGATTGTACAAGGTGCAGCATGTGCATTGATTCCAGCTTGGACATGGCTTTCTACATCAGGCACAGCTTGCATCTGGGTGGACAGCATGGCAGTGTGTGGAGCTGCACTCTGTTTAATCAGACTACACATTACATGTGTTCCAGCTCTGTCATACTCCTGGTGAGGTACTGTTGTGGACTTTACAGGTGCTGGATGTGTGTGCATGAGGTACACCCACAGGGGCTGTTGTGGTCATTTCTAATGCTGATGAAAGATAACTGCAGAACCAGAATGACCCCCCTTAGCTAGATGTCAGACAGCATGGACCATACAATCACAACTGAAAACAGGACCCTCTCCACAAAGGGAAAGTGTCCTGTCTGGTGGACCCCAGCCATAAACAAACTGTATGACAGATGAGGGTTACTAATGCAAGACAGAGCTACATCTCCAAAAGGGAAGACAGCTGTGATCAGCACTAGTAGAAAGCTACATTATCTCATAAAGACATGCAAGGTCAACTTGGGGACATAAATCACCAAAGACAATGAAGGTAACCACACTGCTTTCTTCAGTTATGTCAGACACCTGGTTGTGAACCCTCGGATATGCTCAGAGTTGGTACACAACAACATATATTCCAGTGACCTGACAGATATTGGCAACATTCCGGCGGACAGCTTCAGTGCGATTTACCCCCTCCCTCACCCCCAAAACAAGATAGTTGTCACTGCTGTATGTAATCTCACTGTCATCTTGGATGTCCATGTGAGAGCCACACTCAGCAAAGACAAGTACACAGCATCCATGGGACCTGCTGGTATCTCCAGTTGCATGCTATCTGAACTCCAGAAGGGGCTGGACCCATATATACAACTGCTATTTAACCTTAGTCTTGCTACAGGATATGTACCTGAACACTGGCATACGACAACAGTGGTCCCACTCCACAAAGGAGATGCCTCCACAGACCATGGCAACTACCACCACACAAGCTTAACCAGCCTTGTCTGCAAAGATATGGGAGGAGTCATGGAGCTCTTACACAGACACTTTACTGACCTACGGACCCTTGTTCCCACCTAGTTCAGCTTTGTACAGGGCAGATCCTGCCTTTTGCACCTTTGCACCCGAAAAGTACCTACCATGAAGATCAGGGTTTTTCAACACATGTCATATGCTTCCAGAATAGAGGAAGTCCAGCTTCAGGAGACATCTGGACAACTGCATATGAGACGGAGGCACAGACTAGACAGAGACACAGTCATGTTATTCAATTACGTAAGGGGGTCATAATGTGTCATTACTAAGTCAGAGGCACAATATTCAGAATCTATTCTGTACACTTATTACCACTATAAGGGGTGGCAATAGCCACATCACTATGGCTAGGCTTATACATGCACTAGGGCAGATAGCCTAGTAGTAGACTATGACACTATGAAACACCGGTGTATGTGTAGCTATTGTCAATCAAACAGTATGATGTGGCTTGGGGGGCTTGATATCTCCCTGTATTCCAACATTGTTTTGTCTATTCCTTCTAGCATGCCTAGGGATCAGTTGCTAGTGTCCTCTCCTGCTCAGCTGGTGAACCTGGGAATATTGAGGAACTGTTACACTTGCCTCATGTACACTGACAACCCTCTCCTTCTGCCATAAAACACACATACATGTAAGAGATGCAACTATATAGCCAAAGTGGAGGCTGAGCTCTCTCAACATAGGACTAGCAAGACCAGAGAGAAGGTGAAGGTAACCACACACACATCACAAATCCAGTCTCACATGGCACTGTCACAACTTAAGATCATACACATAGACACACAGAGACACTCTTGGAGGCTCTGATCAGAAGTCTACCAGAATGGCAGTGGCCACCACAGCAGACACTCACACAACTGCCTCCACAGGGCACAGCACATGCAACACATTGACCACAGAGTCGGTGTGCCAAACAGTCACAGCCTTTAAGGCCAAACACAATGCCAGACACACTTGTCATAGGTGACTCCATAGTCAGACACACTGAAGTCCCACTCACCAGATCAGGTACAGAGGAGGTCACAGTAAGCTGCCTATCGGGCACTGGAATCCACCACATAATGCAAGCACTCAGGTCACTAAACTGCAAGTACAGGTCTGACCCAGTCATAATCCATGCTGGTGTGAACGACCTGAGATGTACCTCCCTGGACTACATGGAAAGAGACATAGAGGATCCCTCTGATTATGTAGGCCAGGCAGGTATGACCCTGACCTTCGGCAGTATCCTACCTTCACCAAGTATGATGCCACATAAACAGAGACAAGATGATCAGCTGTAATATTTTGCTTAGACTATGGTGTCATTCTAAGGGGGTCCAATGTCTGTCTGCCTGGGATGACATGCTGGACAGGCCACGGTGATTTGCAAGGGACGGATTGCACCTGTCACCCCTGAGCTTCCGGATTTCAGATGATGCTCTTGCCACCCCCATTGTGCCTTTTTTATGCAAGATTCAGATTCTACACCTACCACCCTAGAACACAGTAAAGGAAAGACACTGAGGGTAATGCTGCTCAATGCCCAAGGTCTCAACCTCAAGCTGCACACACTCTATGCCCTTCTCAGTATGTAGCACATTGATGTCTGTGCTGTGCCTGAAACCTGGTTCACAGCTTCTGACAGCACCCCGGCACTATTGGGTGTTACCTCATATCATGCATTCCGGCACCAGCATCCCGACAACACCAAGAAGGATGGTGGGTGTCCATATTCATCAAGGACACCCTCACCTCATGGTTGGTGGCAACACACGATGCATCAGAGACCATCCAGGTGCCAGTGACCGTAGGCAAGACTGCTCTGCAGTTTGTAGCATGTTACATGCCACCCGCTCAAACTCAGGTACCTCACACAGCTATCCTGCAAACACTGAAGGGGATAAATGTATCTCCAAACACCATCCTACTGGGTGATTCCAACTATCCACATATAGACTGGGATCACTAATCATGCCACAACACTCTAACACAAAGGTTCCAAGAGTTCATACACTGAAATGCCATGGAACAACTGGTCCCAATCCCCTCAAGTGGAGGCAACATACTAGAACACATCATCACGAACATGGGGTCACACTGTTCAGCACCAGACATATACCTATCATTGGTGAGATAAGATCATGGACTACTCTCAGTGGGAGTCCACATCCCACCCACACCCCAGATGGGAAAAGAAACAGTGAAGACCTTCTCAAATGCCGACTTCACATTTCTGAGGACTGGTGTGGTTTCTTTCAAGGCCCCCAGGCCAGCGGACACCATTACCCAAGCCACTGTATCACTTAGAAATGCCTTCTACCAGCACCTCCAGGACTACATGGATCAGGCAATCCCAAAAAAAAAGACTCTTTGTACCACAGGCAAGCATCCAGTCTGGTGGACCCTAGCCATAAACAAGCTGTACAACACAAGGAAGGAGCTACTACGCGATAGAGCGTAATCCGTAGGAGGGAAGACACCCCTGCTCATTGTGAGTAAAACACTGGGTTCCCCCATACAATCATCCGAGGCATGTTTTGAGAGTAAACCCACTCAGGACTCCAGGGACAATCATGAGGCCTTTTTTACCTATGTTTGAAACCTGGGAGGGAACTCCCAGATATGCTCAGACTTAGTTCGGAATGATGTTGATATCACTGCACCTACAGACATTGGCAACATATTGGCTGACAGGCTCAGTGCAGATTTCTCCCCCCTCCCCCCAACTGGAGGGGTATGTACACCAGAGGATTGTAGCCCCCCAAACATCTCCACTGCTGGGGTGGGAACTGCTCAATCCAAGGCAGAAAACACTTTATCCGTGGCACAAGATGGTGTCCCCAGTTGTGTGCTCCATGAACTCAATGAGTAATTACACCCGCAGTTAGGGCAGCTGTTTAATCTTAACCTCATCTCAGGATATGTTCCCAAGGAGTGGCATACAGCAATGGTGGACCCACTTCACAAAGGAGGTGCCTCCACCAACCCCGGAAACTACCATCCCATCAGCTTGACAAGCCTGTTCTGCTAAGCTATGGAGAGGATCATAATGGGAATTCTAAATGAAGACATAGGGGACTTGCAGACATTGGATCCAATCCAGTTTGGCTTTGTCAAGGGCAGATCATGCCTTTTAAACTTGGTTGACTTTTTCAAAACAGTCACCCAGGCCATTGACGTGGGCAAGGCAGTCCACACAGCCTACCTTGACCTGGCAAAGGCTTTCGACATGATACCCCACTCAGGTATCATTGAAAACATCACCAGCTTAATTGTGAACCCATACATCACAGCATGGGTTGCAAACTGGCTAAGTGACGGAACACACAGGGTCAAAGTTGCTGGTGCCAGTTCACACTCCAGAGCTGTCACAAGTGGTGTCCCACAGGGCTCAGTCCTGGGCCCACATTTGTTCAGTATCTACTTTTCAGAAGTACAAGCAAACACAGGAGGATTATGGCTGACAAAGTTTGAAGATGACTGCAAACTGGGAAGCATAGTTGGAAACCCATCTGACACAGACATCCTTCAAAAGGGTCTCATAGACACGGATAACTGGTGCCACAGCCATGACCTTACATTAAACACTAAACAATGCATAGCCATACCCTTCAGGAAGAACAAGGTTACCACTACTTCCCATCTAGGTGGCAATCCTCTAAGCACAACGGAGGTTATCAGGGATCTGGGCACCCAGGTTGACAGTGACCTTTTGTTTGACACTCACATTGCCAGGGTAGTTTGGAAGGCCTTCTACATTGACCACCTCATCATGCAGTGATTCACATCTAGATCAAGGGAGGTCATTGTTCCCCTGTACTCATCACTCATCAGACCAATGATTGCATACAATGCCCCATTCAGATTGGATGGGCCCACAAATTCCTCGACAGGAGGTGAAAGGGTCTCAAACATATTTCTTATGCTGCCCGACTGAAGGAATTCCAGCTGTATTCAGTCACTTACCGTCTGCTCAGAGGTGACCTGTGCCTGACATACAAGGCTATGTCCAACCCAAAATTATTGAACATGCTTCACCTCAAGACCTCTACATCCATCAGAACTACAAGGGCAGGAGACCTAAACCTCAACACAGATATTAATAGGATGTGCTGGAGGGACAGATTCATCACCCAGAGAGTCCATATGCTGTGGAACAACATCCTGGTACATGTGAGGCTGAGCACCTCACTGGCTTTGTTCAAGTGAGATCTTGACCAATGGATGGGAGATTGCAGGTATACCCCAGGGATAACCTCAGTATCACTGCTTGACAGAGGCACAGCAAAATAATGGGCATATTATCCATCAACTTGCAGGGTGGCAGAAGCCACAAAACTCTGGGCTAGGCTTATTAATGCCCTAGGGCAGATAGCCTAGTATGAACCTATGAACCTATGGACATAGGCCTGGGGCAGTTCCTGCTATTAGGACAGTGGTCTGCAGCAAGCTATATAGTAGTAGTCAGTTTTAGCCATTGGTTTTTGACCATGGCTATTCCATGTTGCTTCTTGTTGTGGTACAAACATGGGTGTGTGGTTATCCATGCTATTTATTGCTAGTCACCCTCATTTTGTATCTTGTTCCATGTTTTTGCACATGTACATCACTGTATGACGTGCAGCTGTTTCCGCAGGGTCATATGCATGTATATGGATGTTAGTTGGGGTCCTCAGGTGTGCATATTGTACATGATATTACATTACTTAACACATGGCATTCATGCCTCAGGTGGTGCTGCAGGGCCACCTCTGTCAGATACACATACTACACTCCCTGTACGTTTGGAAGCAGGTTGTGTCATGTTAGGCATCCCTGTTACTGTATGAGTGAGTCAGAGCGGGTATCAGTCCCAGTGTTCCTACTGACCAAGCGTATGTGCTATGCGTTGCCTCTTTGCCAAGGCCAGGGCATACTGGGCACTCCTCCTTCTGCCTACTGGGACTAGGTCAGGTTGTTCCTCCTCCGAGTCACCCCCTGCCTGTGGTGGCCTTAGCAATGGTGGGGGGATGTTTGGCCCAGCCCTGTGCTGGTCCTGCTGCAGCTGTTTCCGCAGGATCATATTATGTAGCATAGCACATATCATGATCATTTGGGTACATGTAGTTGGTGTGTACTGCAAAGCTCCACCAGACGTGTCCAGACACCGGAACCGTGACTTGAGCAGCCCAAACACACGCTCTATGATATTACGTGTTTGTGCGTGTGCCTCATTATGGCATTCCTGTTCAGGTGTGTGTGCATTTCTGGTGGGTGTCATCAGCCACGGCTCAAGTGCATAACCTGCATCCCCCACTAGGTGTCCATGTGGGAAGTCCCCATTGGCAAATGATTGGTACAGCTGTGTCAGATGCCAGATGTGGGAATCGTGGTAGCTCCCAGGGCAGCCAGCACACACATTCATTATTATGCCCTGGGCATCACACACGACCTGGCAGTTGATGGAGGGGTATCCCTTGCGGTTAATGTAGGCTCTACCCCGCTCACCGGCTGGTGCTTTGATGCGTATGTGCGTGCAGTCTATTGAACCCAGCACCTCAGGGTATCCCGCTATTTGCTGGAAGAGACGCATATTGCTGGCCACAACCTCACGGTCATTAGGGACATATATATGATCACTGACATGTGGTGACATGGCATCCAGGAACTGGTGCAGTACTCTGGAGGCTGATGCCTGTGATATCCCCATCATATCACCAGTTGGTCTCTGGAAGGTACCTGTTGCTAGTATTCTTAGGCCAACACATACCTTGGTTTCTACTGGGATGGGTTCCCCTCTGTTGGTTCTGTGTGTGAGATGTGGCCTGCACAGCTCAACAATCTGCTGCAGAAGGTCTCTGTCCACTCTGTAGTGCTCTACTATCTCCAGCTCATGTAACCCATGGTAGGTGACCCTGGGCCTGTATACTCTTCTCCTTCTCCTCACTCTGCGTTGTCTGTCAGCATCTGCATTGTCACCACCCTCAGCAATTCGCCTATGCCTGATTATAATAGCCATAGCAGCCCCTAGCATTTCTGCTCTGAGTTCAGCTTTTTTCAGTTTTCAATTCTGATAGCTTAGTTTCTGGCAGTATCTCTTGTGAGAAACAGCCTGCACTGCTCTTTGTTGTGTTTTAAGTGCTGGGTTGGGCTTCTAGTCTGCCTGTGTAATTGCCTGCTTCTAATTGTTTCCACCAATTAACTCTAGTAGTAGCTTCTGTCAGTTTCCATGTATTTTAGTTGTTTCCTCTCTGTTTCCTGAGGGGGAGCAATGTGCACACCAGCTTAAACACGCTTACAGTCACTTAAACACGCGTACACATCCTTACACGGTGTTACACGCCAAGACACATCCTTACACGGTGTTAGCTAGGCTGATTCATGCTAAAACACGCCAAGACACTGCCTTACACATCGTGCGCCCGCGCAAACCGTTGTAAACAGTTTGCAACACGCCCCACATGTTAAACCTGCCTTACATCGCGACACGCACAAGATGCACGTATATCAAGAAAGTTTGAGTGTAGGGATAGCGTATACCCTCAATTTCTTGACTTTCCTAGTGTTCTGTTGAGACACACCTCCCTCCCTGATGTCTGTCTGTCATCTGTTACCTTACATTGCCCTCCAATCTGGTACATTTCTTTCTATCCTCCTCCCCGTGATGTCACCTATCTCTTACTCTGTTCCTCCCCTTCTCTAAGTCTTACACTACTCAGAAAGTGCTCATTACCTATGTGGCAGTGTGATTCAGTATTGTAACCCTCATTTACATAGGATTGCCTAGTAATGACTAGTTACATGTCTTACACGGAGCTTCCCCCCCTTGACAACCACTACACGGAGGCCATATTGTTTTTGGTCTGCAAGTCCCTCCATTGACATTCAATGTACTACGTAAATCCCACAATTGTGGGCTTATAAGCTTCTGTTTTTAGTTTTAGGTAGCGCACCCGCTTATGCTGGGTGCGCTGCAGTTAAACCCAGAAATCCCGTGAAAAAAAAAAAAAGTTATATAACTTATTTTTGCAACACTTTTTTATGCCAATGGCCACATATTTGGCCATTGGCATGCTTAATGAAACATATGCACCCTTTATTTGGAGCTGACATAGCTCCGTTTTTAATTTTGCAGAAATGTACTCAGTTGTCAGCTGAGTACATTTCTGCAGCTAACACGTCCGTTACACGGACTGGTTTTGGCTTTGTGGATTGCTCAAATACCTCATTTGCATATCTTGGAGCTGCAAATGAGGTATTGAGCATTTCCACGCCCAGTCCGTGAAAGAGATGTGTTAGCTGTCTCTTACACGGAGATTTGGGCTGTTCCTGAATCAGGAGGCTTACACGGAGGCTTACACTACTCTTGAACTCCGTGTAAGCCTTCCTGAATCTGGCCCAATATCTTTAAATCAGAGAAACTCATTCTCAAGTTAAAAAGCTTGCAGTATGAAATACATTATCTTGAAGTTTGTATTAACAGGGAGCAAGTACCATTCAGGCTACATATGTTTAAATTCCCAAATGGTGTAACCTCTAGTGATTCACTTTTTAAACACTTAACACAATTATTCAATCAGACAAAGTTGAAACGATGAAACTTCTGGTTGCCGATTGCCAAAATAAAACAAAAACTATTGAAACTGAAATTTCCACTTTAAATGAGGCTATTATTAAAGACACCAAGTTTGGCCACTTTAGTAGTTTATGCTACTACATTAATGCAAAGATGAGAAGACTAGTTTCAGCAATCATTACTAGAAAATAACAAAAAACTACTAAGAGCTGCGGAAGCATATAGAATCGGAACAGCATATTCATTAGAGAAGAAGAATTCTAGAAGTAAAGGTAATGGTAACAAAGTGTCAACTAACAGTGCTGGTGCACATGGGCACACTACTACAGCTTACAATGAGACTACTAACAACAATCAGGTTATTCAGCCAACTAATCATGATTCTTCACTGGTTTTATCCCTTGCTCCTTTTCTGGTCTATCACACTCCATTAATATCGACTCCGCAGTGGCAGACCAAAAGCAGAGGGAGAGGGAAAGCAAGGGAGAAAGGAAAAACAAGGAGGAGATGACTTTCACAGAAGTTGGCAGAATAGTGAATTTGAAAAAATTCGAACTTGACAACATATTTATCCCTACAAAGACTGCTAATTTGACAAAGGTGATAGTTGCTCTAAAATTATTTGCGAGGAAGTTAAATTTAGGGTATATCCTAAAAGACATTTCACAGTTCCAAAATGCAAATGCCAAAAGAAATTTTGTTAGAAGTACATTCAATTCTTCACTACAGCAAACACTGCAAGTTTTTTATGAAACATGCGAAAATGATTTGAGAAGGTGTTTTGGCCACAAGCCAAAATATTGTAATCTGGCACACCAAAAACGCAAGAAACTAAAACAATTAAGTGAAAATAAGGATTTATGCCTCATGAAAACAGACAAAAGTGGTACTGTTGTCATAAAAGATACAACGACTTATGTTCAATCAGTCAATCAACTACTAGCAGATGAGCTACTCCTACTCCAATCAATCACATATTCTCTAAAAATAACCACTCCCTTATTCCCCGCCCAAACTAACCTTCATTAACTTCCAAGACTATACCTCCTAGCCAATAGGATTCCTCTTTACCCTCAACTCCCACTCCCTAACCACTCCCTCTCCACTCCTAAACACAACTCTCCACGCTTATATTATTAATTCAGTCCTTAGCAGTCCCTATATACATATATCTCCCTTAGAACCGCATTTACTTCATCAACAGTATTTCAACTCTACATACTCCCCATTTCATTATGCTTTCAAAAACCTCATTTATCTCCTTTTTACTTCTAATAATTCTTAATTTATCCTACCTTTACTACCTCACCCAACCCCTTAACTCGTACCACTCACAATCCCTCCATGTTACCAACCACCTAAACTCCCCCCTACCATATTCACACACTCCTATTTCTCCACATCTATATCCTATAAATAACCTCCTACTTTTCCCATACAAACTTATCACCTCTCAAAAACATTTTACCCCCATAGCAACTAGCAAATGCTTTAGATTCACAACAGAACCCAATCTTCTTACTAAACTGTCCAACTACCTTACTAATCCATTCTTACATCTAATCTCCAGTCTATTATCAGGTGACATCCATCCCAACCCAGGCCCCTCCACATCTTCTACTGCAGACAAGTCCATACTATTTACTTCTTTTAACGCCCAAAGTATAGTCAACAAAGTCCCAAACCTCCATGCTTGGCTCATACATAATAATCCTGACATCCTAACCATCTCTGAAACATGGTTAAAACCCCATACAAAAGACTCTGAAGTTATTCCTCCAAACTATTCTATCATAAGAAAAGACAGGTCCCATAAAAAAGGGGGTGGAGTAGCTCTCCTATACGCTTCCTCATTATCAGTTACCCTTTATAACAAACCTATTCCACACTTTAAAAATGCTGAACTACTCCTCACCTTACTCCAAGTTAACCTACATAAACACATATGTATAGCCTCAATCTACATCTCCCCAGGGGATAATATTTCTACACTTGAAGATATCCTCTCCTGGCTCTCCAACAATATTAACAATGAAACTATAATCTTAGGAGATATGAATATGAACTGGGTCTCCATTCAGTCTCATAAAAACCACCATAATATCAACCTCTACAATTTTTCACAGCTAATCAACAATGTGACATACCCCTCAAAAAACATTTCTAGCGGCAGTATTCTAGACTGGATTCTAGTCTCTCATCCCCATTATTTCTCTGACAGTGCCACTCTTCCTGATCCTCTCAGTGACCAGATACCCATCTTCACTCATCGACTCCCATCACTCCTGCATCACACCCATAATTATATTACTATCCGTAACCAAAAAAATTTTAACCCAACAACCTTTTCAAACTCTCTAAAAGCAATTAACTGGAATTGTCTAAACACATTATCTCTAGATAACGCAGTTTCCCATTTCAACTCAATATTCCTAAAACTACTTGATTCCCAGGCACCTTTAAGGACTAAAAGAATAAAAATTAAAACAGCCCCTTGGCTAACCAAAAGCACGCTAGCATCTATGTGACACAGAGATAAAGTCTGGGCACACTACCAGAAAAACAAATTCCGCCTAGTCCATAATGAATATAAAATACTTCGAAATAAGGTAAAAAAGCTCATAATCTCCGATCGACAAAATTACTTTTCCACACTCCAAAACAATAATAAATCAAACCCTCAGAAATTCTGGAAAGGTATCTCTACTCTCCTTAACCCCAGCAAACCAGATACCCCTACCCCAGACCCAAACGCTCTTGACCTAGATTTGGCTACCCAATTTAACTCTTTTTTCATTGATTCTATTTCCAAATTAACATCATCTTTCTCTAACACCACTACATACTCCAAAACTCCCCCACCCCCTCCCACCAGCACTCTACCCTGCACTGCTGCTACATCCTCACTCCCATCTACTAACTCTTGTCCCTCCTCTCCTTCTCCTACTCCAACTAC
Organism: Protopterus annectens; assembly: GCF_019279795.1. Classification (NCBI taxonomy): domain Eukaryota; kingdom Metazoa; phylum Chordata; order Ceratodontiformes; family Protopteridae; genus Protopterus; species Protopterus annectens. The sequence continues at coordinate 330,149,495 of NC_056725.1, forward strand.
TTCATTATCTTCTTCTGCCCCTAATTCCCCCTCTTCACACTCTTCTTTTTTCTCATTAAAACCTATACCCACTTCTACTATAAAGAAACTCCTTCTAAAACTGAAGCCATGCACTAATGCTCCTGATAATATCCCTTCTTACTTTCTTAGCAAAGCTGTTGAAGCAATCACCTACCCCATTAGCATTTTAATCAACCGTTCTATCCAAGAATGTGTAGTACCTCAAATTTGGAAAAAGGCCTTTATCATACCTTTACATAAAGGTGGCGACAACAACAATGTTACTAATTTCCGCCCCATCGTTATTCTGTCCCCCATCTCTAAACTCCTAGAAAAATGCATCCAACCACAACTCCTTCCACATCTCTTAGATAATCACCTACTAACTCCCACACAACACGGATTCAGACCAAATCATAGCACTATGACCGCCCTCCTCTCCTTCCTTGAAATTGTAAATAAAGCCTGAGACTCTGGCCAAATTGTTTCTACCCTACTACTCGACCTCTCCAAGGCCTTCGACACTATCTCCCACAGCCTGCTATTAACTAAACTCTCAAAACTTAACTTATCTCCCTCCTCTCTGAACTGGTTCTCCGGCTACTTATCTAACAGATATCAAGCAGTCAAATGGAAAAAGGCTACCTCCTCATTTCTAAATACCCCTACTGGGGTACCCCAAGGCTCTATACTGGGTCCCCTTCTCTTTAATATATTTATAAATGATTTCCGCAACTCTATCCCATTCTCAGATATCATCCAATACACTGATGATTCTACTATTATTTGCTCTGCCACTTCTATCCCCTCACTCCTAAAACTGACTCAAGATGCCTTTACAACCACTGAGCAATGGATGAAAACAAATTACCTAGCACTCAATGCCTCTAAAATTAAATTAATGTTATTGACCCCCTCTAAGGCAATGTCTTTCGATATAAACACATTCTCCATCACTAGTCAAAATAATGTACCTCTGGAACTGATGTCAGAGACCAAGTTACTTGGGGTCCAAATTGATAGCCAGCTCAAATTCAACTCTCACCTACAGCTAAATATCAAAAAACCCATCAAAAACTAGGTATGCTTTACCGACAATATCATTACCTCACACCTGCTACCAAAATCACCCTCTACCTCATTTCTCATCCCCTCCCTTCTCTACGGAGCTCCACTCCTAACTAATCTACAGTCCTCTCTAAAAACACAATTTTCCTCTTACTACAACAAAATTGCCAAGTTTGCTACCAACTACAAGTCCTCCACCCACCACTGTTCCTCTCTCCAAAAACTGAAATGGCTAGAGCTTCCCTGTTATCTTGCATATATTCAACTAAATCTTGCACATAAGCTTATTTTCAACCCTTCCCTCTGCCCCTCCCTTTCATCAGCTTTTAAAATGCACCTTCCTGATAGAGTATTAAGATCCAACAATCAAAATCTGTTAGAAATATATAAACCAACTCGTCCCCCAGGAAAAAAATTGTCTGTCTTATGGCCTTGCATGCCTTTGGAACTCCCTACCACCTTCCATTTGCACCACCCACAACCATTTTATTTTTAAAAGATCTCTTCATTCACATCTTGTATCCCAGTGGGAATGCTCTTGCTCCCACCCCACATAACTTACTCTTGCAAATTCCATCTTCCTTCCTTCCTCTGTTTCCTCCTGCAACTCTCCTTGTTATTCACCCCTAACTCTTACATATTACTATTCCTATGATAATTGGAAATAATGCTCTAAGCCACACCTCGTAAGTGTTTGCTTCTGGATATGTTATTATTTCCCAATATTTTCATGCTAAATTTCCTTTTAGTCTGTATTTTCTATTAAATTCATCACTAGTCTGTATTCATTCTAGTTTTGATGTATTTACTTGCAAATTATTTTTCTGTATCTTTAACCTTTGTATAAGAGTATAATTTGTGCAACTATTAAGAACAACCTATTGTAACCTATTTAGTTTTGGAGCTTTTCTCCCCAGGACTCCATTGAAAATGGGTTCATTTGGCCCAATGGACTGTCCTGGTAAACCAACTGCAAATAAATAAAATAAAAAAAAATAAAGTGAGCATTGCTATGAAGTTGAAATAAAAAAGAAGTTTCACAAACATTGACAACAGTCTTTTCATTCTTCTCTGTCAGAATGAGATAGATCATGAAATTTACACATTTTTGAAAATAGATCACCCTAAAATGGCCTGTTTTTTTTTTTTTTTTGAATACCAAAGATACACAAAAACTGCAACAACCCACCATTTAGACTTACTGTTGCAGATGATTTCTATAAAATGGAGCCCATTTCTGTTTTTCTGGACAACTGGTTGAATCCTATAGTCCATCAATTATGCTTCTATCTGAAGGATTCTTGGCACCTTTTGGAACTGTTAAACCAATTAAACAACTTGGATACCCATTGTATTCTGGTTTCTATTGACATTGATGATGAGAACATCATAAAGGAGGCAGTCGATCAAAGAAAAGATGTAGCAAGGCCTATCCTCAGAAGTGATTTAAGGAATGTTGATTAGAAACCTAATAACCACTTGATTAGGCTCCATAAACCCAATCAGCCAAGTACACTAGAGCATTTTCACTGCCTATTACAACATATTTGAAGGCCATAATTAAAACCATTCAGGACAACTGGAAAATTATTTTTAGGGAATTCTGAACTGAGAGCAGTTCTAGGTTGTGAGCCTTGTTTTACATACAAGAAATCATTAAACATTAAAAACATGCTTGAAAATCTAGACATGTTTACTCTAATGTGACTACCGCCTTTGGTACCTTCAAATGTGGTACATGTAAATACTGTAGATAAATCAGTAATTGTTCTGCTGTGGTTGTAAGGGGGACCAATAATACCATCATAGCTAGAGGCAAATATGACTGTAATATACTGGGGTAGTCTATTTGGCTAATAGGGAAATGTGAATATTTTATATCAGAAAGAAAATTCAAAAACTTTCCAAAAGAATGTATGAACATACCCTGGCCATAAGGAAGATAGGTAGTAAAATGTATTGGCTAAACATTCTATGGTGTGTAATAATTTCATAAAACTTAAATTCTTTGCATTAGACAAGTTTAATACTGAGAGATTTTTGTGGCAATTATAATGTTTTGCTTGAGTGTAGAGTAGCAGATTAGGCTCGCTGCTGATAAAGCACCAGGACTTAATGAGTATATTAAATTAAAATATTTTCTTTTGCCACAAAGGTTATAATTATATTAACATTTTGTAGCTTATAACAAGTTTCTTAGAATATTGTTGAATTATTATATTAGGTTTTTAATGTTGTTAACATTTTAACATTAGTTTAGTATTATTATTATTATTATTATTATATATCTTTATGAACTAAAAGTTGCATCTGCATACTAAGGTTTTATTGGGTATCACTAACAAATTATTTATGGTGGATCTTTTAAATTACAGTAATTTTACTTTATTTTCTGATGAAGTTCTACACTGTAGAAAAACAGAATGAAAGCACTCAATTTTTTTGATACAGGTTCTACTTGGCAGCCTTTTCTGATGCATTTTGATTTTTATTTCATCTTGAGCAGTCTCTTACTCAAAAGTAAACGATTCCAACAGGCTGAGGCTGAGTGAATGAGATCAATGACACCAAACCCTCAATAATTTGCAACATGAAAATCAGATCTCAAACTCCAAAGTTCTGTTCACTAATATATAATAAAATAATAACAGGCAAAGCTTTCGGGAGAATTCCCTTCTTCAATGCATATTAAAACACACAAGGCTGACCCATCTTCTTACACACGACACATGATACTAAAAGCCAATCAAATTCGGCCTTTTGTTATTTTAGTTGATATACTCCTTCAGTGACTTGCTTATTTTAGTCACTTTTGAGCACATTTAACTTATTTTTCCCTCGAGAATACCTGAAGCCATGACTTGTACCAAAGTTGGAGCTTGAACTGCATTTAGCTGAAGAGTTGCAGGATTCTTTCCCGTCAACATATCTTCTCTTTAACTTTTCTAGTTGATTTTTTTCAGGCTTTCTTAGTTTCTTCTTTGCTGCCATCCAGGCAGTGCACTTACTAGCCAGTAACTGAATTTACTAAAAGTGTTAGATTCCTGGTCCTTATATCTCAGTTTCTTATTTCACAATGTAGTTAAGCTGTGTGCAGCCATCTTGAAAACCCCGGGTGCTTTCAATGTTCTTGAACCATGTCTCTGTGGTGATGCATATCTCAATGCATTCTATAGCCAGGAGTGCCTATAGAGAGTGCATGTTTTGTTGTTGTTAAGGCTGCTATCATTGAGCATCAATATATTAATGTTATCTGAATTTTGTTTTGATAAGTTGGAAAGATTTGAAGATTGACGTTACCTAAAAAGGCATTATGGGGTGGTTAAGGTTTTTGCCAATATACTCAAGCCTTGGGGGAACAAAAGCAGGCCATCCATGGCAAAACAATTTGGACCATCTACCATGCCATATTGTATCCCTTTGAATGACATCAGAAGCTAAGCTAATTGTTGATATCCGTTATCATTTGTTCATATTATGACATCATTCTAGGTGAAGATAAAATGCTTTTCAGGGCAAGGTTCATAACTGCCTTGGACACTTATTCTGAGAGCTCCATCATGTCTTTCTTTATCTACATATCAGGTCATTTACTCCCACATATGCTGTTACTGAATCATATGTGCATTTGTTTTGCAAGCCCTTGAGGGCGTACATTATATGGTGAATTCTGGACCCAATAGGCAACTAACTATAACCTTTTCCTTACTCAGCCTAGTAAGTGGTGCATCAGTTTGTCTCACAATGGAGTCTCCCTGACTAGGATACTGAGTTGTGTGAAGGTTTAGCTTACAGGCTTTTGAGCTGAGATACTGTGAGTTATAAGTGCACAGTTCTGTGATACATGCTAATTGAGTTGACTGTGGGTATGCTGAGAATAATCATTGCTGTAGCTGCATGTAGATGGTCTTTGTAGTGTAGGTAAATCAGTTTTAAGAGCCTCAGCATATGTGAGTCTATGTGCTTGATATGAGGTGTTTGAGATAGGTTTAATGTGATTGTGTGCTACTGAAAATCTTATTTGCAATGCCTTTATGTGAAAGCATTGCATCCAATAACATTATTTAACTACATCTCACACAGACTGATGGATTGTTTAAGTAGTGGATGGTTACCAATGATAATGAGACAATGGCTGCATTGTTTCAGGATGTCCATTAAAGAAAATCAGGCAACAGAGATCATTGAAGAGTACAGATCCATGGTTATGGCTGCTTTCCGCAGTGAACTGTGGGGGCAGTAGTGTTTGAGAATGATACAGTGCTACCTGTCTTAAGATCAAGAGCACACTAAGAGGAATGAACCCCTTCATGCAACTATCGACTGTTAAATACATTCAAAATCCAAAACTATTTAAAGACGTCAATCCTCAAATGTGAAATAAATAGAATAGTAAATCTATATATCGATGCTCAGAATACAAGATTAGCAGGTACCGACTGTCAATATTATGGTAATATAGAGGCTGGTACATTAGCATATTGTCTGATGAGTAAAAACTTAAGAAAAGGGAGCATTGCCTTTTTATGTTCTTTTTTGCCATCTCACTTTACTCTGATTTAGTGCAATGTTGCAAATGAGATATGTAGATATTAGGGATTGTGGCATTAGCCCTTAGAATGGAGAGTAGAAATGTTTTTGTGTACTAGAATACTAAAAGGCTCACTTAGGATGATCTGTTATAGTTTAGGAATGTAGTCACTCATAGTAGTAAGGTGTTATGTGGCAACATTTTGGGATGTGATGTTTCAAAGAACAGCCAGATAGAACATCTGGGAGTTTGGATTATATATGAATAAAATCCTATACTATGGGTTTGGAGAATGTGTTGACTTGAAGTTGCCACACTCACCAAAAAAGTCTTATCCAGCTTTACTTCATAAAATATTATACAAATCTAATGATCTCCAAATATTTTTGAAATTTAATAAAATAAGAAAGGAAAACTTAAACATAATAGCCAAACATGCAAAGACTATGACAACAATATCTGGCTAACTGGAAAATTACTTCATTGGCAAAACAAATGCACATGCAAATCAGTGCAGTAAATTACAATAAACTAACTAAAACCATAAATATAAAAATAACAACTAGGAACATAAGCCTAACTAAACTATTAAAATAATGCTGCACATTACCTGATGCTGTTAAAAAACTAACATTTACTTCAGATTTGCAGAAGAAAACCAACAAGACAGATTCTTAAAGATACATAACATACATAAACTCCAATTTGATAAGTAAATAAGAGCAATTACTATATTCTGCTGAAATGAATTCAAAACAGTAACGCAAATGAAAAAAAAATAAGGAAAAAATGTTTAAATTAAATATGTGAGGGCCTGCTTGAGTAATTAAAGAAATATATGAACAGCAACCTGAAAAATATTAATACTTATTAACATAAATAAATATATGTGAAAGTCCATGATTATAAAACAACATTCTCCCTTTACTCAAACCAACATTAAGATACTTAGAACAAATCATAACTGTAGTAAGGTAACTGGCAATTGAATTAAATCTTCAATCAAAAACTTTAGGCCAAATTCATAGATGTTGGCTGCATCATGCTAAGAGCATTTGTGTAATGAATGCAGACTAACAGAATTTCTGCAGTTCAAAAAGTACAGTTACATAATAAGGCCAGATGGAAAACAAGGCACAGATACGCTATATGCAAACGATCATATAATGAGCTGTGCTGTATGCTAATGAAGTAAAAAAGTAGGATGAAGTGATTCAGAAATGTATAAGTCACCTACAGCTGAGTCTTGCATGCATTAACAATGAACATGGCCATAAACTCAAGTTCTATCAAAGAACAATACAAAAAAAAATGTTAACGGCTGTCACAGCCATTGAAATCCTGTATTTGCAAGAGGCTTTTATAGCAGCTGCTGATGGTTAGAGAGTGCAACATCACCTATGAAGGTGTAGGATGTTCCACCCATACTCAACATACCAAGCCTTCCATGACACCAAAATTGTGGACTACAACAAAGTGGACAGGGGCACCATGCAACATATAGTAGACATCTGTAGGCCTTATCTGCAGCCCTGTGGAAATTGTGGAGAACCCATTCCAGTGAATACTAAGGTATGTGCAGCTTTACATATTATCTACAAGGACCTTTCAGTGACCATCTGGGAACACAGTGGGAATATCTCAGCCATTCACATCTAGCTTACTGCATCAATTCCTTGATGCCATGTTGCAGCATATGGGGAAAATACATCCAATTTATCAGAGGAACTGGGGGCCATAGACTGTATCCATATTAAAATAAAGGCCCACCTGGAGAATATGGAATAAGGCATGTGAACTCCAGAGGGAGTTCAAAGTAGTCTGTAGCTCTCATGGTATCATCTACAATTTGTGTGTGCAGGCCAACTGAGCTGTTTCTTCCACTCGTACATATGGCACAAATGTGAGCAATATCAGTGGAAGACCTCCCACTGGGACATCTGGTGGGACATACTGAAGATGCCTTAGAAACCTCGCTCATGACCCCATTGAGAAATCTACAAAACCGAGAAGAGTAAGGTTACAACCATGCCCATTCACGAACCAGAAACATCATAGAGCATGTTTTTGGTCTACTGAAGTCACATTTCCTCTGCCTGGATACATCTGTTGGTGCCATGCAGTATGACCCTGCCACCTGTGCCAAAATATGTACCATGTGCACAGTATTACACAATATCATACTTAATAGCAGAAAATATAAGCAGCAAGACCACCACAGCTGAAAACATAAATTTAATGATAAAACAAAGGAGATAAGCACTTTTGCATTTCAACACAAAGCTTCATCAAATCTAAAAACATAATTAAAATATAGTAAACAAAAAACACAGTTGTGGGATACTGGTAGTAAATCTACCATTGCTGTAATAATATAAGTGAAATAAAATAAGAGTAAAACCAGCAACGGACAAGACAGATGGCCCAAAGTCCCAGCACTTCAAAATATCAACAGTTAAATGACCGCAGGTGGTTCAAGGCAAAGTCCAGTACACAAACACACGAAGAAAGCTGAACTCAAGATCATATAAAAATTCTTTTAATTTAGTCGACCATAGGTGAGTGCTTTCACAACATATCTTCATCAGACCATCAAGCAACTACTAACAGACACACCCTATATATAATAAAAAAGGGGAAAAAAAACATCCAATAATATAATCACATCAATTAAATCATAAAAACAATTAAAGTGGCAAAAACATGAGCATAAAAACACTCTAATTAAAATACATGTCCCTATAAGAAAATAAAATATACAAATAATACAAAAATAAACATACAAAAATAATTAATAATTAATAATTAATTAATAATTAAAATATACACATATATACTGAAACACAAAAAGACAATCAGTGAGACAGCCAATAAAATAACAGGCATATAAGCAACCAATTTGCAATAAGTTAACAGTTTCCTCCCTGGTAGGGCTGGTTTAAGGGGGGAAAGAACCATTTAAACCTGGAAAGCTATCTGCCAGATAACAGATACTGCACGATGGCCCAGTGCAGGGACCACAGTAACCAACTTGACAGGCAGTAGCAGCTGAGAAAGATGAGGAGTCAGAGGACAAGCTAGCAACTGAGGAAGACCATGGCAGATGGAGGTGGGCACAATACACCATGACACTAGCTAAGAAACAATGCACTGCACATAGCTTTAATACATAAATATGTAAGAGATAAACAGATATAGACAGTAAAAGTGATGCATACCAAAACACGAGGCCATGGTTAACCATGCATAGGTTGGACACTGTGGGGATCAGGCATAGAAAGCCTTAGAAACAATTATCTTAAAATCAGGGCACTCTTATCATCATATGCGCAATTGAGCAGTAACCTGTTTTAGAGAACTATAATACAACCAAGCCAATACTCACAAGTAACAATAATGCCTACCAAAGTAACAGACTGTGCTTTACCCATTAATAGGCTGGTAGCACTGTATATCTGACATAGGCACCACAAGTCAGATTGTTATAAGGGGAGGGCACTCATTATTCAAACAGGTGGAGGAGAAACCTATGCTACATAACTGTACTATAACTAAGCAGATACACACCAGTAATAATGTTGTATACAAAAACATCAGATTGTGCTTACCCATGCATAGGCTGGCAACACTGTGCATCAGAAATAGGCAACACAAGTCTTAATGTTATAAGTGTATGGCACAGTTATCATTATTTGCACAGATGGAAGAGGGAGTACTGGTCAGTCACAAGGAATTGTGTGAGTGCTAGAGGATGACAAACAGAATGGCTAACCTTATGGGCAGCATAAAGAGATTTGGTCCGGGGGGAGGTTGGGTCAATGAGTTGAAAAGCCTGGTACAGTATATGTCTGGAGGATGTGTTAGGGACAATGGTGGTGCATGTCTGTCAGGACATAACCTCAGTATCTGTGCCAACACTGTACCATGCTCTTCTGCTCAGGTCCAAACCATGCATAGCAGAGAGTTCAGCTTCACATGTATGCACCAACCAATGAGAACTGTCTCTATCAAGAATACCACCAGCTGTTCCGCCATCCAGGAAAGATGTAGGTGTGCTACCAAAATGTGACTGATGCCTGCTGGGGAAGGTATAATGATGACCAAGACCACAGAGATGGCCTCTCCTGGGTGTACACACATCCACATCCAATGAAGCAGTGAAAGTGTTACCCATGCAGCAGGGGGACTTCAGCTGTCAAGGCCTAGTTGGCAAACATCTGAGGATGTTACTGATGACTGGCATTAAGAACTGTCCATCAGCACTGACAGGTGATCCAGAATAGACACTGCATCTTCCAGTGTGTTACTCATCCGGTCCAAGGAGTCACACACACACACACGCACACACACACACACACACACACACACACACACACACACACACACACACACACACACACACACACACACACACACACACACACACACACACAGGTCATGCAGTCCCATAAGTCAACATGCACTATCTTGATGACCCTCAGAACTTCTGCCAAGACCTTCGTGGAACTGACCTATACCTGCATGACAGTACAGCACATACATTGTGTGGCAGCTAGTGACACACCAGCCTCAGGGGTTGGTACCAAAACCTCCTGAAAATAACTATACTGACCCCCATGTGTAGTAAATTATTGTCCACGAAGGTTGAGGGAAGGTTCTAAGATGTCTGTACCTGGGCCACCACACTTTCCTATTTTACAGTGTCCCCATCAACCTGTCCACTCCCAGATGGTAATGTATCATGGGTATCTGCAGGCAGAGAGACTTTACCCATAGTCTGTGGAATGGAAGTGTGCGTTTGTTACACTCTCCCATGTTCGACAAATGCTCTGCAGCCCCGACAGTACCTGATCATCTCTGCCTTCATCATCTGAGGCTAAGGATCCTCCACCATCAGAAGAGGGGGGGAGTTAGTTACACAGTGCTGGTGCCAGACAATACAGCACCTGTGAACAGAGGAAAAAAAGAATATTCAGTATCACTTTGCCTAAGCAACACATGCAAGAATAATCATTACAACTATAATGAAAGATAACTAAATTCAGCCATGTCCAAACATTTTGCAGGTAGCTGGTGCATCTCAATGCCAGATGTACCTATTTATTATAGGTGAGTGGTACTAAACAGGTAATGTGACTAAAAGTGCAACTAACTGACATAGCAAAAGGAGGATCACATAGATGGGGTATCACCTGTTGAAATCTCCTGGGGTCTATTTATCTCTGCCCCTACATTTAGCACAGCACTAGTGAACTCTTCAGAGTTGGTACAGCTCACCACCCATAGGCTACATGTCTATGCTATTATCTCCGCTCTGTCAATGACATTATGAATCATGTGACTGTCTCTCTGTGGTACCAAAGCATAGGTGTGGGACTGTCCATCAAAAGCAATTACGTCCTGAACAGTCTGTTACCAGACATGATCACATAAGTGTTTGTGAGAGAGTTGCAAAGCCACATGTCATTTACAGTGGAGATGGAGTGACACTAGTTCCACATCATACTCAGACGCATCAAATTGAGGTTCAGATCTGGTTTACCTCTAGCTGATTGCGTGACAGTGATATACCTGTTATGGAAAACAATGCAATTAGCAGCCATAGTTCCATACAGCTAGTTCTCATAATAACATGCAGGTGTATTTGTCATGATGTTTTTCCAAGGGTCCATAAAAACAGATCTACCTATGAAAACAATAGCCATTTCCATTAGTCATAACCAGTGCATAAGCAATAAAAGAGTAACAAATGCATGGCTGATATGCCATGAAGCACACAACCATTTCAAGCAAAATAGTCACAATATATGCAAAAGTCACACAACATGTTGTAATTATAATTGTCCTGCATAACCACATTTAAGGTAACCAATATTACAGTAGCAAACTGAAGTTTGCACCAAGCAAGTTTACTATGTTGGAATACTACTATGGCCAGTACACATAGTAGCCAATGTACACAAAGGGCAACTTGTAAAATTTCATATATGAGGAAGAACAACTGAAATAGTCATATGTATCATCTACAAATGTATGGTATAGGCAAATGTTAATATTGTATAAAGAAAATGGTGCAAAAAGTAACAACTACCTGAACGTTGTCAAACTCCTGATGAAAAAAATAAAAGTATACTGCAATAGTTTGCTCATACAAAAGTGTATTCAGTGACAGTTCCTGCTCCTTGTCATACTCATATTGTATAGATTTTGTTATCTGGTCATGATGTGTGTATGCTAATTACTTCTCAACTCATTAGCATTTCTGAATCCCATCACTTTCAGGATGAGTAAATCTGGTAAACATGCCTGAGCACCTGGGGAGCAAACCACATGAAAGGTATTGTGTAACTGGTAGGTTTGTACATTGCAACATGTGCCTCATTTGTACTAGTGGCAGTGTTACACCACCTAGTTATTATCTCATTAACACCTATGTAGTGTGGAATGTCACACCTCTAGCAGCCTGCACACATCTTGCATTCCAGAGCATTTTGTGAACAATAAGCTTAAAAAACATAAGAGAAGCAAATATAAATATTTTGTGAACAATAAAAGCTAAAAAAATGTAAAATACTATCAGTAAGAAATATTTTTTTCCTGTGATATTAGTCCGTGTTCATAGTTTTTCTGCAAATATTGTAATACATTTTAATGCACATAAACCCTGATTTATGTTTTTCTAAACTTTCATAAACAAGTTTTCATATATTGAAAACTATACAACCTGCCTAAACGTTTTTGTTAACCGATATAGGTTTTCACATGACTCAAAGAAATTCTCTTATAAATGCATGATTATTGTGGTATTTATGAAAGAATGAAAACATATGTTTAATGGTATAATTAGCAATATAAATAAACACTCAATATATCTCCAGCTGTGCAACTTATAGTTCACATAACAAAGGCAGTTTTCTTTAACAATATCTAAGGTTTCTCCTATTGTCATGCAACAGTTTATGTCACTTGTTCTTGAAGTAGTAAGTACATATGGAATATTACTTATTTTCATAATTTTGAACAAACAACTAGCCATATTTCCAGTATAGTGTGATATAAACCAACATTTTTAATGAAGTGTCTTGTATCCCACACTGGTGTTTCATGCCATATACCTCAATAAAATGTAGGTCTCTCAGTTATAAAAATGTGAACATAAATATGAAAATATGAGTAATAAGTATCAAAGAAAGATTAATTTCTTCACTGCAGGACATCCTAGACTAGCAGTCTTAGTGGGATTGTGTTAATAACTCCTCACCCTTTCCTTTACTACCTGTTATTATATGGTAAGTCACTTAGCTAAAGTAGCCAGAGCCAAAACAATCCACAGCAAGGTATGGGTGTGAACTGGAAGTACACAAAACATCATTATAGGCTTGAGTCAGTTAAAGTGCCATGCTCCTAAAAGCTGCATATTGCAAAGTTCTTTCACACATTACAGTGCTACAGATTTGTTTCATGTCATATCCATGTTACACAGTTATAAAGGCAGTCAATTCTTCAAAATGACATTGAAAATGTATATTGTCCAACTCTGTGACAGTCTAGCTTGCAGGTGTATGTAAGGTGTCAGTAGACTGTTCAACATGTTGACCATGTGTTTAATGATTATTGTCAGATGGCTTTTCCACAGTCTATACATAACATGTTCTAGCAATGGCCAATCTAGCTTTAGCTCTATAAACTTTTAATCAGAAGTGACCATAATATTCTTAGTAGAAGAAGAAGTGATTGATGCTTGCCATGTTGTAAATCTTACAGCACCAGTTGGTAGAGAGGGCTAATGCTGTGAGCTGTAGTTCCTGCGGTACAGGGTTTAATTTTCTCAGTCTTCTGTGTGACCTTAATCAAGTCTGTAAACCTGACATTGCTCCTGGGGCACCCCTGAAAAGGGACTGTTTACCCAGTTGTCTACCTTGTTAACAAATGGGTATTGCTGTTAGTATTGTGACACTGGAAGCATAAGATTTACACGACTGCAATCTTCATTTTATGCCATTCCACCATCTCTGCAACATCTGCTTCCCTGCCTGTACCCCTCTATTTTTTAAAGTATCCATTGAATATCTCTTGGCATTGAGCAGAATCACTGGTCACTGATGAGCAGAGGGTAATGCTAGTTGTCTTCTATGGCAACAACAAAGGAAATTCCTATGCATTAGCCAAGACTTTGTATCAGAGATGCACATGAGCTTAGCACCATTATAGATTTATGCATTAGTATTAGACTAACTGCCCTTGCACTCCATTTTTTTAAACCTAGCCAATTATGCCATTTGAGAGTATAACCTTGTGCCTTGAGTCTGCAAACTAAGCAACTTAACCATTATACCAACCCCAGCCATTTTGAACATCAGTAAGCAAATCTGAGATTAAAAAAACAAACAAAAAAAAAAAATCAAAGTAATCAAGGTTACATTATCTGTAACAGCTTCCATGGCTCAGTATATTAATGATGTAAAACTTATGTTTCTGTTAAATGCATGCATGGTTCTAATCCACTGAGGGTGGGATGGTCTTATACAATATTGTTTCATACATTTTGCCTGATGGCTTCAGAGGCATACTTGTGTAAAGCTGTGTTTGCTATACTGTGACTGATATATGAGTGGCTACAGTCCTGCCACGTGAATTAATTTTATAGTTATTTCTACTACTATAATAACCTGAAATATATATTATTGACACCAGTCCTGCAAAGATATCTGGGATGCTCAAGTAATGGCGTTGCTTAATGACTTACCATGTAGAGGACTCAGAATAAGCACAGTATGAACATATATACAAAGTACTGTCAGATTACAATAAAAAACTATTATGTTCATCAAATAGTGCTCCATGCTTGACAAGGCACTACAGTGACAGACAAAGGTTGAAAAAGCTAAATGGCATTTACAATCTTAGGCAAAAGGTAGCTATGATATGAGTGAGGTTACACTCGACATGTGACAGACAAAATTAATGCATTCAGGAAGGTAACACAATGCATACATCTCCATGTTATTTCCCAGTATCTTTACCTGATTCAGTAATTGCTCTTACATGCTGTTGACCATTCTTTAAGACAAAGATGTGCAGCACAATGTAGGGCTGGCCTGCATCTGTGCTGAATGCTAATGAAGTATCTCGAGGAGAGGCATATGCTAATTAGCCATGCACTCTCTTCAAAGAACAACCTCCATGAAGGCATCTACAGTACACGGCCAAGTGATTAAAAAAAAAATCACTTGACTGTGTACATCAGCAGAGGTGTCCCCACCACTTTGTGCTATTAAACATGGCCAAAACTCCATATTCCACCACCTGCCATGAATGTGACAGGAGGGACAGGCAGACCATCAGGGAACAGTCCTACATTGCCATAATAGCACTGATGGCAGTACAGGGAGTGGGAGGTATGGTGATGCACTAGACCACAAGGAATACTCTTAAATACCATAATGGCACCATCAGGAAAACAGGGATCAGAGGTGTGGAGATGTACTAAACCATCATGATTATTCTTGAAGTGACTTAATGATAATGAGGGCACAATGACAATTCAAGGTTAGGGGAAGCATTACACAACAGGGGTTACTGTTATCTGAAGTGTTGTAATGCCATCAGCAGTTGTACAGGGATTGGGGGAGTTGTGGGATATACTAGTCACCAGGGTATAATTAATAGATAAATGTTATAATGTTACTTCAAATACTATGATAGTGAGAGGAAAACAGGTTAGGGAATGGTGTGTGTGTGTGTGTGTGTGTGTGTGTGTGTGTGTGTGTGTGTGTGTGTGTGTGTGTGTGTGTGTGTGTGTGTGTGTGTGTGTGTTTGTCCATTTTCATGTTGTGTGTAACTGTGAGTATGGGAGAGTGACTAGGGAGAGAATGCCACTGTCTACATGAGCAGCTGTTTACTACCATGATATGTAGATTAGCAAAGATCCATACATTGTGTTAGTAAATGTGATTCAGAGATTTCCAAATAAGCCAATAATGAGGTCTTACTTTGTTGCAGCTAACATGTCTCTAAAATGAAAACAGGCACATTGTTACAACTGTCAAGGTAAATACAGTAGATTCCATGGCTAACCATGTTAATTTGAAGTCATGGTTAAGCAGGTAACCTCATCAGCAAGCAAATGGAAGGAGGAATGACATGTTTCACACCGTAAAGTGTCAGTGGAGCCATGACAGTAGAATACATAGATAATCCCCTGGATTCACTAATCCTCCGTGTAAGACTTAATAAGACTTACTCAGAGGCTGCAGTTGAACGGTTTGACACCAGCGTGCCATGAATATTCATGAGGGCATGCTGACTCAACCGTAACTCTTACACGGACTGAGTAGGAAAGCAGGGGGCGTGTCCGACTGCCGAGCAGTCTAAATGTGCACGCCCCTGCAAGGTTTTAAAAAGCATAATGTCAACACACAAGAGCGAGTTCGCTCAAATGTACTTGCACCCAACACCACACTCCCTGACACTGTAAACCCCCATCACACTTATATAAAGTAAATAATTAAATTTTTTTTTAAATCCACGATATAGCTGCCCGTATTTGCGCGTGTGTGCGCGGGTGTGCCCATTGTTTAGGTAGAGTTAGCAATTCTGACATGGAAGAGCATAAGAAAGAATGTTTATGCAAATCACACCAAATTGCAATAGCATAATGGTAGAGCGTATGCACAAAGAGAAGGCATTCACGGTTTGAGTCCCATCACTCCCCTTCTTATTTATGTTTTAAATCAGTATTTGAAATAATACCAGACATATATGATTAAAATTTTATTAAAAGCAGTGACATGGCCAATGTATCAGTGAACAAAATATATATTTTTAAAGGACCCAGATATATAATAGCCTGCTGTTAAGCAATGCTTTACACAGCTAAACAGAGGTGCCCATAGTTTAATAGCACTTTACCCAGCTAAACAGAGTTGCCCATAGTTTAATAGCACTTCACCCAGCTAAACAGAGTTGGCCATGGTGTAATAGTGCTTTACCCAGCGCAATAGAGTTGCCCAAAGTTTAAAAGTGCTTTACCCAGCGCAATGTGTTTGCGCGGATGTGCACGCCACGCCAACCAGGGCACCGGGGAGCAACGTAGAGCTAAGTTGCTTAAATGCAGTCACACCTCTTAGCCTGTCTAGACAGTATTAAAATAAAAGAATGACATGGTTCAAACCCAGGACCCTTTGCATCATAATCAAAGTACAGAACCACTAAGCCATGACAACAGAGGGGAAACAGCCACTATTAACATTCATAAACTTACGAATTGTAGTTTAACCATTACTAAGCAGGTCTGCAGTCAGCCGAGAATTTTACAAAACAGCCAATCACAAAATAGTGCAGGAAATGTGGCATATTTAAGCCCCATAGGTGGGAATACTCGCCATAACTGATTGTAGCTCACATTTGAAGTCAGAATGGCAGGTGCAGGAGAGGGTTCACGCTTCTGAGCACAACGTTGGGGCATTGAGGAGTCAGAATACATGGTTTGGCTCCTTGTCCACCATCATGAGACAAGACTCCTGCAGGGCCAGTTCCAAGGGAAGGAGTACAAGGCAGAGGCTTGGAACTGGTTAGCTTGTGACCTCACCAGTGCCACAGGCGTTCCTCGTACTGATGAGCAGGTCTGTCACCACCATGCAGACCTGAAGAGATGAAAGCAGGAACGCCTGAACCAGTGGATACAGGAGGCCCATGGGATGCAGAATGCCCCACAACTGAGTATGTAGCCATGGAATGCAGTATGTAAGAATTGATAATGGAGTATACATAACGGATAAGTATGTCTCAATATACCTTCATTTACTTTACAGCTGCAGGTGACCATGCTGCGAATCAGCAAGCCTATGCTGATAGGCTGCTAAGGCTGCGCCACCAGGCAGGTTAATGATTTTTCTGCATGTATTGTTATATAAAATATGGGAGAGAGCATGAAAGAATGTGTTGTAGTCCAATAAAACAGCCATAGAATTGCCTGAATAAGTCCTGTGCATGTACTGTCAGATAAAAACATCAGAGAGGCAGAAAAAGAATGTAGTAACCCATTAAGAAAGATAACATATGTCTGAAATAATATCTCTGCAGGCACTGTCATATAACATAAGTGAGTGAGCCTGAAAAAAGATTGTTCTAACTTATTAATAAAGGTATAATATGTCTTGAACATGTCTGCCATAAACACCATTAAAACAAATAAAGGAATGAGCCTGTGGAAAAGTGTGCAATGTCATTAATAAAGGTCTAAAACCCAGAGTGTGTCTGTGTCACAGAGTCTGAAATGTTGTTGTACCCTTGCATTATACAAACAGTACTGTTTGAAAATGTGCTGGCAACCCAGAGTTATGCAGTCCCATATAAAGTGGGTGATGGAAGTGCTAGTAGCTGTGAAACATATATACAGTCTACAATAGTCAGTTACTGGCTGGCATGAATAAGTAAACCTGGCACACGTGTAGCATGTAATTATTCACCAGAAATGTGAGTGTGTGTCAAGAAATGCAGGGTTCTGTACAAATTGATGTGAAAATGTCGTGTGAAAACATCCCAGATATGTAGATAAAGAAATATAAATGCAAACAAGAAATATGTAGCAGTAACATCTGCATTCTGGACAGTTAGTATGTCAAATATAGGTCAAGCATATATTGAACTAGCCAAACCCATGACACAACCTAATGTATGGTGGCAAGTGTAATAATACAGGTAGGGGATATACACTTGCAGTCACTGGAATGTAGTGTACACTAAAAGGTCATTATAAGATGTTAACCGAGGTATTTTCTACACCCTACCGTATGTGCATAAACCATGCAATTCCACACCTCAATGGGTATGTGTAATCTTAAATATCTGTTAGGACATATGTCCTATTGTTTTATAAATATTTGCATTGGTGTTGATGCATGTGCCCTGTTCAAACACCACGTTCATGGTGGCCTGTTGCTACCAAAAATCCCTGCATGCTGTTGGAATATCCACTGTCATTCAATATATGCATGTGTTATGCTTGCTGTTCAACTGTTGGAACCTTGGTGCGTTGGGTTAATGGGAATATTACTGCATGCTGTTACAACTAATCTGGAATGCTGTTGTTTATGTTGTAATTAAACACACCTAATCACAGAACGTATGGGAAGGCCGGTCCCAGCGGACCCACCTGTCCCTCCTCAGTTGGCGAGTGCACCTGGCACCTGTGGATCTGGTGTCCAGCCCGGGCTCCCCTCCTCCGTTGGTCCTGTGCCACCTTCGGGTGAAAGCACTGCAGGGGATGGGGCTCGTCCCCCCCATGCAAGCGTGGGCGGAGGAGGGCCACCTGTCACCCTTGCTAGGGTCCGGGCTGTGGTGCGTAGGGAGATCCAGAGTTCAGTCGCTGATCCCCTATGCCAGCTCAAGGCGAGAGTGGCACGTCTCTCGGGTGAGCCTGCCATCCTACACAGCCCCCAGCACAGCCACCCTCGGGGCTGTGAAGGTGCAGTGGTGACTGCCCATCGGTGGGGATCTCAGTTCCACTGTTACCATCTGTGGGCTCATGGGCTTGCGATTTCCAAACATCCTTCCCCATCAATTGTGTTCACCCACCCCATGTGTCAAACTCCTCCCCTGTATGCGTCTTGTTTGTCTTGTCTGTTTACCTCCCCAACCTACCTCCCCAAATATACCTGCTTCCTCTACCTCACATTCTACTCTCACCTGAAAAAAAAAAATAAAAAAAAGGGCAATCTGTTCCCGCAAAAAAATTACGCCCCATACATAGCTGCCCAATTCACACACACATGTCCGCTGGACATGTAAACTGATAATTCTAATTGGCAGTACAACATATTTTGTTGTCCTCACCCCTCTCTCAGGAGTGGAAGGTTTCAAATTTCACACCAAATTTCAAACATATGCACAGTGTTGCTGGTAAAGAAATGGGCAGTTATGGACCTTCCCTACACCCATCCTGCACATCCCGAGCTGGTTTCCCTACTGTCTTTCCCTCTTTGTGCCCCCTTTTTCACCACTTTCCTATCTCCCCATTTTCTTTTCTTTAAAAGAAATTAGCGCGGGGGTTAGCGGGAGTAAGCACTTTTAAGCAGTAGTTAGCAGGGGTGCGCAAGTGTGAGCTTGTGTGCGATAAGCTAAGCATTGCTAATCATCATGCAAACCCACGCAAACTCACTTACAACTGCTTAAAAGTGCCTTAGTCACGCTGTATGACAAGGCCCTTGTACTGCTCAGCAGCAAAATAAAAAACCTTGTCAGTCTCAAACCCGGGACCTTGGACTAACCAGTCTGCATGAAGTACTACTACACCACAACAGATATACAATAACTTAGTGCTGAAAGCAATATATCATGCATTACCATGAGTGAATGTAAAGGAAAAATAGGAATGGCATAACACAAATCTTGTTCTGTTGGCCTTAACCAGCAGGTGTTGTGGAATTGCATGACATGACTGTGAAAAGAGAATCAGCCATGCTAGTAGGGAATAATGTTACAGTAGCACCTTACAAACCCCACACAGTATCAGAGCAGGATAAACACTGGCATATTTGCATAGGTCACAGGCCAGACCTCCCAACAGTGACTGATCTACAGTGATGACCCTGATTTGTAAACAAATGTTAGCTGTGCCCCTCTGACTCCCTGTGCAATGTACTAACAGCAGGCAGAAAGGTGGGGAATCTCAATGACAAATGTCAATAAGTGAGAGTAGACACTGCTTGCACATCAGAAAAGGTGTAGTAATACATATCTTCTGAATCCCCCAAAGTCAGAACTGCAAAATGTCTGAAATATATCACAGGTGTATCCCAGTTATATGTACCTTTCCCTGAGGCTGTTCAAATATATATCTGAGAGTATCTGAGGCCTGGAAGAGTCAGAAACACACAGGCATATCAGCTTGTCTGCTGTTACACACTCTGCAAAGAGCTGTAGAATTAATCCAACAAGCATGCCCTTATGTAGAAGTACAACACAGAAATATCAAAGGATGTAGCCATGTACTGCTAGCAACCACCTGTGACAATGCCATTGTTCAGGTGCTGAAAAGACTGCTGTGGTGCACAGTCAAAGAATACTAGGCTGACCTCTGTCTACCATCTGGATATGTCCTCAGGTGGGAGCTACTCAGACAGACTACTAGCCTTTATAGACTTACAAGTACACAGCAACTCTGCATGTTCAGTAAGATAAACATCACACGATAATAAATAATGCACTCTGCACTTCTGCACCCCTACCCAAAGCTACTATATACCCGTCTAGTCAGGCACAACCAAGGGTGTAGGTAGGCATACACAGTAGTGAAATATGTCCAGTTGTCCTGAGCAGACTGTGCTAATGTCAACACAAACAAACCACAAACTGTTCAGAAGTGAGTAACGTACTAATGACAGTGTAGCAGTTCACAAACAGTGCATGTGCCTGATATTCATAATTGGTAGTACAACATACTTAGTTGTCCTCACCCCTCTCTCAGGGGTGGAAGGTTTCAAAAATCCCTCCTAATGTATTACATATGCACAGCTGTTGCTGGTAAAGAAATGGGCAGCTATGGACCCTCTCCACACCCATCCTGTACATCCCAAGCTGGTTTTCCTACTGTCTTCCCCTCTTTGTGCACCCTTTATCACTACATTCCTATCTCCCCATTTACTTTTCTGTCAAAGAAATGAGCGCAGGGGTTAGCGGAAGTGAGCACTTGTAAACATTAGTAAGCGGGTTTGCACCAGTGTGCGCATGTGTGCGCTTAGCTTAGCATTGCTAACATATGATAAGCTCAGCCAAGCTTGGCGTAGTATTACTAACATCAAATAAGCTGAGCTAAGCTTAGCATCGCTAAGCGTCGCGCAAACCCATGCAAAGCCGCTTACAACTGCTTAAAAGTGCCTTAGTCACTCTGTATGACAGGGCCCTTGTACTGCTCAGTAACAAAATTAAATACCCTTGCTAGTCTCAAACCCCACAACTTGGACTCTCCAGTCTGCACGATGTACCACTAAGCCACAGCAGATATACAATAACTTGGTGCTGAAAGAAATATAACATTCATTACAATGAGTGAATGTAAAGGGAAAATAAGAAAGCCATAGGAATACATTGCAATAACTACTGTTGTATGCCAGTTAATTCTCTAAATCGAAAAAAAAAGTACATACTCCCATGTATCCAGTGTTAGCATTAGGAGGTGTGAGTAAACCTACACACTGAGAAGAATGTACTGGAAAAAGCAACAGTCAGGTTTCAGTACAACATGCATTTCACTGGCTACAACCCAGCTTCAGATATGAGACATATACCAACCTTCTGACTGAGACAACAGTGTCCACAGCAAACAAGCATGGTCCCCACCTTGCAAAACTGAAAGGGCTACGCCTACCTAACCTATAATTTTATAGCAGTGTCCTGAAATCACAGTGAGAGCTGAAATTACCACACAGCAGGCTGCATGCAATTACTAAATGGTGGCCACCAATTGGTGCAGAGGCCATCACATGCACATGTGCAGATACCTAGAAAAGCAGCCTGTATCTGCTGTCCACACATGCAATAATATCATTGCAACAACTAGGAGAGAGAGAGAGAGAGAGAGCACGAGTGAGAGAGACAGACAGAGACAGACAGACACAAACAGGCAGAAGGAGACAGACGCTGAAAACAAACAGCAACACACATAGGAAACAAAACAAAAAAATAAATAAATAAATAAACAATACAAAAACAACACCTACAACAGACGGAGGTGAGAAATACAAAGGTAAGGTATGTAACAGATATGTATTTGGTGACATCCGAAAGATGTGGCTGAAGGGTACTCTACATACTGTGAATCACCCATATGTGGCAGCAGTCCGTATCTATATGTACATGCACATTTGCATAGGGCAAGGGACATACTGCAACTGTTAGTGAAGGCTGGACATAAGTATGTTGTTGAAGGCTGCTATGTGCACATATGTATGTAGGTTTAGTGTGTGGCATTGCAGAAAGCAAGCAGTGTCGGTATATGCCATGTGGTGTTAAATGCTGTGGGACTGAGCTACAGGCAGGGAGGCCTGCAACAGCTATACGGCCTGAGGACAGCAGAATGCATTCTGCACAACATTGAGCAATAGTATTACATAACCGTTTGTCTCACAACTGTTGCATAATTGACATAGCCACCATGAAAGGTGGGCAGTATGTGTGCCTATATGTGCAGCTATATTTGCAGCAATGGATGTTTACATGTATGTGTATATATACATGTATATATACATATATATGTGTGTATAGATATATAGATATATATATGGATATATTTAGATATATATGGATATATATGGATAAATATAGATATATATCGATATATATGGATATATATAGATATATATGGATATATATGGATATATGTAGATATATATATAGATATATATAGATATATATAGATATGTATGGATATGTATGGATATATATGGATAAATATAGATATATATCGATATATATGGATATATATAGATATATATGGATATATGTAGATATATATAGATACATATAGATACATATAGATATATATGGATATGTATGGATATGTATGGATATGTATAGATATGTATGGATATGTATAGATATGTATAGATATGGATAGATATGGATAGATACGGATAGATATGGATAGATATGTATGTATGTATGTATGTATATATATATATATATATATATATATATATATATATATATATATATATATATATATATATATATATATATAGATATGTATATATATATATATATATATATATATATATATATATATATATATATATGTATATATGAGAGAGTGAGGGAGACACGGGGTCATATGTACTGCAACAGGTGCCTGTTGTCCAAGGCATGGACTGAACACTAGTGTTGATACCGCAGTGCCATACCCCATTCCAAAACACCATACGCAGTAACTGCCACATAGGTGGTAGCCTGCCTAACATTGATGGTGTCAGAAGAGTACATGGGACACAGTTGGACAGTATGCTCCCCTTTGATAATCACAGTGACAACAGTAGTAATGTAATCTGTCTACGTGGTACGTGTCATCATAAAAGGTGTGTCATCTAGGGAAATATAGGTTGGTGTTCCCCTCTACTCATCACAATGCCCCTTGTGGTATGTACCTCACATAACAACTACAGCTAGTGGAAAGGCCACAGACATACGTAGCAAAGAGTAATACTGCCCTCAAACACATGCCCTATGCAGACTGACTCACAAACCACAGCTAGAGTGCATTGCATACCGCCCACCCAGAGGTTACATTGCCGGACATACAGAGGTATGTCACACCCATAGCAGTCAGCCGACCACCATGACAACACCTCACAATCCCTCCGGGCTACATGACCTAGGGCCCTAATCCTTGTCACCTCACTAAACAGCACATGCTGGAGGTACAGGTTCCTATCCACAAATATGCCATACCCTGGACTAAACCACCCAGCATGAACAAACAAGGCTCCTCATTAGCAGATGTCATACATACCCCTGATGATTGTTTTGGAGATAGGTAATATGCCCTGGGAGTCATCTCTGTGTATCCGGTTGACAGGAGCAAGTGAAATCACATTACATGTGTGTCAAAGGCCAGGGTAGCATATGGATAGGCTGCTCTAGGCCCTAGGGCCAATAGCGTATTACCTACCTATGACACAATGCACACACACATGTACTCAGTGCAATACCTGCTATGTGAGGTGGAATGAGTGTGACAGTGACTGTGTGCAAGGTTTGTAAAGGTGTGATAGCTTAGTGTGAGGTTGTGTCTGTCATGGTAGTTTGTGTCCTAGGTGTGAGGCAGGAGAAAGATGTGTCAGTTACTGGGATGCAGACATAGTGGGATGGCATATGTTGTGACATAGTTCCTTGTGTACGACTGTGGTGTCCCAATGTAGGCTGAAGCAATACATGTATGCTCAGTAAGTGGTACTGCTGGTGACTCCAGCTCACATATGAACTGTAGTACTACCTGAAGCTGTAGGCCTAAACAGCACAGTATGGTGCATGTTCACAGTCCCTGGTAACACTGTCTTGTGTGTTTCCTGTAGTCTGCACAGATTACATACCACAGGCATAGGTGTCTGTAAGTAGGGGCACACAGTACTATAAGGTACACAGGTAATGCTCATCTGTGTTGGCATACATCTGTGTGTTGTATGTATGTCCAATGTGTGTTTAATGATGTCTGTACCATGCCCGCAATGACATGTGTGTTACAGGGTATGTGTGTGTACCTAGCAACATGTATACTCTGTTACAGCAGTATGCCAGCTATATCAACAACCGTGCACATATGCCAGGTAAGGGTATGGCATCAAAGACTAGGGTGGTTTACCGGTAATACTGTAAATGTACATGACATTCATTGCATTGGATGACATATTTCTTCATGCATTAGCTTGATATATACCCCTGGGGCGAGGTTGTGCATTGTATCCTAAACAGTGTGCCGACTACTGGTGTATACTGGTGTGTTATATGGAGTGTTGCAGGCACTGTCAGCCAGTTGTGGGCTGAGCACTGATGTGTGGTATTGAATATGTGTATCCTCTGATAGACAAGTAGATGCTATATATGGCAGTTAAGTGATATCTGTACTTCATAATGTTAAGTGTGCCACATGACATGCTCACACATATCATTTAATTGTCTTCCAGGGTTATGGCTCATCAACGAAACCAATCGTATTCAGCTGCGGAGGAGCAGGAAATTCTGAACAGCCTGGTGCAGCACTATAACCTGCTTTTTTCCAGGGCCAGCCAGCATCAGCATGACCATACTGCACTGTGGCAAGACCTTGTTTGCCGGGTAAATGACATAGGCATGCATAACCAGACATATGAGCAGGTATGCCATTACTGCAGTGATTTAATTAGACATGTCCGGCAGTGTGCGTCTGATATCCATAGGCAACAGCTTGCCACAGGTGGTGGGGCAGCCATACATCCCCCCCTCACCAGAGTGGAGGAGCTGCTCCTAAGCGTGGTGGCTCCTGGCCTACAGCAGCAACAACATCACACATGTGTCATTATGGAGGCCGGAGCCACCCAGCAGGATGACATGGAGCGTGCAGGTAATATGCCCTAGCTTTAGACTACCGTTACCTGTATTGTTAGAATATGCATATGTGAGATGTGTACTGTGTGTTTAGCAGTTGTGCTGCCTAACATGTGCAATACTGATATTTGGAATAGTATCCATACACCTGTGACTGTTGACTGTTGTTCCACTGTCGTTTAGCACACTCACAGTAGCAATGCCACAGTTGTGGCCACTGACAAACTGTGTCATATTCTTCTAGGTCCCTCTGTTGTGACAGCAGGGCAGACAATACATGCTGGTGAGTGTGTTAACACTTTAATATCGGTAATGAAATGTGCATGTCATAGGTGAGGTGTAGGCCATGTACACGTAACACACCTACGCATAATGCATGCTGTGCATGTTTGCTGTGAGACATCAATCATCTCAGTAAAGTCAGTAGCTGCCTCATTCACATGCAATGCACAGTGCAGCAGACACAATTGTGGCAACACTGTACTGCACATTGGATATGCATAGTTGCTACAGCTGTATACAGCAGAACACGTTTACCATATGCAGTACACGAAAACATGCTACATTTGGCATTACCACACACCCGCTGTAAGGTGACACACTTCAGTATCCCACATGTCATGCACACACACATGATGTACCTCAGGGGCAGAGGCCTATCATGGGGCTGTGCAACACTCAGCAATACATAACACAGTCATGTTAGGCAATGCTCCCTATTGGGCACCTCACACCCCCATGTACAAGGTGGCTGTGTAATTGTGAACGTAGCCACGGCACTGCAGTTCAGGTACAGCATGCTAGGCGGTGGTCTTGCACACATTAGTAGCTGTAAGTTACCACAAGATGCATGTTGATGATGGCACAGGGTACTACACCCCATCCAGTTACAGTGACCACAGTACTACTCATAGCAGTCATTGCTTTGCAACTCAGTGTTGTGTGTGTGCAAACATATGCACCTATACACAATATGCATAGCATGTTATCTGTGTGCTTACATATGCCAGTATACACAATATGCACAGCAGTCACCATCCACACAAAGTGTCACATATATGTCCTGGAATGCTAGTGGGTGTATAGGTCACTTGACACACATTGGGTATGTGTGGTGTTTAGTGTTGCAGTCGTGTAGCATGCCATGCCATGTCTGGCACCCACATATCTGCAATATGTCCACACTCACCATAACCTCTGTACACTGGCCATGTCGGCCATTGGGATTCCTTCACATCAACATGCACCACACATCCCGTGTGTGTACATAGCATGCATGTGCTACACCCGTGTCCACTATTATCTGCTATGGACACAGACACTGCACTCAGACATGGATATCTATGTGTCACACAGATAACACATGCAGCCATGGCATGTATACTTGTGAGTGATGGTGCACAGGGCATTGCAGAGCTGATAATACCTGCACAGCAATGTTGTGTCCATGTACACATTGTGTTCCAGGGTGTAGCCAATCACTGAACAACTACACAGTTGCATCAAAGCCATGTATACTGTCATTTAATAGGGGCGTCTACACTTGCACTGCATGGTCATGTGCAACACATATTCTGCAGGCTTTTAACGTGTGTGGTGACTGTCTACCTTGTGATACTGACACCCACCTTCACCCACTATAAAGTATGAGTTGGATTGCTGGTATGTGTGTGTATATGCTGTAGTGAGGTGTGTATTAGTGTTCATATGTGCATGTGTGCATGTGTTCATGTGTGCATGTGTTCATGTGTGCATGTGTCCATGTGTGCATGTGTCCATGAGTGCATGTGTGCATGTGTGCATGTGTGCATGTGTTAATGGGTGCATGTGTTCATGTGTTCATGTGTGCATGTGTGCATGTGTTCATGTGTGCATGTGTGCATGTGTTTATGTGTGCATGTGTTCATCTGTGCATGTGTCCATGTGTGCATGTGTCCATGTGTGCATGTGTGCATGTGTTCATGTGTGCATGTGTTCATGTGTGCATGTGTGCATGTGTTGCATGTGCAGACCGTAAAGTGTGTTTCCTGTCTTCCTCTCACAGGTACTGAGTTAGGGGTTGGCGAAAGCAGCAGGCAACCTGAAGCCACTGCCACGAATAGTGGTGATGATGACACTTGTATTTTGGCACAGGAAGATTTGACAGGGTCTGTCATTGGTCCGCCAATCGACAGTACACGGCGTTCAACCCCATCTATGCGCACACTCATACTGTCAATACATCCCTCACCACCAATGACCATAGTCGAGGGACAGCATAGAGTTGGCATTGACCAGGAGAGTGTGGTACCCATGGCACTTGCATCCCCTCACAGCAGCCATAGCCGTAGACCCGGAACAGTACCACAGTTTTCCCAGTCTCCAAAAAGGGTGCACTTCTCAAAGGAAACTGCACACATACACAGACCACATGTGCCACCGACACAGTCAGCATTTGCAGGATTCAAACCCCTACCTAACTATGCTATGATATTAGAGAAAAACACATTAACACGGCATGCTATTTGTTTTACTGGCTGGTGTACCTTCTCCGGCTGTATTTGAAAGATGGTGACATCATCAGTCTTTCCAAAGAGGAATGTACCTCTTTTAGTGAGGTTTCTCAGACTCCAAAAACGGGATACTTCTCAAAGGGAACTGTACACATACACACACCACATTGACCAAAAGTGACACACAGTCAGCATTTGCAGGATTCAACCCCCCCCAACTATGTTATGATACTAGAGAGAGACACATTAACACTGTGCAATATTTGCTTTATTGGCTGGCTTTCCTTCTCTGGCTGTATTTGTAGGATGATAACATCATCAGTCTTTCTAAAGAGTAATGTACCTCTTTTACTGAGTTTTCCCAGTCTCCAAAAAGGGGACACTTCTCAAAGGAAACTGCACACATACACAGACCGCAGTGACCAAAAGTGCCACAGACACAGTCAGCATTTGCAGGAATTAAACCCCTACCTAACTATGCTATGATATTAAAGAAAGACACATTAACACGGCACGCTATTTGTTTTACTGGCTGGTGTACCTTCTCCGGCTGTATTTGAAGGACGGTGACATCATCAGTCTTTCCAAAGAGGAATGTACCTCTTTTAGTGAGTTTTCCCAGACTCCAAAAACGGGACACTTCTCAAAGGAAACTGCACGCATAGACACACCACATTGACCAAAAGTGATACACAGTCAGCATTTGCAGGATTCAAGCCCCTATCTATGTTATGACACTAGAGAGAGACAAACTAACACGGCACATTATTTGCTTTACTGGCTGGTTTTTCTTCTCCGGCTGTATTTGTAGGATGGTGACATCATCAGGCTTTCCAAAGAGGAATGTACCTCTTTTAATGAGTTTTCCCAGTCTCCAAAAAGGAGACACCTCTCAAAGGAAACTGAACACATACACACACCGCATTGACCAAAAGTGACACACACACAGCCAGCATTTGCAGGATTCAAACCCCCCAACCCAACTATGTTATGGTACTAGAGAGAAACACATTAACACTGTGCACTATTTGTTTTATTGGCTGGCTTTCCTTCTCTGGCTGTATTTGTAGAATGATGACATCATCAGTCTTTCTAAAGAGTAATGTACCTCTTTTACTGAGATTTCCCAGTCTCCAAAAAGGGGACACTTCTCAAAGGAAACTGCACACATACACAGACCGCATTGACCAAAAGTGCCACAGACACAGTCAGCATTTGCAGGAATTAAACCCCTACCTAACTATGCTATGATATTAAAGAAAGACACATTAACACGGCACGCTATTTGTTTTACTGGCTGGTGTACTTTCTCCGGCTGTATTTGAAGGATGGTGACATCATCAGTCTTTCCAAAGAGGAATGCACCTCTTTTAGTGAGTTTTCCCAGCCTTCAAAAACGGGACACTTCTCAAAGGAAACTGCACACATACACACACCGCATTGACCAAAACTGACACACACACAGTCAGCATTTGCAGGATTCAAACCCCCCCCCAACTATGTTATGATACTAGAGAGAAACACATTAACACTGTGCACTATTTGCTTTATTGGCTAGCTTTCCTTCTCTGGCTGTATTTGTAGGATGATGACATCATCAGTCTTTTTAAAGAGTAATGTACCTCTTTTACTGAGTTTTCCCAGTCTCCAAAAAGGGGACACTTCTCAAAGGAAACTGCACACATACACAGACCGCATTGACCAAAAGTGCTACAGACACAGTCAGCATTTGCAGGATTCAAACCCCTACCTAACTATGCTATGATATTAGAGAAAGACACATTAACACGGCACGCTATTTGTTTCAATGGCTGGTGTACCTTCTCCTGCTGTATTTGAAGGATGGTGACATCATCAGTCTTTCCAAAGAGGAATGTACCTCTTTTAGTGAGTTTTCCCAGACTCCAAAAACGGGACACTTCTAAAAGGAAACTGCACACATACACATACCGCATTGACCAAAAGTGACACACAGTCAGCATTTGCAGGATTCAAGCCCCTATCTATGTTATGATACTAGAGAGAGACAAACTAACACGGCGCGTTATTTGCTTTACTGGCTGTTTTTTCTTCTCCGGCTGTATTTGTAGGATGGTGACATCATCAGTCTTTCCAAAGAGGAATGTACCTCTTTTAGTGAGTTTTCCCAGACTCCAAAAACGGGACACTTCTCAAAGGAAACTGCACACATACACACACCACATTGACCATAAAGTGACACACAGTCAGCATTTGCAGGATTCAAACCCCCCCCAACTATGTTATGATACCAGACAGAGACACATTAACACCGTGCACTATTTGCTTTATTGGCTGGCTTTCCTTCTCTGGCTGTATTTGTAGGATGATGACATCATCAGTCTTTCTAAAGAGTAATGTACCTCTTTTACAGAGTTTTCCCCGTCTCCAAAAAGCGGACACTTCTCAAAGGAAACTGCACACATACACAGACCGCATTGACCAAAAGTGCCACAGACACAGTCAGCATTTGCAGGATTCAAACCCCTAACTAATTATGCTATGATATTAGAGAAAGACACACAAACACAGCATGCTATTTGTTTTACTGGCTGGTGTAACTTCTCCGTCTGTATTTGAAGGATGGTGACATCATCAGTCTTTCCAAAGAGGAATGTACCTCTTTTAGTGAGTTTTCCCAGACTCCAAAAACAGGACACTTCTCAAAGGAAACTGCACACATACACACACCACATTGACCAAAAGTGACACACAGTCAGCATTTGCAGGATTCAAGCCCCTATCTATGTTATGATACTAGAGAGAGACAAACTAACACGGCGTGTTATTTGCTTTACTGGCTGGTTTTTCTTCTCCGGCTGTATTTGTAGGATGGTGACATCATCAGGCTTTCTAAAGAGGAATGTACCTCTTTTAGTGAGTTTTCCCAGTCTCCAAAAAGGGGACACTTCTCAAAGGAAACTGCACACATACACACACCGCATTGACCAAAAGTGACACACACACAGTCAGCATTGGCAGGATTCAAACCCCCCCAACTATGTTATGATACTAGAGAAAGACACATTAACACTATGCATTATTTGCTTTATTGGCTGGCTTTCCTTCTCTGGCTTTATTTGTAGGATGATGACATCATCAGTCTTTCTAAAGAGTAATGTATCTCTTTTACTGAGTTTTCCCAGTCTCCAAAAAGGGGACACTTCTCAAAGGAAACTGCACACATACACAGACCACATGTGCCACCGACACAGTCAGCATTTGCAGGATTAAAACCCCTACCTAACTATTCTATGATATTAGAGAAAGACACATTAACACGGCACGCTATTTGTTTTACTGGCTGGTGTACCTTCTCTGGCTGTATTTGAAGGATGGTGACATCATCAGTCTTTCCAAAGAGGAATGTACCTCTTTTAGTGAGTTTTCCCAGACTCCAAAAACGGGACACTTCTCAAAGGAAACTGCACACATACACACACCACATTGACCAAAAGTGACACACAGTCAGCATTTGCTGGATTCAAGCCCCTATCTATGTTATGATACTAGAGAGAGACAAACTAACACGGCGTGTTATTTGCTTTACTGGCTGGTTTTTCTTCTCCGGCTGTATTTGTAGGATGGGGACATCATCAGGCTTTCCAAAGAGGAATGTACCTC
The DNA here is from genome assembly GCF_019279795.1 of Protopterus annectens. Classification (NCBI taxonomy): domain Eukaryota; kingdom Metazoa; phylum Chordata; order Ceratodontiformes; family Protopteridae; genus Protopterus; species Protopterus annectens. Next base: position 330,181,304 of record NC_056725.1, read on the forward strand.
TTTTAGTGAGGTTTCCCAGTCTCCAAAAAGGGGACACTTCTCAAAGGAAACTGCACACATACACACACCGCATTGACCAAAAGTGACACACACACACAGTCAGCATTCAAACCCCCCCCCAACTATGTTATGATACTAGAGAAAGACACATTAACACTATGCACTATTTGCTTTATTGGCTGGCTTTCCTTCTCTGGCTTTATTTGTAGGATGATGACATCATCAGTCTTTCTAAAGAGTAATGTATCTCTTTTACTGAGTTTTCCCAGTCTCCAAAAAGGGGACACTTCTCAAAGGAAACTGCACACATACACAGACCACATGTGCCACCGACACAGTCAGCATTTGCAGGATTAAAACCCCTACCTAACTATTCTATGATATTAGAGAAAGACACATTAACACGGCACGCTATTTGTTTTACTGGCTGGTGTACCTTTTCCGGCTGTATTTGAAGGATGGTGACATCATCAGTCTTTCCAAAGAGGAATGTACCTCTTTTAGTGAGTTTTCTCATACTCCAAAAACGGGACACTTCTCAAAGAAAAATGTACACATACACACACCGCATTGACCAAAAGTGACACACAGTCAGCATTTGCAGGATTCAAGCCCCTATCTATGTTATGATACTAGAGAGAGACAAACTAGCACGGCGTGTTATTTGCTTTACTGGCTGGTTTTTCTTCTCCGGCTGTATTTGTAGGATGGTGACATCATCAGGCTTTCCAAAGAGGAATGTAACTCTTTTAGTGAGTTTTCCCAGTCTCCAAAAAGGGGACACTTCTCAAAGGAAACTGCACACATACACACACCACATTGACCAAAAGTGACACACACACAGTCAGCATTTGCAGGATTCAAACTAACCCCCCCAACTATGTTATGATACTAGAGAGAGACACATTAACACTGTGCACTATTTGCTTTATTGGCTGGCTTTGCTTCTCTGGCTGTATTTGTAGGATGATGACATCATCAGACTTTCCAAAGAGGAATGTACCTCTTTTAATGAGTTTTCCCAGTCTCCAAAAAGGAGACACCTCTCAAAGGAAACTGAACACCTACACCCCCCTCTTTTAATGAGTTTTCCCAGTCTCCAAAAAGGAGACACCTCTCAAAGGAAACTGAACACATACACACACCACATTGACCAAAAGTGACACACAGTCAGCATTTGCAGGATTCAAGCCCCTATCTATGTTATGATACTAGAGAGAGACAAACTAACATGGCACGTTATTTGCTTTACTGGCTGTTTTTTCTTGTCCGGCTGTATTTGTAGGATGGTGACATGATCAGTCTTTCCAAAGAGGAATGTACCTCTTTTAATGAGTTTTCCCAGTCTCCAAAAAGGAGACACCTATCAAAGGAAACTGAACACCTACACCCCCCCTCTTTTAATGAGTTTTCCCAGTGTCCAAAAAGGAGACACCTCTCAAAGGAAACTGAACACCTACACCCCCCTCTTTTAATGAGTTTTCCCAGTCTCCAAAAAGGAGACACCTCTCAAAGGAAACTGAACACATACACACACCGCATTGACCAAAAGTGACACACAGTCAGCATTTGCAGGATTCAAGCCCCTATCTATGTTATGATACTAGAGAGAGACAAACTAACACGGCACATTATTTGCTTTACTGGCTGGTTTTTCTTCTCCGGCTGTATTTTTAGGATGGTGACATGATCAGTCTTTCCAAAGAGGAATGTACCTCTTTTAATGAGTTTTCCCAGTCTCCAAAAAGGAGACACCTCTAAAAGGAAACTGAACACCTACACCCCCCTCTTTTAATGAGTTTTCCCAGTGTCCAAAAAGGAGACACCTCTCAAAGGAAACTGAGCACATACACACACCGCATTGACCAAAAGTGACACACAGTCAGCATTTGCAGGATTCAAGCCCCTATCTATGTTATGATACTAGAGAGAGACAAACTAACACGGCACGTTATTTGCTTTACTGGCTGGTTTTTCTTCTCCGGCTGTATGTTTAGGATGATGACATCATCAGTCTTTCTAAAGAGTAATGTACCTCTTTTACTGAGTTTTCCCAGTCTCCAAAAAGGAGACACCTCTCAAAGGAAACTGAACACATACACACACCGCATTGACCAAAAGTGACACACAGTCAGCATTTGCAGGATTCAAGCTCCTATCTATGTTATGATACTAGAGAGAGACAAATTAACACGGCACGTTATTTGCTTTACTGGCTGTTTTTTCTTCTCTGGCTGTATTTGTAGGATGATGACATCATCAGTCTTTCTAAAGAGTAATGTACCTCTTTTACTGAGTTTTCCCAGTCTCCAAAAAGGAGACACCTCTCAAAGGAAACTAAACACCTACACCCCCACACCACACACACACACTCACTGTTTGCAGGATTTAAACCCCTACCTAACTATGTCATGATACTAGACAGAGATGCATTAACATGGTGTGCTACTGGCTTTACTGGCTGGTTTCCCTTCTGCTGCTGTATTTATAGGATAGTGACATCATCAGACTGGACATGGTGATGTGTGTACACTTTGTTTTATGCCATTCCAGGAATGGTCCATGTGGGTCAGCAGGTGTCAACAGCTTGAACAAGACCTCAGAATCCTTACCTTGTGTGATATATCTGTGGACACATTGACATTCCATCATATGTCAACACATATTTATGCACAGCTTGTTGGTTTTGTGGATACTACATATGTCTGGGATGTTGATAAAGGGCTATTCAAAGTCTATGTGACACATGTGTAGATGTGTTCATTGATGTATGTCCTGGGTGGCTGCCTTGCAAACAGTCTAGCATGTTTGGGAACCATGATCTGCACATGAACATACCACGGTTGGTACGGTTGTGTGTATGTCAGCTTCCAATAGCTCTGTTTATGACTGCAACCATGATGGACTCCATAACCTTGCAGATTAGACTTCATAGGCGTACTGGACTCAACTTCCCATGGTGTGTTGTGCACCAACACTTGTGGGGAGTGCCATATGTAGCTGTGACACATTCAACAGTTCCACATCCTGTGTAGGGGGTGAGGCTCAGCTGACTGTTCAGGTGCATGATCTGTTTGTTCTGTAGTTTGTGCATGACACATATTGGGAGTCAATGTATTCCACTTGCTGCCATGCTTTTGGTAGTGGGGGTAGCTGCTCAGCCATTCTACATGTGATATCTCCTGGTACGATGATGTGGACTATTGTCAGTGGGAGATGGGTATGTACATATGGGCCTGTCTGTCATGATGTCGGCATTGTCACTCAGGTACAGTTGGCCCTGATTCAGGACATATATGGGTGTACATTGCTATGTATGACATAGCTGAAGGAGGTGCCATGATTCAGTCTGGACTCCTTCTCAGCTACTCTTTACAAAACACCAACGAACATGAGCACTAATCCCTGTTATACTCTTTTACATGCTTAACACCCTACTGATCCTTTGTGATCAGGCTACAGAGTATGTCATGATGATATCCTGGCATGTCCAGGGGTCGGTTTTCTGTGTACTCTTCAGTCCAGCTGGTGGATATTGCGATATTGACACAATGTCACATCTGCCTCATGTACACAGGCAACCCTCTCCTCCTCCCGACAAACTCAGATATATGTGTGAGATGCACCTATATAGACATACAGGGTGCTGAACTCTCTCGACCCATGACTGGCACAGTCTATCAGGTGGTGAAGGTAACCACACACACCACATATCAGTCTCACATATCCTCTAGCAACAGCACTCAAGCCACATTATCACACATAGACATACTCGGATGCTGTAAATGTACTCTACCTAAGCATCAGAGACCTCCAAAGCAGACACACACACACCTGCTACCCCACTACAATACCCACATATCACATAGTTAACAATGTCAGTGTGCCACACAGTCACTGCCCTTCGGGCTAAACAACGTACCTAATACACTTGTAATAGGCGACACTTATTGTCAGACACACTGACGTACCACTCACCAGCCCTAACAAGGGAATAGTCACTTTGGGCTGTCTGTTGGGTGCCAGGATCTGCTGCATAACACAGGCAGTCAGGTCACTCCAAAGCAAGTACAGGACTGGCACCATCATTGTCTATGCTGGTGTGTATAACATCAGACGTTACTCCCTGGACCACATGACATGATACATGGAGGAACACTCTGACGATGTAGCCCAGGCCAGTATGACCATGACCTTGTCTAGCATCTTACACCCACCAATTATGATGTCACAGTATACGGACACACATATCACATTTAACAGTTGCCTAACAACTTTGTTTAATTCATAGGGGATACAGTGTCTGTCAGCCTAGAGTGATATGCTCAACATGCCACGTAGTTTCACTATGGACAGCTTGCACCTGTCACCCTTGGACTTTGGAATGCTGGCTAAGGCTCTTGCTACCACCATAGTGCCTTTTTTAAGCAGGGCTCAGAAGACAAACCCACCTCCATAGACATTACAGGTTAAATGAAACTAAGGGTAATGCTGCTCAACAACAGTTGTGTTAACCTCATATTGTGGCCACTCAGGACTCTCCTCAGTATGGAGGATAGCGATATCTGTGCACTGACAGATGCCTGGTTCAGGCTCGCTTATGCACACCAGCACTACCAGGTTATGTTTCATACCATGCTGTCTGACAACAAGACTTGGAACAAACAACACAACTAGGGGGAGTATCCATATACATCACAGATACACACACCTCCAGGTTAGTAGCACTGCACAAAGCATCACAGACCATACATATACAACTACCATTGTGCAATACTGCCTTTCAGTTTGTTGCCTGCTACAGAACACACTCCCAAACTCAGGAACCACACTCGGCTTTCGAGGGAACTATGGAGAATATGAAGGTCTCCACAAACACCATTATATTGTGTGACTTCTTATACACAACTATTGACTGGGGATACTATTCAAGCCCCGAGACCCTCACCCAACAGTCACTACAATTTGTAGACTCATATGCTATTGGACAACCAGTCAGCACAACCTCAAGGTGGAATACATATTGGACCTGATCATCACCAACATAGGGATTATATGTTCCACACCAGCGATATACCCCTCATTGGTAAGGTCAGAACATACATGTATCTCACTGGACATACATATACCCTCCACACACCCATCCTGGGTAGTCTTGGTGAACTTCTCATGAGCCAATGTCTCACTTCACCGAAGCAAGGTGGTATCCTTCAGAGACCCTGAGACAGTGACAAATATGGCTCACACTGCTGCATCCTTTACATACACATTCTATGGACACCTAGTGGACTGCATGAATTGTGCTATCCCAAATAACAACAGGACTCACTACTCCAATGGCAGGGGACCTGTCTGGTAGACCCCAGTCATTAATAAGCTGTACAACGTCAGGAGGGAGCTACTACATGATAGAGCACAATCCCAGACTGGGAAGGCATATGTGATCTGTACTAGCAGACAGCTACAATCACTCATGAACTTTTCTAAGGGCCGCTTCTACCAGACAATTGCAACAGACACGTAGGACTATCACATGTCCTTCTTCAGTTATGTCAGGAACCTGGGTGGACACTCACTGATATGCTATGAGTTACTGCATACTGACTAAACCTACCCTGAACCCACTGGCATTGCCAACATCCTGGCAAACAGGTTGAGCGCAGATGTCTCCCACCCATCCCCCCTAAGGAGCAACTATCCATCCCAACAGAGTATAACCTCCCTGACATCACACAGTAACAGGTGAGTGCTGCCCTCCCCAAAGCGTACATCACAGTATCAATGTGACCAGACAGTGTCCCAGCCTGCATCTTACATGAGCATCATGACAGACGCAACCCTCACATTACATCACTGTTCAGTATCAGAGTTACCACAGGATATGTTCCCAAGGAATGGCGTACAGCGACAGTGGTCCCGCTCCACAGAGTTGGTGCCACAATGGACCACAGTCAATATTGCCCTATAAGCCTAAGTAGCCTGTTCTGCAAAGCTATGGAGCGTATTGTCATGGGACTCATACACATAGACATCAGGAACATACAGACACTGTGTCTTACACATTTCAGTGTTGTTGTGGGCAGATCTTGCCTCTTGAACCTGTTTGTATTCTTTAAATGGCTAACAGGTCCATCGACATAGGGACAGCTGTCCACACAGCCTACCTGAACCTTGCAAAACCCTTCAACACAATAACCCACTGGGCCATTATGCATAGGCTCACCAGCATCAATATGGACACATATCTCACACGATGGATTGATACCTGGATCAGGGATAGCACCCACATGGTCAGAATTGCAGGTGCCATGTCTGACTATACACCAGTTACACGTGGCATCCCACATGGCTCAGTCCTGGGACCTCTCTTGTTCAGTATATATTTGTCTGGCATACAGGCTACCACAGGGGGAATATGGCTGAACATGTTTGCACTTGACTACAAACTGGGTGCCACAATCAACTCTCCGGCTGCCACATGCATACTCAAACAGGGTCTCACAGAGATGGATGACTGGTGCCTGAGCAATGTCCTACAGCTAAATGCCATTAGTTGCATGACTTGTTCGTACTGTCGCCTTTGACATTCACGTTGCCAAAGTAGTTGGACACACCTTCTATGTGGGCCACCTTATCCCATATGGTTTCACATCTAGATCGAGTGAGGTCATTGTGCCCCTATACTCATCACATCCATGCTTGGTTACAATGCCACATTTGGGGTGTACCTTACCCGAAACCTGCAGCAACTGTACTGGCCACAGAAGTTCCTCACCAAGCAGATCTAGGGACTCACACACATGCCCTGCACAGTTCAGATGCAGTAACTCCAGCTCTACTCAGTCGCTTACCACCTACTCAGATATGATGTGTGCCTGTTGTTTACAGATATACCCAACCCAGAATTACTGGACATGCTCCACCTCAGGATATCCGACTCCCTTGGAGCTACACACTCCAGAGACATATACCTCAGCACAGATGTTAATAGGACATTGTGGAGGGACAGATTCTTATCCCAGAGGCTCCACTCACTCCAGAATGTAATCCCAGTTTCACATAGGCAGAGCCACCCACTGACCACCTACTGGAGACATCTTGACGACTGTATGGGTGATCATATGTTTACCCCTGGGATATCTTCTGTGTCCCTGCTAGAGAGAGGCACACTAGCCTAAACGTACATGGGCTATCTTGTGTGACCTACTATTCACACACACAGTGTAGTAATCTGACAGGGTTGCAAATGCCAAACACACTCTGGCTAGGCTTGTATATGCTCTAGGGCAGATAGCCTAGTATCGACCTCTGAACCTATGCTAATGTTCAAGATGCACAATGTTTATTGTTGATACTGTTTGCAGGTCTTTATCATCTTTGCTTTACCAGTTTCTATGAACAACTTCGGTATCTGCAGAACATATTTGATTATGACAGGGTTCCACTATATTATAGATGTGTCTGTTGTCATATAACTGTGCACAGGGCAGATTGCTGTATAGTGACAGGTTCCTGGGTTAACACATGCAACTGCCAGATATGCGTGGCCCACTGCTGTACTCAGACATGGCCTAAGTGTGTGAGCATGCCCAGTTCTGCCATTCTGTGTTTTGTTGCCTGACATTTGTCTCATTTATTCAAGTGTGTGAGCATGTCCAGTGTGACTCTTATGTATGTTGCTATCTGAGGTCCACTACATTTGTTGATGTGTGCGAACATGACTGATATTGACATTTATACTGTGTGTGTTGGAAGTCAGGTTCTGTTCTCACTGCAGGACTCACCTTTGTGTCATAACTTGACAAGGATTATGCTGTGCCTGCAGGGTTTCCATGAAATAATTTGCATAAACTTATCAACATTCCTTCATACAGACTGACCATTGCAATACTGTCATGGTTTAGTGGTTCAGTACTTTAACTATAATGCACAGTATCCTCGGTTCGAGACCCATCACTGCTTTATATTTTCATACTGAGCAGACCAGACTGCTTAAGGGCCAGTTAAGCAAATATGAGCATGTTGGCTTTTGTTCAGCTATGCCCTACTTAGACCAGGCTTGTCTGACATTGCTCAATATTCACCAACATTGCTGGACGTTGCCCAATATTACTGAACATTGACCAAAGTTGTGCTTGTTGGTGTGTGTGATTTTGTTTGCAAATACTACATGGTGGTAAATGCTGTTTAGCACTGCTTTATATTGCTTAACACATGGCAATCATGCCTTAGGTGGTGCTACAGGGCTGCCTATGTCAGATGCACATACTACACTCCCTGTACATGTTTGAAAGCAGGTAGTGTCAACTTAGGCATCCCTTTTACTATATGTGCGAGTCGGAGAGAGGTATCATTTCCAGAGTTCCTACTGAGCCAGTGTATGTGCTATGCATTGTCTCTTTGCCAAGGCCAAAGCATACTGGGCATGCCTTCTTCTGCCTACTGAGGCAGGCTCAGGTTGTTCCTCCTCCGAGTCACACTCTGCCTGTGATGGCCTTGGCAATGGTGGGGGGCTGTTTGGCCCAGGCCTATGCTTGTCCTGCTGCACCTTTTTTCGCAGGATCATATTATGTAGCATAGCACATACCATGACAATTTGGGTACATGTAGTTGGTGAGTACTGCAAGGCTCCACCAGATGTGTCCAGGCACCAGAACCATGACTTGAGCAGCCCAAACACACGCTCTATTACATTACGTGTTTGTGCGTGTGCCTCATTATGGCATTCCTGTTCAGGTGTGTGTGCATTTCTGATGGGTGTCATCAGCCTCGGCTCCAGTGCATAGCCAGCATCCCCCACTAGGTGACCATGTGGGTTGTCCCCATTGGCAAATGTCTGGTACAGCTGTGTCAGATGCCAGATATGGGAATCATGGTAGCTTCCAGGGCAGCCTGCACACACATTCAATATTATGCCCTGGGCATCACACACGACCTGGCAGTTGATGGAGGGGAAGCTCTTGCGGTTGAAGTAGAGCCTACCCCGCTCGCCGGCTGGTGCTTTGATGCATATGTGCGTGCAGTCTATTGCACCCACTACCTCAGGTTATTCCGCTATTTGCTGGAAGAGACGCATATTGCTGGCCAATACCTCATGGGAATTGGGGAAATATACATGATCACCGACAGGTGCTGACATGGCATCCAGGAACTGGTGTAGTACCCTGGATGCTGATGCCTGTGATATCCCCATCATATCACCAGTTGGTCTCTGGAAGGTACCTGTTGCTAATATTCTTAGGCCAACACATACCTTGGTTTCCACTGGGATGGGTTCCCCTCTGTTGGTTCTGTGTGTGAGGCGTGGCCTGCACAGCTCAACAATTTGCTGCAGGAGGTCTCTGTCCACTCTATAGTGCTCCACTATCTCCAGCTCATGTAGCCCCTGGTAGGTTACCCTGGGCCTGTACACTCTTCTCCGTCTCCTCACTGTGGGTTGTCCAGCAGCATTTCCATTGTCACCACCCTCAGCATGTTGCATATGTTGCCTTATAACAGCAATGGCAGCCCCTAACATTTCTTTGTCTCAGTAAAGCTTTTTCAGTTTTCACTTCTATTAGCTTACTGCAGTGTCTGTTGTGAGAAACATACTGGACTGTTGTTTGCAGAGTTTTAAGTGCTAGGCTGGGCTGGGCTCTAGTACTTCCTGTGTAATTGCCTGATTCTGATTGTTTTCACTTGCTAGCTCTGCTAGTGCTCCCTGGTAGCTTCCTACTATTAGTTGTGCTTCCTTTTTCCTTTCTGTTTCCTCAGGGGGGGGGGCGCCGCGCACACAAGCACAAACACGCGCACAGCAGCTAACACATGCGCACATATGCTTACATGGACTAAAATTTGCTTATTTGGGTGATAACGTGCGCACACCAGCACAAACGCGCTTACAACTCTTTAAACAGCCTTATACATGCTTACTCCAGCTTAAACGCACGCACTCACGCTTACACGCGTGCACTCTGCCTTACTCGGGTTTACATGCGCGCACACGTGCGCATACCCGTTCAGCAAGAAACGTTGGTGTTATCCATGGCATACACCTTCTATTTCTTGGCTTTCCCTAGTCTACCTGTTGACACACCTCTTTCCATGATGTATAAATGAGAGCTGACACATGCCACTCTGCTCCATTGAGCTTCACTTCTTTCATACATACCCCCCTCGTGATGTCACCTATCGTCTACTTTGTTACTCCCCATATCCTACTCCTACACTCCACTGACTGTGCTCATTTGCTATGTAAACTTGCAATTCACTATCCTAACCCTCATTTACTTAGGATTGCCTACTAATGCTTGGTTACATGTCTTAGACTGTGCTTCCCCCCTTAGCAACCTCTACTTGGTGGCCATGTTGTCTTCAGCCTGCCATTCCCTTGCATTGCACATTAACAATTTCAATAGAATCCACATTTGTGGGTTTTAATTTTTAGTATTCTGGGTTTTAGAGCGCAGCCCATTTGTGCGGCGCTGTGCTACGCTTAAACATCGGAAATCGGTGAAAAAATATATATTTTTATTTTCATATTGCATCAGGAAACATTTCTAATTGCCGTATATTTGGCCATTGGCATGCTTCTTGCACTGGATGCAACCTTTATTTGGAGCTGCCACGGCTCTGTTTTGCTATTTGCAGGACAGTACTCGGTTGTCAACTGAGTACATTTCTGCAAATAACACTGCTCTTACTCGGAGAGGTTCAGGTTTTCTGAATCGCAAATCTACCTCATTTGCATGCCTTTCACCTGCAATTGAGGTAATTTGCATATCCCAGCCCTGTCCGTTTAAGACCTGTTTTAGGAGCTCTCATACACGCCCCTACAGGCTGTTCCTGGATCGCTCGTCAGACATGATGGCTGCATGGAGTCTTACTCTACTCTAAGACTCCTTGCAAGCCTTCGTGAATCTGGCCCAGTGTATTTTTTGGCATGTATTATGTGAATGCAATTATAAGATTTATTTTTCTATGCACCAAATCAGTGAAATGTTTCCTTGCATCATGGAAGGAGAGTTTCATGGCTGGTGAAGTAGAAGGTAGTGTTCCTTTTAGATCACAGAGGTGGTATAAGGTGGAGACAAAGATTTTTGAGCTTCTTCCATAGGCGTTAGAGTAACAAACTCCTGCTGAGGGGCTATACAGGATCTCAGTACAAGGTCGATGCTTGGATTCAAGTGGTAAATACTGTCACCTGTGCTTCTGGCATCCCATACACAGGGGGACAGTGTCTTCACTAATATATTGACATAATTCATATGATTACTGAACTCATCAGTAGATGGGAAGATGTGGTTTAAGACAGGTCACCAACTCTGTACTGTTTGTGTAACAAATTATTTATCCATGAATATCACCATATGCATTATTTATGCTCAGTCTTTCTCTCCAGTTCCTAAAGAGAAAAAAGGGAATCATGAGGTACAGAGGGAGCAACTGGAGTGCCAGAGAGAGTACCAAGGTACATATAGGTCACTTTTGCGAAACATTTATATATACAGTATGTTTCAATAGTAACAGGTAACAATTTCAATACTGGTAAAGTACATTTATACATCAAGATGGCATCTGCCATTACTGGGAGTCAATAGTGAAGCTAGTACAAAGGTGCAAACAAAGACTGCTGTTTCTGAATGTTACATTCAGCATAGCCAGAAAAGTGGGTCATTATGTTAACTCAGTGTATTCTACAAATGAAATTATCCTGACCACCACAGAAAGAAAAGGCTTTGATGTTGTCATGGCTATTTATAAATGTCATAGTACTGAAAATAAAACAACTGTAACACAAATAGTGAAGACGTTAAAACAAACTTGGATGTACTATGGTGAAAATACTTTGCATGTCATAGCTGAGTAACAAATTAAAAATAAGGATGCCACGATATCAACATATGTCTGTTCCACTACCCTCTTTGTCCAATACTTGGTATAAATTGTTAGTCAATTTTTCACCCACTACAACAATGGTAACTGACAGTGACATAGCAAAAAGAAAGTAGACAGTAATGTCATTCTGCACATTCAATACTAATACAGTGAAGACTGTGGTATTAGAATGTCTTCATCTGCATAGGTGGAGAAATGTTAGCTGTTATGAGCAGTGACAATTGTAATAATGGATGGTAGTTCAATTCACACAAGCCCATGCATGATTAATTTTGATTTGTCAATAACCTAAATATTTTATTTCATAGTACTGTGAGTAACACACAGGTAAATAACATTAGAAGTTCAGATCGTATAATAAATGGGTATGCCTTGCCTTGTGCTAATTAATCTCCTTCACTGTAAAGTATGCTAAGGAAAAGCTACTGTGAGTGTCATTTCACTACTTTAGTTATGTCTCTTTCCCCACCCTATTTCTCCTTTGTTATATCATTTTATATGTCTCCCACTTCTTTACTATTTTATGCAGCAGCCTGTGCACTCATACTTTTCCCTTTGGCATGGCCTCTCATCACCCCTAAAGTTGTGGTGACAGTACCACAAAGAGGCACCCAGCACATCTGAGTCACAGCTTGCCAATCCTGCCTCCACTCCTCTTGTCCTACCTGCACCACCTGTGTCAGATAGATCTGTCCCAGGTAATTATGCATTACTAAACTCTAGGTGCAGTGCCAGTGGGAGGAGTGCTCATGTCACCCAACAGGAGCTGGAAGAGCTTGTGGGGTCAATTATGGATAGGAAGTTTAATTCCCACAATGGGCAAATAAAAGTACCTCAGTGTGGTGCTTCCCTGCCCAGCACTGTCTGCAGTTACCAAGGGAGGATGCAGTGGTGGCAGCTCCCAGGGAGAGGTATGATTTCCCACTGTATCTAAGCTAGTGGGCTATGCATCTCTATATATCCCATCTTATCCTCATACCTGATGTTCCCCCTTACTCTTATATCTATTACCAACCCTGTAAGTCATGTTTCTCTTTTTCTGTTGCCTAAAATCACACACTTACCTATTTCTGACAACCCTGATATCCTTTTCCAACGTTCCTCTCTCAGAAAAAAAGGGGGCATTTGTCCAGCAAAAACAATAATGTCCTATATAACTGTCCACTTCACTTATGTATGTGTGTATTACCCAACATGCACTTATCCTAAAATATTATAAATAAATATATATATCTATATATCTATATATATATATATATATATATATATATATATATATATATATATGTATTTATATATATGCATATACAGTATATATCCCTCCCACCTCAAATTTGCTTCACCAGCAGCCTGTCCACCTTTAAAACTCTGCTCTACTCACACCTAACATCTCTCTAGGCATGCTCATGTTCCCATCCTGCACAACATCCCCAGCAGCTACCTTACTCCCTATCCCTTCTCCCTCTCTCCTCTTATCCTAACTCAAATGTCTAAAATATTTGACCTACATATCCCCCCCCACTGATCATATTTCCCCTGGGGCAACATACATATTGGAAACAACTCCCTAGTCTAATTGACTTATAAATACATACTTATTACTGTTTAGACTTAACATATATGTTAGCAATGATAGTGACTATATATTTGTAAACTTTTCTAATTGTGATATAAATTCTGTTTTTTTCAAATTGTGCTAACATATACTTTTGCTTCATGTACTCTTCTTGTACTTTAATAATCTGTTGTTTAGTATACTGTATCTATGGAGCTTTTCTCCTCAGGACTCCATTGAAAATGGGCTCCTTCGGCCCAATAGACCATCCTGGCAAACAAACTTTAAATAAAATAAAAAATAAAATAAATATATACTGTAGATATATATATAGATATATGCTAAATAGATATTTTTATATAATTAGCTTATAGTTCTATCTGGCCTCCATCATGATCATTTCTGAATTTCTCACCTGGCATTCTGCCCACTGGTTGTTTCCATTTTCATCTCTGTCCTATCATACTATTCATTCCATTCCTACCTTTAATCTCATGCTCATTAATGGCTTATGAACAGCATGATCATTTCTGTTCTCTTTCGTTGCATGACGCCTGGCATTGATCAGCATTGCCAGTCAGTTATGGGCAGTTGGTAATGTTGGCTTTCATCCTATGGGGAAAAAATGAAGAAAATTACTATGCATGAACTAAGACTTTACCTTCAGCTGAGCAACTGAGATTGATTGAGGTGTGCATCAGTAAGCAATACTGACAAGATTAAAGTAACGTAATGTTTTTCAGTTCTCTGTAACTGCTTTCATAGCTCAGTATATAAATCATGTGAGGAGTCTATTACAGTTCAGTCAGTGCATGGATCTAAGCCCCTGAGGGTGGGATGCTGTTTCATGTTTTCTTCTCAGTTTGTAACATGCTTCCATTCTACAGATAAAATCACAACTTTTGCAAAATGACAAAAAAAAAAATCAATAACGGAATCCTTGCATTTTTACTTTGATATCATTTTTCAAATGGTTTAAATTTAACTGATATTTTTCACTGATAACACATACAGACAGATGTGCAAAAATGGATACTGCAAATATATGGAGGAAATCACTCAGAGATACATGAGATGCATATATATCCTTGTCACCCTTCACCGTCTTGCTTAATCTCTGTGGGCCTGATTCATGAAGGCTTGCACGGAGTCTAAGAGTAGATTAAGACTCCATGCAGCCAACATGTCTGCCGAGCGATCCAGGAACAGCCAGCAGGGGCGTGCAAGAGAGCTCCTAAAACGACTCTTGCAAGGACAGGGTTAGTATATGCAAATTACCTCATTTGCTGCTGAAAACTATGTAAATGAGGTAAATTTGCGATCCAGGAAACACTAACCTGTCCGAGTAAGAGTAGCGTTATTTGCAGAAATGTACTCGGTTGGCAACTGAGTATACCATTTTGTTAATAGCAAAACGGAGCCATGACAGCTCCAAATAAAGGATGCATCCAGTTGATGAAGCATGCCAATGGCCAAATATATGGCCATTGGTATTTTTATGTGTTGCAAAATAATAAAAAATATTTCTTTTCCTTGATCTCCGATGTTTAAGAGTAGCGCAGCGCCGCGCAAATGTGCGGTGCTCTATAAACCAGAAAAACAAAAAATAAAAGCCAGAAATGGGGATTTTATTGAAAATATTCATCTGCCATGCAAGTGAATGGCAGGCTGAAGACAACATGACTACTGAGTAGAGGTTGCTAAGGGGGGAAGCTCAGTCTGAGAGATGTAATCAAGCATTAGTAGGCAATCCTATGCAAATGAGGATAAGGATAGTGAATCCCAATTTTTCCTGCTATGTGAACCATGTTCCTAGAGTGTAAGAGTAGGATAAGGGGAGTAACAGAGTAGAAGATGGGTGACATCAACAGGGGGTATGCATCAAAAAGTCTGTAAGCTTATTGCAGCAGAGTGGCATGTGTTTGCTGTGAGTTACTCAGGACTAAAAGAGGTGTGTCTACCGTTGTCTAAAGTGAAATCCAGAAACCGAAGGTGTATGCCGTGGCTATCACTGAAGTTTCTTGCAAAGCTGCCTACACTGTGTGCACGTGTGTGCACGTGTGTAAACCCGTCTAAGCCTGTGTGCACGTGTGTGCGCCCATGTAAACCTGTGTAAGGCTGTCTAAGCTTGTATACATGAATGTGCACCCGCCTAAGCCTGTGTAAGCTTGTGTAAGCCTGTGTGCACTCGTGTGCACTCGTGTGCACATGTCTGCACTTGTTTGCGCTGCGCTGCCCCTTGTGGAAACAGAAAGGGAAAAGGAAGGACAAAAGTAGTAGGAAGTAAATCAATGAGAACTAGCAGATCTGTCAGGTGAAATCAATCAGAATCAGCCAATTACACAGGCAGTACACTAGCCTAGCACAGCACTTAAAACTCTGAAAACAACATTCCCCCATGTTTTTCTCAGAAACGCTGCAACACTGCAGTCAACATAGAGAAGTGAAAACTTAAAAAGCTTAAACTGAGACATAAAAATGTAAGAGGCTGCCATTGCTGTTATAAGGCAACATGTGCAAGATGCTGAGGGTGGTGCCATTGCGAATGCTGCTGAGCAACCCACAGTGAGGAGACGGAGAAGAGTGTACAGACCCAGGGTAACCTACCAGGGGCTACATGAGCTGGAGATAGTGGAGCACTATAGAGTGGACAGAGACCTCCTGCAGCAAATTGTTGAGCTGTGCAGACCACACCTTACACACAGAGCCAACAAAGGAGAACCCATCGCAGTGGAAACCAAGGTATGTGTTGGCCTAAGAATACTAGCACCAGGTACCTTCCAGAGACCAGCAGGTGATATGATGGGGATTTCACAGGCATCAGCATCAAGGGTACTGCACCATTTCCTGAATGCTATGTCAGCACATGTCGGTGATCATGTATATTTACCCAATTCCCATGAGGTATTGGCCAGCAATATGCGTGTCTTCCAGCAAATAGCAGAATACCCTGAGGTAGTGGGTGCAATTGACTGCATGCACATACACATCAAAGCACCAGCTGGTGAGTTGGGTAGGGCCTACATCAACCTCAAGGGCTTCCACTCCATCAACTGCCAGGTCATGTGTGATGCCCAGGGCATAATACTGAGTGTGTGTGCTGGCTGCCCTGGAAGCTACCACGATTCCCATATCTGGCATCTGTCGCAGCTGTACCAGACATTTGCAAATGGGGACATCCCTGACGGTCACCTAGTGGGGGATGCTGGATACGCACTGGAGCCGTGGCTAATGACACCCATCAAAAATGCACAAACACCTGAACAAGAACGCCATAATGAGGCATACGCGCAAACATTAAATGTAATCGAGCATGTGTTTGGGATGCTCAAGTCACAGTTCCAGTGCCTGGACACATCTGGTGGAGCCTTGCAGTACTCACCAACTACATGTACCCAAATTGTCATGGTATGTGCCATGCTACACAATATGATCCTGCAAAAACAGCTGCAGCAGGAACAGCATTGGTCAGAACCAAACAGCCCTCCACCATTGCCAAGGCCTGCACAGGCACAGCGTGACTCAGAGGAGGAACAACCTGAGCCTGCCCCAGTAGGCAGAAGGAGGCGTGCCCAATACTCCTTGTCCTTGGCAAAGAGGTAATGCATAGCACAAACACTGGCTCAGTAGGAACCATGGAAATTATACCTCTCTCTGACTCGCACATAAAATAAAAGGGATGCCTAACTTGACACTACCTGTTTCCAAACATGTATACTCAGTGTAGTATGTGCATCCAACATAGGCAGCCCTGGAGCACCACCTGAGGCATGATTGCTATGTTTTAAGCAATATAAAGCAGTGCTAAGCAGCTTTCACCAATATCTAGTATATGTAAACAAAATTGCTCGTGCAATGTTGGGCAAGGTCACGGCAAGTTGAGCAAAGTCAGTTAAACATGCTCATATCTGCTTTACTGTTCCTTAAGCAGCCTCGTCTGGCCAGCATGAAAATAAAAAGCAGAGACAGGCTTTGAACCCAGGATACTGTGCACTACAGTCACAGTACTGAACCACTAAGCCATGATAGCATTTCAGAGGCGCACACACAGCAGGACAATTGTACACTAATGCAAACACAAAGCAATGCTGTATCATGCCCTAAAGAGTCAAATGGGTAACCTTCCCCACACACCTATGCAGACAGAGAACATCAGGCCAGGTGTTGTTAAGTGGGTTGTGTAGGCTTTGAAGTCGCAGGCTACTATACGTGACATTGGACGCTAAGATCTGTAGTACAGTAGTATGCCTCAAGCCAGTACGATAGGTAACATACAGACTGTAATGGTGTCCTGTACATAGCAGTGCAGGCACAGCAAATGTGTATAAGTGTCTGGTGAAACCCACATCCTATGTACACCCACAGTAACAATCCTGTGTGCCCATGGGTAGAAATGTACAAAGAATAGCTGTCCCCCCTGTATGTATAAATGTTGATAAGTCTATGCAAAGTGTCTCATGGAAGCCCTGCAGGCACAGCATGATCCCGGTTCATCTATGACGCAAAGGTGAGCCCTGCTGTGCAAATACAACTTGATTTACCATACTTATTTAGTGTAAATGTGTATACTGTGCGTGCTCACACACTCCAACAAATGTAGTGAATTTCATTCAGCATCACACTGAAAGGTCATACTGGGCATGCCCACACACTTAAAGAAACGAAGCAAATGTCAGGCAGGAAGATACTGAAAGGTCATACTGGGCATGCTCACACACTTAGGCTAAATATGGATGTGATAATAATGGATTTATGGACAAATGTGTATAGTCATCTCTACTTCCAGAAACACATTCACAAAGTGGTCTGAAAATCCTGCTATGTGTTCACACAAACTGCTAAGGTCTGTGAATGTAGGTCAAAGGAGGTTGCCACTACTCAGCAGTCATCAGACCTGTCAGAGAATACCACAACACACTTGCGATGAATGTGACTAGGCACGTTCAGCTAGTAACACCAATGAAGTACCTTAACAAGAGGATTACTGGCCTCAAATAGTTGCCCCATACAACAAGACTGAAATGTAACCCAATCTGTACTCTGTTGCATACTGTCTACTCAGGAGATCTCTGCCCAACAGACAGGTCCAGGTCATGGTTACACTCAGATCTGTTCTGAGTTACAGCTCAATGACACTAAATGTACAGAGCCAACTGATATTGCCAAGATCTTGGCAGATCGGATCAGTGTTAACTTTACTCCCCTCTCACCCATGAAAGAGCACATGTCTATAATGGAAGACTACAAAGTTGCTGACATCACGGCTGCACAGGTAAAAAACACTCTCCAAAGCCAGTATCACAGCAGCCATGGGACTAGATAACTTCTCAGGCTGTGTAGTATCTACTTCCCTGAAGTAAACATTAACATGGAAGGCCTGTGGCTACTGAAGTTTGCAGAGGACTGCAAACTAGGAGCCATAATTGTAAACACTAAAGATGTGGACATCCTACAAAAGGGCCTCACTGAGACAGATGGCTGTTTTCCAAGCCATGGGCTGTAGCTCAATGTCAAAAGGTGCATTATCATCACCTTTGTTAAAAACACTGTAGCCAAGAACTACAACATAGGTGGTAGTATACTTCACACTGTAAGTGTGACAAGAGACCCTGTGTCACAGGTGGACAGTGGATACAACTGTGATAAGCACAGTCCCACAGTAGTCAGGAAACCCTCTTATGTGGCATACCTCATCACAAAATGTGTCTCATGCAGAATAGGAGAGGACATTGTTCCCCTCTACTCACCACTCACTAGAACTATAAAAGAGTACAACGCCACTGCTGCTATGTACCTCCCAAGACAACTATAACAACTGGAAAGCCAGCAGCAATACCTCACAAAGAGCATTAGTGGCCTGAAATACATGCCATACACAGACCATCGCAAAATGTTCCATTCGTACCCCCTTGCATATTGCCTACTCAGAGGTGTTCACTGCCTAACATACAAAGCTATGTCAAACATACAGCTGTTGTATATGATCCATGTAAAACACTCACAATCACTCTGACCTTTGGACCCAAGACCATGAGTGAAATACAAAAGGAAGGCGTGTAGCCATTTACCTTATGGATATCCACACCTTCAGGTTACTGGCACAGCATGAGGCATTGGAGACCATGCAAGTGCAACTAACATTGGGCAAAGCTGCCCATCAGATTGTAGCCTGCTACAGATCATGTACCTTGTCTCAGGAACCTCACTCAGTATTCTGTAGAACAATGGCAAATATGAAGGTCCTATCAAACACCATTATATGAGGAGATTACAACTACCCAAATATTGAGTGGGTGAATTACTTGTATACAATGTCCTTTGCCCAATGTGTCCTAGAGGTAAGAAACTCTAACACCCTGAAACAGCTGGTCAGCATGCCCACTAGAGGTGACAACATACTGGACATGATCATCACCAACATGGGGTACCAGTGTTCCACAACAGAGATAAACCCCCCACTGATAATATCAGATCATTAAGTAATCACACTGGACATCCACATCCCTTCCCCACACCCAGTCAATGAAACCACTGGGAAGGCATTTGCAAAAGCAGACTGCACACTTCCCATTATCAAAGTGGAACGTTCCGAAGACCCCTTGCTATAGGATAATGGTATGCAATCAGCAGAATCATTTACAAGTGCATCCTATGAGCATCTACAGGGATGCATGGAATGAGTCATCACAAATAAAACCAAGATCACTCCTCCAAAAATAGGACAACAAGCAGGTGTTTGCAGTCCATAAATAAGCTAGACAAGAGAAGGAGGAAACAAACACATGATAGATCCAACTTCACTAAAGGAAAGGCATCACTGATCATTATCAGGAAGAAACAATGATCGCTCATAAAATAATCCAAGGACTGTTTCTAAAGACAAATAGCCAAGGAATGTAAGAATAACAACCACATAGCCTTCGGTAGCTATACCAGACATGTAGGTGTCAACTTCCAAATATGCTGTCAGCTACTGCAAAAAGGAATGACATACACCAAACCAACTTTCATTGCCCGCACCCAGGGGGACATGTTCAGTGTAAACTCCTTCCATCAACCCCAAAAGGGCCTGTGTCCATCACAGAAGGATGCAGAGACCCAGACATCATGGACATGCAGGTAAAGACAGCCCTCACCAAAGCTAAGAGCATAGCATCAATGTGACTGTATGTTGTCCCAGGTTGCGTCTTACACTAGGCCCATAAGGAACTACACCCTCACCTACATTCACTGTCCAGACTCAAGCATACCACAGGCTATGTATCCAAAGAATGGCATACAGTAACAGTCATCCAGCTTCACAAAGGGTGTGCCAAAACAAAGCCTAGAAACCATTGCCCAATATGTCTACTCAGCCGGGTCTACAGAGCTATTGAGCAAATTGTCATGGAACCCATACACTGAGACATTGGAGATCTCCAGACACTGGACTCTACACAACATTGCCTTGTTAAAGGCAGAGCCTGGCTCCCATATCTAGTTGACTTATTTAAAACAGTTACCATGAACATAGTTGGAGGTGAAAGTAGTCCACACAGCCCACCTGGACCTCACTAAGGGCTTACCACACCATTCCCCATTCTGTCATCATGGACAAGTGTACCAGCTTGAATATTAACAGCCATGTCACAGGATGGGTGGCCAAGTGGCTCACAGATCAAGCACACATGTTCATAGTTGCTGGTGCCATGTCCAACTCTAAGCCAGTCACAGATGGCATCACACTGGTCTTGGTCCTGGGACCCCACCTGTTCAATAGATACTGCTCAGAGGTACAGGCAAGCATGGCAGGTGTATGGCTGAACAGGTTTGCAGATGAATGGAAACTGTGGTCCATAATTGACTGTACAGCTGACACAGACATCCTCCAGAAGTGTCTTACAGAGACATATACCTGGTGTCAAAACAATGCCCTAAAGCTGAATGGCAAAGAATGCATAGTCATCCCCTTTGGGTAATACAAAGTGCACACAAATTACCACATAGGTGGCATTCCAGCATGTACAGGGAAAGTCATAATGGCCCTGGGTACACAGGTAGATAGTAAACTCACCTTTGATGATCACATGGCCAAAGTGTTTAGACATTCTTTCAGTGTAAGCCATCTAATGTCACCTAATGTAACCTACTTTATATAGTCTGATGATGTCACCATCCTACAAATATACCTGTGGAAAAAAGAGCTCCCAGTAATATGTGTAGTGTGTCATGTTAATGCATGCTTCTCTAGTATCATGAAGTAATTAGTTAGGGGTTTGAATCCTGCACCAGACAACTGTGTGTGGTCTTCTGGAGAATGCGCAACCTTTTAGGAGAGCAGTGAAACACCTCAACAGTGGGAAACTATCCTTTGTCAAGTCTGATGACGTCACCATCCTACAAATATACCTGTGGAAATGAAAGCTTCTAGTATCATGTATAGCACATTGTGTTAATGCACACTCCTCTAGTATCATGAAGTAGTTTGGTGGGGGTTTGAATCTTGCACTGAACAACTGTTTGTGTGTAGTCTCCTTGAGAAGGAGCAACCTTTTAGGAGAGTAGTGAAACACCTCAAAGGTGGTAAACTAACTTTTGCCAAGTCTGATGATGTCACCATCCTACCAATATGCCTGTGGTAAAAAAATACTCCCAGTAATATGTATAGCGTGCCATGCTAATGCGTACTCTTCTAGTATCATGAAGTAGTAAGGTAGGAGTTTGAATCCTGCACTTGGTGTGTGTGCTGTATACATGTAACATTGTTGGTCAATGTGTTGTGGGTTTTGCTTTTACTACTGTATGACATATCAGTATGCATTGCACATGTGAGCTAGCTGTGTGGCAAATACATATACATACATGTTACCTCAATAATTGCATGTGTGGGAATCCTGCTTTCTCCAAGAACACAGCTGTCATCCTTGCCAGACTGTGCTGCTGCTTCCCAGACCTTAGGTCACATCTGTATGCTGGTGACAAGCCCAGCCACTGCAGTGATCCCTGGCCTAGGTCATCTGTGTCACACAAAGTCATTACGGTTCCTATTGCAATGTGTGTGTGAGGGTCTATGGCCGAGGTATATGTCAGACCTTTTCAAACGCAGCAAAGTTTGTCAATGATGACTATTCATAACAGGTGTTGAACGACCTTTGTGGATATGCATGCAGACCCCTTATTGCTTATGTGATCCACTGAGGGATCTCAAAATACCTTTGGAAATGTGATTAACAAAGGACAGATGACGTAACACTTGGTTGCATGTACACATCGGTACCTGCTCATCATGTTGTTGGCTACTACCTATGTGGTACTGTGGGGATAATATGTTCCGTAAAGGTGGATGACTATGCTTAGTTTGGCTTATAGCTTTCCAGCATGGGTTTGACAACAGGCATCTGTCAGTATGATACCCTTGTGCAGGATGTGCGTGTCATCTGGAGAATGCAATATAGGCTACAGTATGCATTGCCAGACATGGACGGACATATCCCTACTGTGATTGCTTGTACCTAAGAGAGCTATATGCCAAACAGGAGTGGTGTTAGTAATGGGTGCAGGTGAATACCAGTGGTTACTGGCATAGTATAGTACCTGAAGGATCCAAATGTTGTTGTGTGTCCTACATCTGTGTGTTGGTTGTCAAGACATCATCTAACGATTGGTTATGGTCAGGCTGTGGAAGTGATGTATACTACCAGAATGCAAAACAATGACAGATAGTAACAGTATCACCCACAGCACAGTGTCAAACCATGTCATACACACGTGTAGTCAGGATCCAAAATGTGTGTAGTACAATGCATACTGGCCAACAATAGAAACTATGGAGTGTTACTGTGTAATACAGAGCATGTCACCCTGGCCATGTGTCCACTATGCACTAAAATACAGACAGTGCACCTCTACCATGTTCATGTGCTACACACATCCCACACATGCTGTCCACTCTCTAACACATGCTGCCAATAATGCACACATCAGCCAAGTGGCACATGGCCGGACAATACACAATTGGAACCAACACTGGTGTAAACAACACTACAATGACAATCATAGCATTAATGCATCATGCCTGCTCAGCTACACCTTCAAGCATATCATTACACTGTACTGCTGACAACATGCTAACATTGCTATTCTGCTATAAAGACACCCTGTGCATCAGCACCATGGTAGCCTGTTCCTGCATCGATGTTACAGATGACAGGAGGTGGCACAGGTTTCATCATATGCACAGGGTGTGTTGTTGGTTTGCCAGAGGCCTACAGTGAGCCATCCAATTGACATGTATGTGTGTGTGTGTGTGTGTGTGTGTGTGTGTGTGTGTGTGTGTGTGTGTGTGTGTGTGTGTGTGTGTGTGTGTGTGTGTATGAGGGGCAAGAATACTGGAATGGGCCAATGTTGATGCAATGTGTGTGGGTATGTGTTAGCCCTAGTTGTCTGTAGTATGTGTGTGTGTCTGCATGCACACAGTTCCACCATGTGGCTGCCATATACGGGTATTTGTGGGACAGCCACAGACTGTACCTGTGAGGCTTCAAAGATCACCGTCTCTGGCCATGGATACGGTACCTGTGCCTGGCAGGGGTGCTACTGACACTATCAGGTACTAAGCCAGACTGGGTACTATCCCCAGAGGTACATGGATGTACACTGGACACAGGTCCATGCTGGGACTGTCCAGAGACACGTGCACGTGGTCTTCTAGGACGTTCTATGGACAGCCCACCCCCAACATTGCTGGGGCTGGTACTGGCACTACGGGAGCGGCTGTGGCTTGAGGGACATCCACAGCTACTGCCAGCTGCTGATGTTGCTGGCATATGTCCACATCGACGACTCAACCGCCCCACACTGTCCTGACACATGGACATGACATTGCGGAGGATATCGAATGTCTATCCCCAACGTCTATCAGTGACCTCGGTGTAATGATGGATGGCACCTGCTAGGTCACGGATACTGTAACTGACGGCAGTGTTATGTGCCCTCTGTGCACTTAGTCCCTGTTTGGTGTACCATTCCATACGTGCCTGTGCCTCCACAACAGCCTAGAACATGCGTGACATTGTCAGACCTGTGGCACATCTGCCAGTGGCATGATGAGCAGCAGTGCTCCTATGAGAAACCATGGACATCTGCCTATGTGGTACTCTTCCAGACATCTGGGTATGGCTGCTGTGTTGGGATGCATGTGCCATGGATACCACACTGTCCTGGCCAATGCCAACTGTACGCTGTCCCTCAGCTATAGGCATTGGTGATAGATTTATTGGCAGTATGACTGTATGCATGGATGGGGTAGACAGCTGTGTACTGTCGATTGGTGGCCCAACGACAGACCCTGGCAAACATGCCTGTGCCTCAACACACCTATCATCAGTATCACTGTTTTGTTTGGTGACATCAGTTTCCCTGCTGCAGTGAACCAGCCCAAGGTCAGCACCTGTGAGAGGAAGACAGGAAACACATTTTACGACCTGTACATGATGTCGGCACACATGCACACATGCACATATGGACACATGCACACATGAACACATGAACACATGCACACATGCAGACATGCACACATAAACACATGAACACATGCACACATGCACACATGCACACAAATGCCCTCATCACTAAAGCACACACACACACACACACACACACACACACACACACACACACACACACCACCACCAGCAATCCAGAACATACTCAATAGTGGGTGATTGTGGGGTACAGTATCACAAGGCAAACAGTTATATCACATGTGTCAGCATGCAGGACGTGTGTTTCCCAACAGCATGCAGTGCGGGTGTTGACAGCCCTTGCCAATAACACTATACATGTCTTTGATGCATGTGTGTTGTTGTTCAGTGATTGGCCTCACCCTGGAATGCACTGTGTACATGGACCCAACAGTGCTGTGCAAGTATTATAAGCTCTGCAATGTTCTGTGCACCATCTCTCACAGGTATACATACCATGGCTGGATGTGTATCTGTGTGTCACATAGATATCCATTTCTGATTAGAGTGTCTGTGTCTTCAGCAGATAATTGTGGACACAGGATTATTGTGGACACAGGATTAGCACATGCATGCTATGTATACACACAGGATGAGTGGTGCATGCTTACCTGGTGGAATGCCATTGCTCAACATGGCCATTGTACAGTGGTTATGGTGAGTGTAGGACATTTTGTGGACATGCCAGTGCCAGACATGTCATGGCATGCTACAACACAACTGCAACATTAAACATCACATAGACACAGTGTGTGTCATGTGACCTATACACTCAATAGCATTACAAGACATATATGTGCCACTTTGTACAAATGGTGATTGCTATGCATATTGTGTATAGGTGCCTATGTTTGCACACACACAAAACTGAGGTGCAAAGCAGGTAATGCTATGTGTAGTACTGTGGTCACTGTAAATGGATGGGGTGTACTTCCATGAGCCATCATCCTGCAGCATCATGTGGTCACTCAGGGCTACTAATGTGTGCCAGACTGGCACATACCATGCTGTACCGTTACTGCAGTACCATGGCTACATTCACCATATCACAGCCAGTTGTTACATTGGTTTGTAAGGAGTACAATGGGGGCATTGCCTACCATGAATGTGTAATGTGTCAAAGAGTGTTGCACAGCCACATGTGAGGCATCTACCCCTCAGGAATATTATGTGTGCTGTGTGGATGAAGTGTAGGATATTGTAGTGTGACTTTACAGTGGGCGTCTGAATACGCCATGTGTAGCATGTTAACTTGTACTGCGTATGACAGTGTTGTGTATGTTGTGTGCATGTGTATTGACTCTGCCTATCCAATGTCCACATCAGTGTTGCCACAATTGTGTGGAATGCTCTGTGTATTGTATGTGTTTTAGGCAGCTACCCACATTACTGGGATGTGCATAGCCTCACAGCAAACATGCATGGCATGCATTATGCGTATGTGTGTTACGTGTATATGGCCTACACCTCACCTATGACATGCACATTTAATTAGCAGTATTAAAGGTAGAACACACTCACCAGCATGGGTCAGCTGCCTTGCTGTCACACCAGAGGGACCTACAAGGATATGAGACACTTTGTCAGTGGCGACAACTGTGGCATTGCTATTGTGTGTTTGCAATCGTACAGTAGTACAACGGTTGCCAGTTACAGGCCTACAGATTGTATTCCTAATTATTACCATTGCAAAACACTAGGCACCACATAGTCTAACTACACAGTACACATCTCACATAAGCATGCTCTAACAATTGAGGTAACAGTAGTCTACAGCTATGCCATGTTACCTGCACGCTCCATGTCAGCTTGCTAGGTGACTCCGGCCTCCATGATGACACACATTAGTTGTTGGGGTTGTTGTTGGCCAGGAGCCACCTGGCTCAGGAGCAGCTCCTCCACTCTAGTGAGGGGGGGATGTATGACTACCCCCCTACCTGAGGCAAGCTGCTGTCTGTGGATATCAGATGCACGCTGCCGGACATGTCTAATTAAATCACTGCAGTGATGGCATACCTGCTCATATGTTTGGTTATGCATGCCTATGTCATTTACCCTATGGACAAGCTCTTGTCACAGTGCAGTCCGCTCATGCTGGTCCTGGCTGGTTCTAGAGAACAGCAGGGCATACTGCTGCATGAGGCTAGATGTTATGACCTTTTCCTCTGCCGTGCTATAGGTGGGATTACGATGGTGGGACATAGCCCTGGAAGACAATGAAACAATATGTGTGAGCAAGTCATGAGGCACAAGTATATTTCTAATGTACAGATATCAATTAACTGCCATATATAGCAACCTATTGGCTGTCAGATAATGCACACTTTCAATCCCACATGTCAGTACTCAACCCACAACTGCCTGACAGTGCCTGGCACACTCTATATATCAAACCATGTTTTGCACAGCAACAAACTTACAACAGTATGTAATACTATACAACAGTACATGGCACACTGTATGCGACACAATGCACAACCTAGACACAGGAGGTATATATCATGCTAATGCATCATGAAAAGTGTAATCTATTGCAATGATTGTAAAGTCCAGTGACAGTATCACCGGTATACCACAGTAGTCATTGATGGCAGACCCCTGCCTAACATGTGCACATTCATGAATATAGGTGGCATACTGCTGTACTACACTATACATGTTGCTAGATACGCACCTATATCCTGTAACACACATATGACCAAGGCCATGGTACAGGCATACACACACACACACATCAGACATACATACCAGACACATAGGTATGGCAACACAGGTGACCTTAACCTGTGTACCTTACAGTACTGTGTGTCAGTAGTTACGTGACCATATGCCTGAGGTATGTAATCTGTGAGGACTACAGGGAACACATGGAACAGTGGTTCCAATCAATGTGGATGTACACCATACTGTGCTGTTTAGGCATACAGCCTCAGGTTTTACTACAGTTCATACAGGGGTTGAATCTGCCAGCAGTAACACTCAATAAGCATGCATGTAATGCTTTGGCCTACAATGGGCACCCCAGTCGACAACAAGGGACTATGTCAGAATGTATGGCATACTGCTTTTTCAGCCTAGCAATTGTATACACATCTTTTGCTGGGATCACAGCTAGGACACATAATACCATGACATAAACAGTTTCCCATTAAGCTATCACACATAAACCAAACTCTGACACATTCACAAACACATTCACCATCACACTCAGTCAAACTCACATAGCAATTATTGCAACAAGTACATGTGGGTGTGTATCACTTCATAGGTAGGTAAGAGGCTATAGGCCCTAGGGCCTATAGAAGCCTAGCCATATGCTACCCTGGCCTTTGACACACATTTATGTGGCCCTGTCAAGCAGAGACACAGAGGTGATTGCCTGGGTGTATTCACTATCTCCCATACAATCTTCATGATTATTTATGATGACTGCTAATTAGAAGCTTTGTTTGCTATGGATAGTTGGTTTGCTACAGAGTATGGGATGTCTCTGAGATGGGGATCTATCCCTCCAGCATGCGCTGTTTATTGTGGTCAGAAGGTTTGGGTCCCTAGATCGAGTAGCATGTAGAGATTGTGATCTGTTTACGTGCAGCATGTCCAACAGCTCTGGTTTTTGCATAGCTTAGTATATTAGGCAGAGTTCACCTCTGGGTAGGCGGTATGCAACACAGTGTAGTTGTGGGTTTGTGAGATGGTCTGCATAGGGCATCTGTTTCAGGCTGGTATTACTCTTTGTGAGCTATGTCTTTGTCATTTCCAGTTGCTGAGGATGTCTTATGAGGTACATACCACATGGGGCATTATGCTCTATAATGGGCTATATGTGCGATGAGTAGGGAGGAACACTGACCTATATTTCCCTGGATGACGCACCTTTTGTGATGAGGTGTGGCAGGTAGACAGATTACATGACTAGTGTGTCACTGTGATTATCAAAGGGGAGACTACAGTCCACCTGTGTCTCATGGTCTCTTATCACACTTTCAGTGTTAAGCAGACTACCACCTATGTGGTAGTTCATGGGTACGGTGTTTTTGCCAGAAGGGATGCCAGTGCAGTTTCAACATTGAACTTGAGTCCATGGCTTTGTCACCAGCCATCTGTCACAGTAAATATGACCCTGTCTCTCTCTCTCTCTCTCTCTCTCTATATATATATATATATATATATATATATATATATATATATATATATATATATATATATATACACACACATAAATATAAACATACATTTGTGTACATATAGATATCCATATAGGCACATATACGGTCCACCTTCCATGGTGGGAATATCAATTATGCAAAGGTTGTGAGGTATACTGTTATGTGCTAATATTGCACAGTGTTGTGCGGAATGCATTGAAGGTGTTCTTAGCACATGTAGCTTTAGCAGGCCTCACTGGCTGCAACACTGCAAACCTGCCATTTCATACCCACAGCGTTTAACCACCACATGTCATATACCAGCACTGCATGCTGTCTTGTTTGGCACACACTACAACCTACATAGAAGTATGCACATAGCAACCTTCAACAACATATATATGTCCACCCTTCACAAACAGTTGCAGTATGTCCCTTGCTCAATGCACATGTACAGATGCTAATATATCTGACACAGACAGATCTCTCCGTATGTGTTTGCCATAAAAACACAAGGTCCACACTGTTGTAAGTCCATGGACCTCACAGCTGACATGCTGGGCCTTGCAGCAACATGAACAGGTGTCACATGTGAGCACACAGTAATATTAGAGGCCGTATATATAGCTGCAAATGCTAGATTAGCATACTAGCCTGGTACAGCTGTTGCCAATGCTAAACTACATGTTAATATGACTATCATGCATTTGTTACTCTCACATCCTTATTTATATAACTGTATGCGCTACTCCCCAAAACAGCCATTGTACACACTACTGTACAGAACAGAGATAACATGGATCAGATGTTTGACATTTAATGCTGAACTACATATATCACAGTCATATCCCACTGCACACAGCTACACACTGATTTCTCCATGGCAGTAGTTATGCAGGGCATCTGTGCATAGATACGTACTGCTGCCACATATGATGATTCAAAGTATGTAGAGTACTCTTCAAAAACATCTACTACATGCCAGCAAATAAATATCAGTTACATACCTTTACTTTGTATGGGTTTGTATTATTACGTTCCATGTGTGTAGTAATCCAAATATTTTTTATATATATTTTTTTTTTATGTTGATTTTTTTTTTGCTGTTGCTGTGGCTGTTGCTGTTGTTGTTGCTGGTGTCTGTCTGTCTGTGTGTGTCTCTGTGTCTCTCTTTCCTGCTCTCTTGCTTGCTTCCTTGCTTTCTCGCTCTCTCTCTCTCTCTCTCCATGGCTGCTATGAAATGATTGCATGTGTGGACAGCAAGTACAGCCTGCTTTTCTAGGTATCTGCACATGTGCATGTGATGGCCTCTGCACCAATTGGTGGCCACCATTTGGTAATTGCATGCAGCCTGCTGTGTGGTAATTGCAGTACTCACTGTCATAGCAACCCAATGCTATAAATTGCTAGGTCAGGTAGGCGTAGGCCTTTCAGCTTTCCAAAGTGGGGCCCATGCTTGTTTGCTGTGGACACCGTAGTGTAAGCTAGAAAGTTGGTATACTTCTAAATGTTGCTAAGGGTGTAGTCAGTTATTTCAATGTTGTACTCAGACCTGAATGTTGCCTCTTCCAGTACACAGTTGACAGTGTAGAATTGTACTCACCCCTAAAAATGCTAACACAAGATACATGGGAGTATGGAGTTTCTTTACAACATCTACAATTAGCTGCCATATATATGTAGTTATTGAGATGTTTCCATTTGGCGCATGAACTGTTTGGGTACATCTATACTGTGGATATTAATGTACTCACTTCTGCAGTGTTTGTGCTTTTTATTTTGTTGACATTATCACAGGATGCTCATGAAACTGAACAATTCCAGTACTGAGTATGCCTACCTACATCCTTGCTGTACCTTGAACACACTAGTATTTTGTATATTCGTGTGGGGATTGTCCTGCTATGATACTGTGTGGGAGTTGTGAAGTGCTGCTGTAACAGTATTTACTGCTAGAATGTCTGGTTCTGTTATCACAGTCATGTAATGCAATTCCAAAACAACTGCTGGTATAGTTCCACAGAACAGGTTTTGTGTTATGGCATTCCTACCTTTCCTTTACATTCACACATTCTGATGCATGATATATATATTTCAGCAACATCTTGCTTTATATCTGCTGTGGCCTAGTGGCACTTCATGCAGTCTAGTGTATCCAAGGTCTAGAGTTTGAGACTGGCAGTGGTATTTTTTTTTTGCTGCTGAGCAGAACAAGGACCCTCATATGCAGGGTGACTAAGGCACTTTAAGCAGTTGTAAGCGGGTTTGCACGGGTTTGTGTGACACTTAGCAATACTTAGCTAAGCGCACACATGCACACACTCACGCAAGCCCGCTAACTACTACTTAAAAGTGCTTACTCTCGCTAACCCCAGTGCTAATTTCTTTGAAAGGAAAGAAAATGGGGAGATAGGAAAGTTGTGAAAAGGGGCACAAAGAGGGAAATACAGTAGGGAAAACAGCTCAGGATGTGCAGGACGGGTGTAGGGAAGGTCCATAGCTGCCCATTTCTTTAACAGCAACAGCTGTGCATATACTAGTAATTTGGAGGGAATTTTGAAACCTTCCACCCCTGAGAGAGAGGTGAGGACAACGAAGTATGTTGTAGTGCCAATTGAATTTCAGTGTCTGTGTCCAGTGGACATTTGTGTAAAATGGGCAGCTATGTATGGGGCGTAATTTTTTTGTGGGAGCAGATTGCCCTTTTTTTTCAGGTGAGAGTGGAATGTGAGGTAGGGGAAGTAGGTATGTTGTGGGAGGTAGGTTGGGGAGGTAAACAGACAAGACAAACAAGATGCATACAGGGGCGGAATATGACACATGGGGTGGGTGAACACAATTGATGGGGAACGATGTTTGGAAATCGCAAGCCCATGAGCCCACAGATGTTAACAGTGGAAATGAGATCCCCACCCATGGGCAGTCACCACTGCACCTTCACAGCCCGGAGGGTGGCTGTGCTGAGAGCTGCATAGGAGGGGCAGGCTCTGCCATGAGTCATGCCACTCTTGCCTCGAGCTGGCGTAGGGGATCAGCGACTGAACGCTGGATCTCCCTACGCACCACAGCCCGGAACCTTCGGAGGGTGACAGGTGGCCCTCCTCTGGCCACGCTTACACAGGGGACAAGCCCCATCCCCTGCAATGCTTCCACCCAAAGGTGGCACAGGATCAATGGAGGAGGGGGGCCCGGGCTGGGTACCGGACCTGCTGGTGCCAGTTGCAATTGCCAGCTGAGGTGGGACAGGTGGGTCCGCTGGGACCGTCCTTCCCATACGTTCTGTGTTTAGGTGTATTTAATAACAACATAGCCAACAGCATTCCAAATTAGTTGTAACAGCATGCAGTAATATTCCCATTAACACAACACACCAGAGTTCCAACAGTTGAACAGCAAGCATAACACATGCATATATAGAACAACAGTGGACATTCCAACAGCATGCAGGACTGATTGGTGGCAATAGGCCACCAAGATTGTGGAGTTTGAACAGGGCACATGCATCAAAGTAAATGCAGATATTTATAGAACAATAGGACATATGTCCCAACAAATATTTTGAGATTAGACATACCCATTGAGGTGAGGAATTGCATTGTTTATGCACATACAGTAGGGTGTAAAAAGATACCTCCATTAACATCTTATATGTACTTATAGTTTATACTACATTCCTATTGACTGCAGGTGTATATCCCCTACATGTATTATTACACTAGGCAATGTGCATTAAGTTGTGCAATGGGTTTGGCTAGTTCATTATATACCTGACCTATATCTGACATACTAACTGTCCAGGATGCAGATGTTACTGTTACATATTTATATATTTTATTTATATTTATATTTATATATCTACATATCTGGATGTGTTCACGTGATATTATCAGTTATATTTCTACAGCCTCCTACATTTCTAGCAGCACATTCACATTTCTGGGGAACATATTAACAAGCTACTCTTGTGCCAGATTTACCTATGCATGCCAGCCATTAACCCACTGTTGAGGACTGTATATATGCTTCACAGCTACTGGCACTCCCTTCATCCACTTTATATGGGCCTGCCCAACTGTAGGTTGGCAGCGCTTAATACAACAGTACAATTTAAATAATGCAAGAGTACAACAACATTTCAAAGTAAGTGACACGGACACACTCCAGGTATTATACCTTTATTAATTACATTACACAATTTTCTAGATGCTCTCTCATTTATTTGATATTACAGTGCATGCAGATGACTTATTCAAGACGTATTATACCTTTATTAATGGGTTACAACACTTTTTTTCCAGGCTCTCTCACTTATTTTATATGACAGTGCATGCAGAGAAATTATTCAGGGCATTTTATGCCTTTATTATTGGGCTACAACACTTTCTTTCAGGCTCTCTCACTTATTTTATATAACAGTACATGCAGAATAATTACAAACCTGCCTGGTGGTGCTGCCTTAGCAGCCTATCTGCATAGGCTTGCTGATTCGCAGCACAGACACCTGCAGCTGTGAAGTAAATGAAGGCATATTGAGACATTCCTGTCCATTATATAGACTACAATAGCTATTTTTACATACTCCATTCCATGGATACCTACTCAGTAGTGGAGCATTGTCATTTCCACGGGTCTCTTGTACCCACTGGTTCAGTTGGTCCTGCTTCCAATTCTTCAGGTCTGCATGGTGGTGTCTGACCTGCTCACCAGTCCAAGGGACGCCTGTGGCACTGGTGAGATCATGTGCTAGACAGTTCCAAGCCTCCGCTTTGTACTCCGTACCTTGGAACTGGCCCTGCAGGAGTCTTGCATCATGATGATGGACAAGGAGCCAAACCATCAGTTTTGACTCCTCAATGCCCCACCGTTACGCTCGAAAATGAGAGCCCTCTCCAGCACCGTCCATTCTGTCTGCAGATGGGAGCTACAATCAGCTATGGCAATTATTCCCACCTATGGGGTTTAAATATGGCTCATTTCCCACACTTATTTGTGATTGGCCGGTTTTGAAAATTCTCAGCTGAGTGCAAACCTGCTTAGCACTGTGTAAAATTTAATTAATATGTATATGTATGTTGACAGTGCATAAACAGCGAAAGCTGTAATGGCTTAGTGGTTCTGTACTTTGATTATAATGCACAGTATCCCAGGTTCTAAGCCTGTCATTGCTTTTTATATTATACTGGCCTGACCGGCTAGGAGGTGTGGCTATGTTTAGCCGACTTTGCTCTACTTTTCCCAACATTGCTCTATGTTGCCCGACATTGCGCTAGTTGGTGCAGTGTGCAGCTCTGCGCAAACATGTTTTGTATGTGCTAGTTGGCATGATGGGCAGCTCTGAGCAAGGCTATTGTGCTAGTTAAAGCAGTGCTTAGCTATGGGCAATTATATTACGCTAGTTAAAGCTGTGCTTAGCTATGGGCAATTATATTGCGCTAGTTAAAGCAGTGCTTAGCTATGGGCAATTATTCTTAAATGTGCTTAATACTGTTGAATGTTGCTTAGCAGTGCTTCACATTGCTTAAGATAGGTTACTTATGCATTCATTAGTATGCATGACCATTTCACTTTCTTATATATATTTAAAATATCGTTCACTACTACATAGGCCAATTCTATGCATTTTAATAGAATTTAAAAGGTAAATGTTAGGAATTATTTTTATGACCAGATTTCATAATGAAAATGGAAAGGGGAGTGGTGGGACTTGAACCAGGAATGCCTCCTCTTTGTGCAAAGGCTCTACCACTACATTATTGCGATTTAGCTTAATTTGCATATTAGTGGTTTATTATCCTCTTCGATGTCTAAACTGCTTACTGTAGCTAAGCAATGGGCACACCCGTGCACACACGTGCAAATATGGGTAGCTATATGGTGAATAATAAAAAAAAATTGTTTGACATTTTATTTCATTTATATAGGGCTTTTTAATGTGGGGGAGTGTGGTGTTGGGGGTATGCACATTTGAGCGGACCTGCTCATATCTGCTGACATTTGCAGAGTTAGACACTTGCAGGGGCATGGATATTTGGACTGCTTGGCAGTCAGACATGCCCCCTGCACTCCTACATGCTCCGTGTTAGCCAGGGAGTTGAGTCAGCACGCCCTCATGCATATGCATGATGTGCTGACGTCATACTCTTAGACGGCCATCTCTGAGTAGGGCTTTGTTCATCCTACACGGAGGATTACTGAATCCCCCCCCCATGTGATCATCATTATGAGTTCCCTTTTGAACTTTATCTTCATCTGTGAGTTATCAGACACACACAGCATAAGTTCTCTGTGTCTTCAGATGCATAATTGATATGGAGCACATCCAGAAATGCGTACCTTGCATTACTTTAAACACATATCTAAAAGAACAAGACCAAGAATACACTGCCAACTACTTTTTTCAATAAAGCTATAATAAATGCAAAGCTTTCGAGTAAAGCTCTTTCTCAATGCATAAAAAACACAACCACCTATGTGACACCCGTGCACTGGCCCAGCAGTCAGGCAGCCTCAATCCTCACCACTTACACCAGTGAGGGGCATCCACATAGGGAAGGATAACAAATACATGCACAGTAAAGTACAGTTTCCCTTAAGAGCACACAGAGATCACAGTAAGTCTGGGTCTGATTTCTCCCTTTCTCTCCAGGTCCCTAATAAGACTCCCCACTGGCACAGCTATAGGGTCTAGCCTAGTGGTCAAGCTAAAACCTCCAGCACCCTTTCTGTCCAACCAGTGCTTTGCGTTTTTGCCTAAGTAGCTGACTTGCACACACTTTGAGATATGATTTATATACAAACACACGGACACTCCTGGGGAAGGCTGGCATGGGTTCTCTAGCTGTGCCCCTTTTACCCAGACTATACAGTAGTACACTTGCCACCAACTACTAATATCAGCTACTTATAAGGCCCTTATCAAAGGGTATCCAATTATTACTGTGCAATATTATTATGCAAATGGTAAGTGTGATTGAACAGCAAAACTGATTGGAGTGACTTGGGCAGCATCACTATAAACATGCAATGTACTCTAGAGCTTAAATTATCTCTACATAAACAGCCACAGTTGAAAGGTTTAAAAATATTTAATAATAAATAATAACACAAGACAATACTTCTTATTACACTGTGCTAGTCAGGAGTTCAGAGTTCACAGAGAAATGCTTAAAATAATGCAGTAGAAAAGTTCTGACATCAATACAGAAAAAACATCTAATCTAATCTTCCTATTTCCTTGCTATTTCTAAGAGAAAACACTGATCTAAAATAAACTCACATATAGAGCATAGGCAGAGTGCTGTTGATGTTGGATGTTCTCAAGACAAATGCAAAATGCTCTGAGTCTCGCTGTCCTTAAATTGATAAAACAGCACCACCGACTCATTTCAGATGACATCATTTCTCCCTGGTTCCCAGGCTAACAGAAACTCTACATCTACATTGCTTTGATCTTGCACCTGGTCAGGAAGCTACAGCAATAAAATACACTATACATACAAATTATATCAATTAACTTTAGTTTCCAAAACAAAAACAAGAATTCCTTCATCCAGATATCTCTACTCTGGGTTTTGTGATCAAACAATTACACAATGCTTGACTTATCAGCTTTCCTTCAGCAGAGTGCACTGTTTTTACATTTTTGCAGTTCCATATTTAACAACATTTTCTTCCATTTAAGAGAACAAACCCGTGGCTTATATTAATATTTATAAATGACCAAATTTTCTACAAAATTCTATCTAGCTAGGCTGGCAGCCTTCAAATATCTTCACATACCCCCGTCCCCCAGAGAATTCAAGCTAGTTTTTCAAGTGACCCTTGAGAAACATTGCTTGAGAGGGTTAGATCTATCTGAGTATACCTTACCCCATTCCCTGTCATGAGACCCCATCTGCATTTGCATTGCTAATCCCACTGCTGTGCTGCACTGTCATATCATATGCTTGCAACCCTATGTCTTAGAAACTTGGTATTTTGCTGGCTGGCTCTGCTTAACCATGTTAGGGGATTGTAATCTGTCACTACAGTGAATTTTCTTCCATACAGATAAGGCTGAAGTTTCTGCAGTGCCCACACTATGGCTAAACATTCCTTTTCTACAGCTGCTTAGCATTCCTCCCTGGGTTGGAGCCTACCACTGTAATAAACCAATGGGTGCTCTTCTCTCTCTGAAGAAATTTGGCTAAGTACAGCCCCCACC
Source organism: Protopterus annectens (assembly GCF_019279795.1). Classification (NCBI taxonomy): domain Eukaryota; kingdom Metazoa; phylum Chordata; order Ceratodontiformes; family Protopteridae; genus Protopterus; species Protopterus annectens. The sequence continues at coordinate 330,218,588 of NC_056725.1, forward strand.
CCATGGTTTGAAGCATCCACCTGCACAAAAAAATGTTTTGCTGTAATCTGGAGTGGCTAACACAGGGGGTCCTCCCAAAGCTTCCTTAACCTCCAGGAATGCCTGCTCACATGCTGGACTCCACACTACCTTATCTGGCCGGTTCTTCCTTGTCAGGTCTGTGAGGGGAGCAACTATGGTACTATAACTGGGGACAAACATTCTGTAGTATCCTGCTGTCCCTAGGAATGCCCTCACCTGCTTTTTGGTAACAGGTGCAGGCCATACCTGAATGGCTTCTACTTTGGCAGGTTCTGACCTGATCTTATCACTCCCCACTCTATATCCCAGGTAGGAGACCTCTGCCATACCCACTTGACATTGCTGGGCTTAATGGTCAAGTGGGTATGTAGTTTGCCCAGCACCTCCTTGACATACTTAAGATGCTCTTACCAGGAATAGCTGTTGATGGCAATATCATCTAGGTAAGCAAGGGCAAACCCTCTTGCTCCTGCTAGGATATGATCTACCAGCCTCTGGAAAGTCACTGGGACATTTTTCATCCCAAAGAGCATCTTTGTGAATGCATGCAAGCCAGAAGGAGTCACAAAGGCTGACCTCTGCTAGCACTGGGAGTCAAGGGCACCTGCCAGCAACCCTTGGTAAGATCAATGGTGGTAAGATACTTAGTCCCACCCAGCTGCTCTATGATATCATATGTACTAGTAGGCATGGGGTAAGCATCTGACTCTGTGTGACTATTTAACTTATTGTAGTTCACACAGAACCTGGTGCTGCCATCCTTCTTTGGCACCAGCACCACTGTGGAGGCCCAGGGCTGTTGGACTCTTGAATTATCCGTAGTTCCAACATCTTCTGTATCTTCTCCCTTAGAGTCTGTTTAATGGGTCTTTGGGGTCCTGTATCCACCTGGTGCTGCACCAGGTGGGTGCAACCTGGTTCCTCAGTGAACATGTCCCCAAACTCCTGTAACACTATTCAGATTTCTCAAACCTGGGTAGGAGATAGCTGCTGAGACATTGCTACCCCTTCCACTGAGGAGATCAGTCACCAGATCTCCTTCAGACTCCTCCTGTAACCCACTGCAAATGCTCAGCACAGGGGTCTCCCTATCATGGTAAGGTTTCATTAGATTAACACGCTACAATTTGTGCTCCTGTCTCCTGCCTAGCAGTTCTACTATGTAGTTAGCATCACTTACCTTCCTTACTAACTTGTAGGGACCCTCCCAAGCTGCTTGCAGCTTGTTGTGTCTGACAGGAATGAGAAATCTTACCTGCTGCCCTACAGCATACTCTCTAGCTTGAGCATTCCTGTCATACCATACCTTTTTCTGTTGTTGGTCTTCTGCCAGGTTCTCCTGAAACAAGCCCATGAGTTCCCTGAGCCTTGTCCTGAGGTTTAGGATATATTCCACAACAGACTCCTTGTGAGGTTCACACTCACCTTCCCACTCATCTCAAGTTAAATCTAGAGCTCCACTCACCCTATGCCCATACAACCCAAAGGGTGAAAAACTTGTGGATTCCTGGGGAACCTCTCTGTAAGCAAACAACAGATGGGGCAAATATTTGTCCCACTCCCTCTTGAACTGGTCTGCAAATGCCCATAGCATGGACTTGATTGTAGAGTTTAACCTCTCAACAAGACCATTAGTCTGGGGATGGTAGGGTGTGGTCTTCAGGTGCTTCACCCCATGGTACTTCCACAGACAAGCCAGCAAGTCTGACATGAAACTGGAAACTCTGTCAGTCAGTATTTCTTATGGGGAACCTACCCTGCTGAAAATCTCTAACAAAGCATTTTCCACCTTTTCTGCCTCAATGGAGGACAAAGCCACTGCATCATAGTATCTTGTAGCATAATCTACTACCACTAGGATACACTTTTTCCCTGTCAAACTTGGGGTCCTCAGAAGCCCCACAATATCCATAGCTACCCTCTGAAATGGCTCTTCAATCACAGGCAAATGCATCACAGGAGCTATCACCTTGTCTCCTGCTTTGCCTACCTTTTGGCACTGCTCATAGTTCCTGCAGTACCCTGTTACATATCTGGAAATTCCAGGTCAATAGAAATTCTGCATAATATGTCTATGTACATTTTTATGCCCATATGACCTGCAAAGGGAATATTATTGGCTATGGCTAGAAGGGCCAGACTGTAAGCTCTAGGCACTACCAACTGCTGTAACCTCTCACCTTCTAGCCCTCCCTCAGGGGTCCACTCTCTATACAGTAACCCTTTGTCCTAGTATAAAGATTCCCCCTTCCCTTGAGAATCAGGTGCCTCACTAGCTACCTGCATCAGGCCTTGCAATGTAGGGTCTGAGAGCTGAGCCTGTCTCAACTCACTCTTTGTAACCCTTTCCAGCTCCCCTTCCACAGGAAGTCTGGCATTCTCTGACAGTGGTGCCTCACTGTCAGCCTGGGAACTACTACTCACCTCTACCTTTGCAGTCACTCTGTCCAAGGGAATATCAGTACCCACAAGCAGCTGTAGCTCACATTCAGTCTCACTACTACAGGATAGCTTCCTCCCTGATGTAACCACCTCACCAGTCCTGGCTGCAAGTATGTGGCCTGTCTGGGTCTCTCCCAGGCTACCAGACCCACATGCTTGTTTCAAAACCTGACTGCATGTAACTGAATAAGCACATGATACTGCCTCATCAAAATCCTTCCCTATCAGGACATTTGCATGATCTTAGTCCTGCACCCCTGTTGTCTCAAGACAACCTACTATTGGCATTTTGTCTTTCCCACTTACTGGCTTTCTCTCCTTTTGTTCCCCACCTTGCCTCTGTGGACATCTGCATACCACATGGCCCCACTGGTTGTAGTCAAAACATTTAACCCTAGGTCCTGGACATGTACCTGGACTAGTGGCTTCCCCTGCTACTGGCAGATTATGTTGGGGCAGTCTGGATTGCCCACCACGGGTTCCTTTAAACCCATGAGAAGTACTGGAGGTCCCTTTCCTGTGAAGGGATACCCTGCTTGCTAGGTATAGGTCACCCTTCATCCCCACTCATCTGAAGTAGTACATTCTCTATCAGCTAACCAGATCCTCATGTCCTCAGTGTAAAATTGTATAACTACACTATTCAGGTAGTCTGTACCTTTACTCAATGAAAACACTGAGTCAGTTCTGCTGTTACGACATTTGTTTACTGCATATGAGGTATTTGTACATCTAGCTTAACAATGAAAGATATACACAGATAACAAAACCATACTTCAGCTTACAGCATCAGATCTGTAAAGATAGGAAAATCAAAGTCTCACATACAAAAGAAAAAGTCCCAATCTTTATAGTGTCTTTTCTGCCTGCATCAACAGTTTAGAGAATTTGCCAGAATAATAAGTCTTTCCTTTGAAGCTGGTCTGCTGACAGTTTATTTTCCATATCTCAAACATTCTGTTCCTGAAGGATGACTCCTCTGCCGTGCTCTTATCTCGCACATCCTGCTGACGAGACATAGCTGCATACAAGAGTTCGTCTTGACCTGCTTGTAGATAATAAATTTCACAAACTGTATAGTTTATAGAAGATAAAATATTTTACTTCTAACTCCTATTAACAATGAATGCCAAGCTTTATCATTTTGCCAAGAGTTTAAACTAAGTGCACTCTACAAACTGACATGCAGAATATTTATTTTACATTTTCAGAAAAAATTCACTGAAATCCATTTTTAACCTGTTTGTTACTCTCACACTCAGGCAAAGTGTTAAGGGCTTGTTCCCTCACCAAAAGGTCTGCCAGCCCTTCAAAAGTGTGATCTGACATCCACTCACCCACCCACCTATGAAAATAAGTGCTCAGTTCAGCAACATATTCACACACACTTCATTTGCCTTGTGTCTATGCTCTAATAAGCTACTAATAAGGCCATTATCAAAGGGTGTCCAATTATCACTGTGCAATATTATTTTCCAAATGGTAAGTGTGACTGAACAGCAAAGCTTATTGGAGTGACTTGGACAGTATCACTATATACATGCAATGTACACTAGAGCTTAAATTATCTTTACATAAAACAGCAACAGTTGAAAGGTTTAAAAATATTTAATAATAAATAATAAGAACACAAGACAATACTTCTTACTACACAGTGCTAGTCAAGAGTTCAGAGATCACAGAGAAATGTTTAAAATAATGCAGTAGAAAAGTTATGACATCAATACAGAAAAACAACTAATCTAATCTTTTTATTTCCTAGCTATTTCTAAGAGAAAACACTGTTTTAAAATAAACTTACACATAGAGCATAGGCAGAGTGCTGGTGATGTTGGATGTTCTCAAGACAAATGCAAAATGCTCTAAGTCTCTGTGTCCTTAAATTGATAGCACAGTACCACTGACTTATTTCAGAGTACATCATTTCTCCCTGGTTCCCAGGCTAACAGAAACTATGCATTTACATTGCTTTGCTCTTGCACCTGGTCAGGAAGCTACAGCAATAAAAGACATTATACATGCAAATTCTAGCAATTAACTCTAGTCTCCAAAACAAAAGCAAGAATTCCTTCAACCAGACATCTCGGCTCTGGGTTTTGTAATCAAACAATTACACAATGCTTGACTTATCAGCTTTCCTACAGCAGAGTGCACTGTTGTTAACATTTTTGCAGTTCCACATTTAACACCATTTTCTTCCATTTAAGAGAACAAGCCTGTGGCTTATATTAATATTTACAAATGACAGAATTATCTACAAAAATTCTCTCTGGCTATGCTGGCAGCCTTCACATATCTTCACAACCTAGTTTTAATTTATAACAAAAAACAGCCTATCAAAAATGCATCTAAAAATCACATAATAGAAAGTAAGAAAATAAATGATTAATCATTAAATAAAACATAATATATAATAATAAAAAACGTTGCCATACAAATTAAAATTAAATGTCCTAATGCAAAAGATAAGAGTACCTGCAGCCCAGGTTATATACAATCATGTCTAAATTTTAATATCGGTTTAAGGCTATTTTGACAATTAAGACCTGGACTTCTATGTGCTCTGAAGCAGTTGATCCATCCATGCTCTGCCAACTCAGTAAGTGTTTTAATATCACCCCCACATCATCTCTCTAAATAAACAATCTGATTAACATGAAATTTAAATTTATGGCACTTAGTCATCATTTGAACATGTTTGAATAATGTATTTGTTTCAGTACCTCTTCATATTTCTGACATATGCAAACAAATGTCTTTTCCCTATATAAAATCCATCACAGGCAACACACTTTGCAAAATATGTAACATTTTCCATCTGGCAAGTGGCATAAGCTCTAAATTCAAACATCTCTTTAGAAATAGGATGTTGAAAAATATGATCTGTTTTTATTTCAGTAAAGAAAGTACAATTATGACAAGGGTGTGCACCTCTTCAAGAGTTAATTTTAGACTTATTTCCAAAGTTCACATCTTTATGACATACTACCTGCTTCAAAATGTTCTCTCTTTATGTGCAAACATAGGCTTTTCACCTATTATATCTCTAATTTCAAGATTGAACAATAGTATAGGCCAATTTATATTCATAATTTCTTTAATATATTGCGTATGCCTATTATACTTCATAGTGGGTTCCTATGACTCCGTCGACAGCCGAAACATCAACGCTTACCTCATCGACACCAAAGCATCGACCGTTCAGAACATCGACAATCCAGGTAAGCGATTTTCCCCCTTACAGGACCCATGGTAGCACTTGTTTCGCTAGTGCGACGCTATGGACAACGCAAATTCTCAACAGTCGCTACCATGGGTCCTAAGTGCTACCATGGGTCCTGTAAGGGGGAAAATCGCTTACCTGGATTGTAGATGTTCTGAACGGTCGATGATTTGGTGTCGATGAGGTAAGCGTCGATGTTTCGGCTGTCGACGGAGTCATAGGAACCCTTCATAGTATACCTAATACACTTAGTCTTGCTTTACTGTTATTGCTATTATTGCTAGTATTAAAGGGTGTACTAGTAGGAGCTCTTAGAACAGGTCTCCCTATTCCTTCAGGTTCATTGGTGGTTACTTGTCTAACTTCATTCAGTAAACTTTCATTATAACCTCTTTGTCTAAAATCTATTGTCATATTGTCATATTGTTTAGGTGTTGGTATGTATATTTTATTTAGCAGTGGTGTTGGGAGAGTAGAATGCTAGGAAAAAAGTTTTTTTTCTTCTTCTTTGTATTTTTGATACATTGACTATTTGCATGTCTTATTCTATGACCACTGAATGTACACACACAGTTGTACATTACTGAAATTCAAATAAATGTTTCCAAGCTCATGTTATAATTCTTAGGCATGAATACCTAACATTGCATAACTAGGTTAGTTACATTTAAAAGTAGAAATTCCTATGTATTTTACATATTTTTGCAGCAATCTCAACCATAAATCACATAATTTTAAACAAATGCAGATAATAATGGGTAATGAGCACCATCTAAACTGCATCACACATACACAGAGCACACAGGACTGCATTTTAAATACATATGATAGACACAGACACTGCACTCATGCTATGTGCACATGTCACTATGGGAATACTGTCAGACATGATAAAACATGCATGTACACTATTAAATATGTTTCCACTAATTGCACAACTCACTGGAGTTTCTCCATTGCATGCTGCATATCGGGTCCTCCTTAAGTTACACAGCATTAATTTGATTACTTTACTGTTTTGCTATTAACCAGAATTAGATAAAAAGTTTTGCAAAGCAGACACAAAGATTAAAAAGAATAAATAATGAAAAAAATCATAGTGAGGAAGGCAACAGCAATACAAGAACCGGGTCAGTCAAATTTTCTGTAGTTCTCTGGCAGTGTCTGTATTTCTCTATGATCCAATTGTATAGTTCCTTAAGCATCTTGTGGTAGACGTCATCATACCAGTGGCAGAGCTGGACTGTACTCCTGTAAATCCCTTGACATAAACCTTTGATATAAGTCAGATGTGCAACAGATGTGAGAATCATGGAAAGTGCTTTTCTTTAAGCACGGAAACATTTAGATAATGCCCTGCATATTATGGACCCTCTGACCTTAAAGGGTATAGAAATCTTTGCTGTTGATGTATTGCAGTCCCTCTGGACTAGATGGAGCCTTACCAAAAATGTTTTTGCTGTATGTGTCTCTCCCAGGACATCAGGAAAATGGACAGTGTCATAAAATGACTGCATGGTGGAGGTGTTCTAACCTGCAGTCCTGGGAAATATGATATGATCCACCATATACCACAGCATAATGTCAAGAAAATGTTTCTGGATTCAAAAGGCTGAGGCTAGGAATATCCGTAATGTTGCCTCTGTAGGTTGTTGAAATGTCCCACTAGCTAAGATGGATACAGCTATACATATCTTAAATTCATCAGTAATGGGCATACTACACATCCTCCTCAATTCTGATTTTAAAGATACAGTTTGACAAGTTCCCACAGAATCTTCCTGTCCACAAAGAAACAGTCCATGATCTGCTGGACACACATGTGGTGGCATGTCATGCATTTCTGTACATCTGTCATGAGTGCATATGACTGCTACATACAACAAGGGGAACTTGGCTCAAACAGAGGCCATTAGCACATGCTGTGAACTACAACTGTTGGTACTACAAGCATTTATTCCCTCACATGCACCATAATTCCTGGGGTAAAAACAAGTCACTGATACCCATGATGATTTTTGTTGTACAATGTGTGAAATATCTACAAACTTGGCCTATATCTTACAATTATTTATTTTTGGCCAGTTAAAACACCTGAAAATATTTTTCACTGAAGTATCAAAATAAATATCTTTTGCAAGCACTACTGTTTCAGTGTTTCGGTTGATGGAGTCCTACCTTGCCTCACAAGTGGAAACACTGGTTTCCATGTGACAGTGACAGATGTAGATTTGGGGAAAATGTCACTTTTCACAACAGCCGCATTCCTTTCTTTCACTTAAATATAAATCAAAGAATTCTTGGATGAGTAGTCCACCTTAATTTCCCTTCTCCAAGTTCTGTCTGCTAAGATCCATTTAGGGATTTGTTCCCACTGAAAAGAGACTCTCTTGATCATTATAATGGGATACAGTCAAATTTAAATATGTTGCATTACATTGTCAGACTTTTCCATAAAGACCAAATCCATAGTTCAGTCCCGTGGCTGTACTGAATTCATATTAAAGCTTTTTTATCTCATCAAAATGTGTACATACATAGATAAACTCATATACTGCTGATAATGGAATGTTTGAGATTAAGGCTTGCTGGTTTTATCAACAATAAAAAATATGTTACAATATCTGAACTGTTTCTAAGAATAATTATCATTAGTTTGTTAACAAAGTATTGCGCAAGTACATTGTATCCATTTAATTTTCACAGTTGCACAAGTCTCGCTATTTCTCCATAAATAAATATATATCTGTTAATTAACAGTATCTTATCATTCAAGTTAATGCACACTCGGGTATTTCTGCCAGCATATGGCATGACAAAACAGTCTGATGTGAAGGCATACTTGTCTTTTTCAACTTTATTGAAATAAATAGAAGTGGTACATGTTTTCCTTGTGTCTTCCATGTCCTCTTTGATGCATTTTTCAGTAGCACAGATGAATCATGACTGCTAACAAAGGAAGTGCATCTTTCTAGACACCTTTTTTTAATTAAACATAGTACTGAACTTAGAAAACCAAAAAATATTTTGCCCCAAAGACTGTTTTTTTGTCATAATAACATTATTCTTATCTGAATAAATCTGACAAAATCAGTTGTAATGGATTTAGTCAGTGGGGCTACTGTTTTGCCTCCTACACGGAGTACACTATGTCATGCAGTGCAATAAAAGCAAATAACAATTACTTTCTTTTAATATAGAGATAATTGCATCCCTCACTGTGTAGACTAAGTCAAGAAATCAATATACTAGTCCATAAGCAGGGAAAACTAATAGAGCTGTGAAAAAAAAAAAAACAGGCTGTGTTAGTCAGAATGCAAGTGAAGTGTACTATATCATTGTTAGTGCAGACAGCTGCCTGCTGAGTCATCAGCAGTTGCCTTACATTTAAAGTGCAGTCTTTCTTGTGGTGCTTTATAGTCTAATTTATGATAGCTGACGGGCACACAATATGTATTCACTGACATCAAGGAAATTACTACATATACAGGTATCATCACAGTGTGTTGCGCCCCCATCATAAAGCTTTAATATGCTGACCATAGCCAGCAGGAAACAGAATATATTAACGGTATTGAACTATGGCAGACAGCTGCTCTGTGCTGTAACAAACATTGACATTCAAAGCGGTTAATCTGGGTTGCCACATGGTTTTCATGTTTCTCTTTTGCCAACAGATTTATAAAGTAGTGGTGTTTTATTTATTTTTTTTATTTGTGTGGTATTGAAGATGCATTCCTAACCACATAAGCACTATATGTTATTCTGATACTTCAGATTCTGGTACTCTAGCTTTGAAAGCCATTGCTAAAACAAAGTCTGTTGTTTCTTGTTTGTGAATTCTTTGATATTTTCTAGTACCGAGGTCTATACTTTCATATGAGAGTTTCTTTCATAAGTGTATGACCCTTTACATTAATCATCTCTCTGAGTAACAACGTGTAATTTTCCTGTATCAGATTTGTGTAAAATCATTATGTTGCAATATACTGCAAAATTTGTTCATAGTGAGAGTTTCTGCACCTTGAATCATCTCTCCTTACTTCTCGCAAACAAAATCTCCTTTTCTGTAGATAAGGCATTTTACTAAATGCTACACTCATTTTTTATGGATAGTATTGATGCCAGCATTTTTGCTGTGTTTTTATTAGGGACATTACTGAAATCTCACTCTGCTGCCAGTACAGTTATTTAACAATGGAGTGGAATAGACAATCACTGAGCCTTGAGTAATACTGTAATGAACTTATCTATTAGACAAACATCACCATTCATGTTAGTTCCTGGCCATACCAAGGTGAAGTCCTCTTAATGATGAAACATAGTCTGCATGATACAGCTCCCTATTGAAATGTCAGCACTTGAAATGCCGAGTGCCAAAAAGCTGGAAAAAAAAGACTGAAAACCTGGAAAAGAACAAATCTTCAAAATTGTTCTCCTTAGAACTTCTTTTTGCAGGGATGGCAAGCTCCCTCCCTGCACTCCAGCCATGAGGACGGCAAGCCCTCCATACCCTCCAGACTTATATATATCATCTCCAAGATCTCCATACCTCAGAAAAAGGAATATTCTGAGAAAAGACATCTTTGACTTAGTCTGTGTAAGTCTGTTCTTTCAGCCATTCAGTCTCCACATTTTGGGACTAGTTTTGGCAGGTCCTGACATTTCATATGGTTACCAAATGATACTCTTAATTGTGAATAGTACTGTCTTGTGGCATTCCATCCTAATCATAAATGGTATTGTCCTGGGTCTAACCTGGGGAGTCCCGCTGTTGGGTCTGATCTGGTCCCCTTCCTTTCCCCAAAAATAAATTTACAGTAGTTGAGTGCAATATACCAGAACATTTCTCACATAAGTTGCCATTGGTATGTCACTCACGTTTTCTTGTGCTTTCATAACAGAAATCACTGCTCATGATCAATGTTGCTCATATACGCCAATCTCAATATTCACTATAAATATTTATTTTAATTCCAGTTTATCATTTAACCAGACTTTTCATTTACATATTTATTCCTTGTATGTAGACTCGATTCACTTCAGCCAAACATGCTAACAGTGCAAGCCACAGTTTACCTGTATTCACAGGTCAAAACTTTCCTAGGCTTCTGCCATAATAGCCTGTCTCCTAGAAATAGCCTGGCTGCATCATTAGTATTCTTTTATTATTTAAGCTTTTAGACTATCATCAATTGATCTTAGTCTTATCAATCTGAAACATCTAATAACCTTAAGAATAAGAATGTTAACAGAAGTGTGCATCAGCTTGAATAATCATCACAACAGAAGTGTGCATCAGTTTGAATAATCATTGGGAATGTCACTTTGCATTGGACCCACCTAAAATGTTGGGGGCTCTCCACTTGCCATATGCACATCATACTGCCTGAGTAAGTATCCCAGCTGCTTTCTAACTATACAAAGGGTGAGGACTCCCTTACTTGTGCTTCACTGTGAACTCCAGGAGATTGCATTAACCTCTTTTGAATTATATATATTACCTCCTTTCAATTCTTAGGTTTTAGGATGCTTCAAGGCCCTCCCCCACCAAGGCATTCTTGCACACTACAACATAACTGAGACTTCATCTTTTGCCCATGGTCAGGCCTCTTAGGAAACAGACCAGGAAGAACTGCTTGTTTCACCAGAGGTGTGTGTGTGTGTGTGTTTGGTGAAAAGAGGCTACTTGCTGTGCACCTCCTGTTTTATCTTTTGTATATCTATCAGTCCCACCCTTCCCTGTCCTGCTGTATCACCTGTGGACATCTTTGACATCTTAACCTCTTCTAAGTGGTCAAATCCAGCCACTGTCATCATGAAGAACCTGCCACTCAGATCCGTTGTGGAGGGGGGAGCTAGGACAAAGTAGCCCGTGCCCAGACTTCCTTTGTTCTATGAACCAAAGTTGCAGAACTTCCAAAACTTAGAATTTGGATCAGTTGTCCTTTCCTGGCAATCCAGCTACCTGACAGTTTTAATTTTTTCCATTCAAAATTGTGATAAAATGTCCACTTTTGGCACCTCCTCCTTCTCCTCATCTGGTATCCTTCAAGGGTCCATTTCTCACAAGTGCTGTCTCAGCTGATACAATTGTTATATACACTGACATTCTTCTTCTTCACTTAGCCCCAACACTCAAAGATCTAGGATTCTGACTTTGGAAGGGATTCTTTTCAATTTGCTCATAGTTCATGAACAACAAACACCTGCTCATTCCAGACAAGTCTTGTAATGTTACTTGATATCCCTCATAATAAAAAGGATTCCTCTACTATCAATATTTTTGACTCTGACAAGAAAAAGTATTCCCTGACTATACAACAAAATTTCCTTTCCATATTGACTCATCTCTGATGTTTTCTCTACACACAGACATCACAGTAAATAAAGTCCTCAAGCAACTAAAGGCTTGTTAGTCCACCTGTACTCACCTCTTACTATATGCCAGGCAGACAAAATCAAGGGAATTCTCATCCCTGGTGTAGAGTATAGCCTCCTGTTTGTCATCATAATCTCAGCATTCAACACATGCATCTTACAGACCACCTTTTAATAGACTATGTCACTTAATAAATATGCCACCTTACAGGGAACATCACTGTATTTCACTAAGGAAGACCAACCGACTGACAGTTAGATCAACCTTCTTTTTTATGTCTCACATATAAGATACACAATTGATGTATAGCTCTTCACTCTAGTAAACATCAGGGAAAAACACCTTCATATGATCTGAGTTTCACCAATGGCACTACTTTGTTTACACCTTGATTTAAAATCACTGGTGTAAAATCCTTCTGTAAACTTGTATCTGCAAATTGGAACATACTACCTAAGGAGCATAGAAGAAAACAAAAATTCAAGTCATACAAGAAAAATTTGAAAACATATTTTCAACACATAATCAGCTGTAACTGTTTGGGGAATACTAGCTAACTGATTTTCTCTTCATATTAGATTGCTGTGCTTCATAACGACCTTTTGGCTTTTACACATTATATATTTCAGTACATACTGTAAGTTACAATTATAATCTAGGTCTGCTTCCCCTATTTAACCTTTAACCTTCATTCATACAAGTAGTACTCTAAAGTGCCCTTCGTTTTTTGCAGAAATTTCTACCTGCCTGTCTGTACCCAGACTTTCTAGGAATTCTCTAATTTCACTAATACAGTTTAACTTTTGAATACTTCATTTCTGATGGTCCACTATAAATATTTGCCCCCTGTCATTAATACTGGCATCTTCTACATTATCTTCTTTGTCTAACCCCTTGAACTACACTTCTAGTATTCAGTTAGTGTTCAGTCTCCTGGTTTGTTACTCTAACCTGGCTATGTAAATATTCTTATCCTGAAATTTGTACTGTATGTTTACTGTGCATGTTTAATTATGAATACTGTAACTTTTATATTATCATCCATTTTGCTTTGATCTGCTGAGTTTTAATTCAGTATATTATGTTAATAATACTTTTTATGTCTGACATCTGTTGTTTTTCTAACTGTGGAACTATTTTCTCCTTAACTATTGCCTACAGAAAAATTGGTTAATGGCCAAAAAGGGAACTTTTTCCAATGCATCTACTTAATTAACAAACTGAAATAAATATATAAAATAAAACTAAAAGAGATAAACTTTGACCAGGACTTTTACCTCATTAACAAACTGAAATAAATAAATACAGTAACAATAAAATAGATAAACTTAGATCAGGACTGTTATCTTTAAGACCTGAGAAATAGACAGCAAAAGGTAGAGAGTCATAAGGTAAGCACAAATGTCAGGCTTGTCGTGGATTCAAATTAATGACCTCCCACACCTGTGGTAAAAATTATATACTAGAATATAATTGTGTAGCTGGGTTATTACACCAAATAACTTTTCATTCTGCTAAGAAACATCTGTTTACTTTAACAGTGCAAGATGCATTCAAACCTATTTTTAACATTATTCGCAAGATGACAGCTGATCTCCGACCAACCCACCTTCCAGAAACATCACTCTCTGCACCCTTAAAAGCTCTCCTATTTTCTTGATGGAAATAACCTCATTTGGCATGCAACATTAAAGAAGGCAGCTTCACGGTTTAGCTTAATTATGCCAGACATTCTAGAATCCAGTGTGATGATTGACAGTATGCACACCATGCTGAAACAGCATTTTAAACAAATTACTATCACAAAATAGGCAACTTCACAACCTAAATGGTCAAAATTGGAAAGCTCTGCAATCTCCAGCCAAGCCATTGTGTACACTGACCAAGGAAATTTAAATGCAAACAATAAAGATATAGGTCACAATAAAAGTATAAAACTATACAGTTTGCTTGAGACATCACAGTAGAATCTTGATTTACAATATGCATGTATAATCAATAGTTCACCATTAGGATTCAGCCAACTCTTCTACTTACTTGCTCTGTACTTCCGGCTTTATTCTCTCACTACCTGCTCTTCCCTACCGTGTACCACTCTAGCCAGTCTGGGACCTGTCTGCCATCTTAACAGCATCCAGCTGCACATAACCAGACCCCCATCTGAACATGCAGCTGCACACAACCAGACCCTATTTCCTGGATTGCCTCAGAGCTGTAAGGGGAGAACAGCACAGAAATAGTTTATTCCCAATCTCCCCTTGTGAGACAAGAGCACCCGCATGCTATTAAAGTTTACAGTATTTCCTCCTAATGGTACTTCCTCTACCCAATTGTCATTGCAATTACAGCAAATTAGTTATTTGGTGCTATTGCTTATATTATTATTATTGTTGTTATTATTTTAGAATAGTTTAATTGGTATAGTTTACAAGCTGCTGCTCATACACTTTCTTTTTTCACTGGTTACTCTCTGAAGAGCATTTTTGTGTGATGCATTTTCTGATCAACAAGGGCAGTTGCATATTTATCAATTGAGAAACAAACATTTGTGACTGTTTTAAGTGCTGTGCAATCTTACCCATCACATAAATTATGCAGCCCTCTCCAGTTCAGAGGAACATCTGAAGCACTTGTAAATAATAAGGTTTGAAACATACAATGGCCTATGATTTCAATAGTTTAGGCTATGACATAGTACTTCTGAAGCACAAAAATAATATACAGCCCCTCATTTTATAATCTATGATTTTGTTTTCTTTTGATAGTGTAAATCAAACAAGTCACCTCTATCATGTTTTCATATCACATTTTTTATAAATCAAACTAGTGTACATATGTGTTTTACAGTACTATACATCTTAAGAACTGGTGACCTGCATTCTTGTAATGGCCTTAGTATGGATGGAGGTGGGAGAAAGTGAAATAATGGATCTGTGCCCACTTGTCTCTCTTTAAGTGGATGGATAAGGATGATATACTAGGCAGGAATGTTGACGCCATATTGTTGGTGTACGAGAAACAATGTGGCAGAGTGATACAGGTCATAAGGGTATGGCGCCACAGTGAAAGTGAAATGCTACCAGAGAGGTGGAAACTTGCCTCATATTTCTCCACTGTATGCTCCTTGAGGGTGATGTCCCAGGCAGACATGTCACTACAGAGAAGGGGACAATTGTCTCTCAGACCTGCTGCCAAAGTGCAAGCCCAAAACTGTTATGGGGAAGTAGAACTTAGTCCACTAATCTGCAGTCTGACACTGTCTCTTCAGACAACTCGTCTGTGCACAGGCAGTTGTTAGGTTATGGTCTCTCTCCACCTCTAGTGGTACTTTTGTGTACAAAAGATGCTTTCCCAGGTGCTATACAATCTTATTTTACTAGCTAAGATAAAATGCGCACACCATTCAAATTATTATTTACTTATGTGCAGGCAGCTGATTCTCATGCCCAACTGTCAACACTTGCATGTGTAGGTAAATCTCTTATCTGTATACTGTGTGTATCCTGATTGAAGCAATGCATATCATCTTACAGAAATTCCACTCTTGTATAAATATATTTACTTTTATTATTATCGTTGCTGCTTAGTGGAAACAAATCAGAAGAAAGTCACTTTCACTTTTACATTCCCTTTTTATGGCACTGTTCTTGGGAAATAAAGCCTTAATACTTTAATTTTCTGAAAGTTTTATGTTTCCTAGTTAAACAGTGATCGGGGAACAAAATGTAGTTCACTGCACAGATTGCATTACTATTTTCATGTTGTTTTGCACAAAGGAGTAATATGGATAGTGATTCAATTCTATTTGGTTGAAATTAATGTGCCAATGAACCACAGGGTGATGCTAAAAATCACTGCTCTACTGAAAAATGCAATTAAATCAGTAGACACACTGGTAAAGGAAAAAAGAAAAACTAGAGCACAAAGGATTTCAAACCATGCCACCATACTGCATATTTAAACACAATAAAAATGAATGCCAATGACTAGGTTATCTAGCTGTTGAGTGCCTGAACTGGAACCGTCTCTGATCTATGTTCATTATATAGTGGCATTACAGATGGTGCAGCTTTGCATATTTATATTTATTTTGCAGTGTCCAACAACTAGAAGACAATAGTAATGAGAAAGCAACATGATGCAAAACAGTAAGAAAAATGTAAACCTGCTCATTAATATTCATGCTTGTAATTTACAGCAGAGAAATCATTTGTTAACCAGCTAGAGGTACAGTCAAGCAATGCAATGAAGATGTTAACTGACGTACTCCTTTTGTACTTAAACATTATATCTTGACTGGTGGTAAATGGTTATTTGCCTCATTTAAGAGATCTGTATCTTTGCTGTGAATTATTTTAGCAATTCAGAGAAACAATATATATTTATATACATTTAATCTCTAACTAGCTTTGGTCCAGTTATCATATTTGAAAGATGCTATAACAAATGAAAGTATATGCTGTGGTTTCCATGCAAAATGTGCCATAGAAAAGTTTCACCAGTCCCATGAAGAGTATAAATCTTCAATTCATAGTGCACCTACTATGCATGAACAAGCTACAAAAATATTTATTTGTAGTGATAAGGCAAACAGGCTGAAACACAGACAGTGGTCGAAAACTGCAATGTGCTCATGAAAAAAAATGATAGTGGCGAGGCTTGTGAAAGCACGCTCTGTTATCTTCAGTCAAGTTATAGCTAGCTTTAGTCAAGCTGTACTCTAAGGTCTGGCACTACCAGCACCAGTGATGTCCCAATGTTTGTAGCCAGGGCCACCAATAGGTGAAATGAAGACCAGGACAAAGAAGTTTGTGATGACCACCGTCCATACACACACACTCACTGTCCAGCATTTCTCCCAGCACCACTACATCCTTCTCTTCCCAGTGACTTCCCTATGTTCCCCACATCCTGCCCCCCCCCAGTCCATCCTGATTGTTTCAAACTTTGCCTTACTTCTGAAATTCTTCCTGCATCCTTTCAGCACACACTATATGGCTAAGGCTGCATTGTAATAACTATGAATGAAATAATCAAGTTAAGCCAGGAGTCTGGGGCTGCCTGCCCCCCAGAAGTTATGGGGACCTAGATCATACTGTGTGCATTTTAAAGCCTGTTTTCAACCTTTTAATCCAATAATGGCCTAAAACAATCATAAATAATGAAGGAAATTCATTCTTATTTTTTTTTCTTTCAAGGAAGAAGGAAGTCATGTACAAGGCTTAATGTTTAAAGCTTACAAGGCATTATTTCCAAATAAAGTAAAAAGACACATACATGTATACGTTATATCTGGGAATAGTGTCTGCCTCCCTATCCTCCAAAACTCTTTTTGTACTTCTTGAGTTTAAGATTGCAACAATCCAAAAAATGCTGTGGTTGTGCCTTCTGAGAAAAAAAATCAAATATGCACCCAGTAGAAATGTATTGCAAATAAATTATTCACAAGAGCTAAGCACTTCTGTTTTTCTCAGTTAAGAATTTCATCAGAATTACATATATTGACTCCATTTTGGTTTGAATAAGCAGTGGGAGCACATGGCAAATGAAAAACCTCTCCAAGCCATTCTTCAAGAAAGAGTCACCTCAAAAATACTAAAAATATCAGACCATATTGGTTAAAATTAAAAACATAAAATCAATATAAAATCTTATTGTGACATTAAAACACAGTTACCATGGTAATGTTAAAACAATTCATAAATAGTCAATTGTAGACAGCAAGTTACAGGTTTAGCGTCTTTAATTGTAAGACACTGATAATAGGAATATGTTCATTTAACCCTGGAGTCTGAGAGGCATTGAATAACAACTGCCAAGGCAATTCGTAGGCTCATAGGTTGGTAATAGGCTATTGGCCCTAGGGCCCATACAGACCTAGCCATAACAATTCCCTGGCTATTTCTTCCAAAATTATTTACTTCCCTGGACCCCTGTCTAGCAGGGCAACTGACGTGATCCCCGGGGTGAATTTCCTATCTCCCTTCAAATCATCAAGGTTACTTTTGAAGAGGGCCAAAGAGGTGCTCTGCTTGACATGTATGGGCAGTCTATTCCAGAGTCTGGGGAGTCTCTGGGTCAGGAACCTATCCCTCCAGCATGTTTTGTTCATTGTGATGACAAAGTTTAGATCCCTGGAGTCTGTGTCTCTGAGAGATTGGGATTTCTTTAAGTGTAGCATTCCAACAGCTTTGGGTTTGACATGGCCTTGTATGTTAAGCAGAAATCGCCTCTGAGTAGACGATATGCAACAGAGTAGAGGTGGAGTTTTTTTAGATGGTCCATTTAGGGCATCTGCTTTAGGCCTGTGATTCTTTTAGTGAGGTATTTCTGCGGCCTTTCCGTTGTTGCAGATGTCTTGAGAGGTACATACCAAATGGGGCATTGTTTATTATAATGGGTCTAATGAGGGATGAGTACAGTGGGATAATGATCTCCTTTTTTCTGGATGAAAAGCCCTTAGTGATGAGGTGTGCCACATAGAAGGATTTCCTGACTGTTGTGGCGATGTGGTTATCAAAGGTGAGACCACTGTCCACCTGTGTCCCTAAGTCTCTTATCACACTTTCGGTGTTTAGTGTACTGCCACCTATGTGGTAATTCATGGGTACGTGTTTTTTCCCAAAGGGGATAACTGTACATTTCTTGGCATTGAGCTTGAGCTCATGGCTCTGGCACCAAGCATCTGTTTCTGTGAGGCCATTTTGTAGAATATCCACATCATTTGGGGATTCAGTAATGGCTCCCAGTTTGCAGTCATCTGCAAACTTTGTGAGCCAGAGTCCCTTAATGTTGGCCTGTACTTCAGAAAAGTAGATGCCAAACAAGAGTGGTCACAGGACTGAATCCTGAGGTACGTCACTTGTCACTTGTCTGGAGCTGGATTTGGAGTTGGCTACTTTTACATTGTGGGTTCTGTCAGTAAGACGTTTGGCAACCCATCGAGTGATGCAGGGATTAATGCCCAGCTTAGTAAGTTTATCTTTGATTCCAGAGTGGGGGCCTTGGCGAGGTCCAAATAGGCTGTGTGGACCACCTTACCCTTGTCCACAGCTCTGGAGACTGACTCAAAGAAGTCAATCAGGTTCAGGAGACAAGATCGGCCCTTCACAAACCCAAACTGCATGGAGTCCAGTGTTTGAAGGTTGCCAATGTCTTTGTTTATAAGTTCCATGTTAATACATTCCATAGCCTTGCAGATCAGGCTCGTCAGACTGACGGGGCGGTAGTTCCCGGGATCCAAGTTGGATCCCCCCTTGTGGTGTGAGATAACTGTAGCTGTGTGCACCACTCAGTGGGCATGAAGCCTGAGGTGAGGCTATGATTAAACATGACACTTAGGTGAGGTGCCAGTTCATTTTGTAGTTCATGTAGTACACAACCTGGGATGTCATCTGATCCCATGGATGCTGTATTCTTAGCTTTGGAGAGTGTGTTTTTTTACCTGTGTGGCAACTATTACCGGAATTTGGCAATCTTTTGGTATTGAGATGGGCCCTTTAGGGGGTGAGAGGGGGGTGAAGTTTGCACTGAATCGATCTGCCAGGATATTGGCAATATCCTTGGGATCAGTATATTTAATGCCATTCTGTTGTAGCTCAGAGCAGATCTGAGCATTGCCATTTAGATTCTTGACATAGCTATAGAATGCCTTGTGGTTGTCTTTGGAATCTTTGGCAATTTTATTTTCATAACTTGCTTTAGAGGATTTTATGAGGGATCTCAGCTTTTTACTAGGGCTGGTAAGGGAGTTTTTTGCATCCTGGGATTTTCCTCTTTTTTGTAACAGTTTCTTCCTTTTGTTGTAAAGTTTGTTTTGGCAAGGGACCACCAGATAGGCTTCCTTTTTTTGGAGGAGAGCATCTTGGTTCTATTGGGGATAGCACAATTCATGGACAAGTGGATGTGCTTGTACAGTTCCTTAGTGTAGGATTCAGCAGTCGAACTTTCAGTTCCTGTCTGCATGGGTGTCATGAAGTTTGTCACTTCTGACTTGAGTAGCATGAAGTTGGCTTTGGAGAAGTTTTTTATAGAGTTTTTCTTACTGGGTGGTGGGGGTGGGATGTGGATGTCAAGGGTGATTAGCTTATGGTCAGACATGACCAACGAGTGGGTGACCATAGGTGTGGAGCATCGATTTCCCATGTTGGTAATGACCAGGTCTAGGATATTGGAGCCCCTGGTGGGACTAAGGATTAGTTGATCCAGGGCGTTAGAATTTATGAATTCCAAGAACTGTTGGGTAAAGGTGTTGGTACATGAGCAGTTTTCCTAGTTAATGGCATGGTAGTTGAAATCAGGCAGTATTAGGGTGTTTATTTGTATCTTAATCTTTTCCAGCATGTTTAGAAAGGTGTAGTGAGAATCTTGGGACATGGTGGGGGATCTGTAGCAAGCTACAGTTTGGATTGCAGTCTTACCTAGTGTTAGTTGCACCTGGAGAATTTCAGATGCATTGTGTTGGGCAACTAGCCTGGTGTTGTGAATGTCCTTGGTGAATATGGACACTCCTCCACCTTTAGTGTTTTGGTCCTGCTTTGGTGAATGAAAAGTGTAGTAAGAGTTGTAGCCTGGTATTGCAGGGGTGCACTCTGCAGCCTTGAACCAGGTCTCAGTTACTGCACAGATATTGATGTTCTCCATTTTTAGGAGTGCCTTGAGAGAGTGCATTTTGAGGTTTAGACTTCTAGCATTGAGTAGCATTACCTTCAGATTTTGCATGCTTGTACCTTTTATGGTGGTGGTTTTGTCATTTGAACTGTGCCTAAAAAAGGCACTATGGGGTGGCAGGAGCCTTAGCCAGTAACCTGAATCCCAGGGGTGACAGGTGCTGACCATCTGTTGCAAAGCATCATGGTCTGTTGATCATGTCGTTTCAGGCAGACTGATACTGGATCCCCTTTAAGTGACACCAGAAGCTTAGCCAATTGTTGAAGTCAATCATTTTGTCCTTATACTGGGGTATCATTCTGGGCGAAGGCAGGATGCAACTCAGCGCTAAGGTCATACCTGCTTGGGCCACATGATCTCAAAGCTCTTCCATGTCTCTTTTCATGTAGTCCAGGGAGGTACGTCTTAAATCATTCACTCCAACATGTACAATGACAGAGTCATATTTGTACTTGTTGTGGAGTGATTTGAGTACATACATTATATGGCAGATCCTGGCACCCGACAGGCAGCTGACTGTAATTTTCTCCTTGTTCAGCCTGTTGAGTGGGACATCAGTGTGCCTGACTATAGAGTCACCTATGCCTAAAGTGTTGGGTATGTTGTCTTGCCTTAAGGGCTGTTGTTGGGTGGCAAACTTGTGTTGTGAGCTATGTGACACTTTGGTTGTGATTGGTGTTTGTTTGCATTTCAGCTTCGGAGGTCTTTGTTTCTTGGTTAAGGTTAAGGCCCTCCACATATGTGGGGTTAGTGTTGCTATGTGTGCATGTTGGTGGTGTGGGTTTAGAAGAGCTATGTGTTGCTTGAGGTGTAGTGCAGGTGTTAACCTTCTCCTCTTGACTGTCTAGCACGATCTTGGGTGGAGAGAGCTTTGCTTCCAGTTTGGCTATGTAAGTGCATCTCTCGCAGGTTGTAGTGTTTGGTGATAGGAGGAGAGGGTTGTCAATGTATATGAGGCAATTTCTGCATTGCCCCATTATGCCCAGATTCACCATGTGGGCAGGAGAAATCACCAAAAGCTGACCCTTGGACATGGCTGGTTTGGTGCTTTTTTATTTTTATTTTTTGTAAAGTGCAAGAGCTGTTTTCCCTTACCTTTGCAAGGCACTTTGCAATTATAGGCTGTTTAGTGCCTATGATTAATTTCTCCTTATTAACAAGGAGAGTTGAGTGCTTGTATCAGTTTAAGACTTCGTAGTACTTTCCAGCCCTTTTTCCCAACTTCCATCTCTCATAAATCTGCACCTTTTCAAAAATAAGAAACACAAGAACTTTTAAAGTTAGTGAAGAATAGAGGTAGACCAAACACCACGAATATTTGTAGAAGCTTTAATTCTTTTTAAAAACCAGGAAAAGTAAGCGCTTTCGCGTGCCACCAAAATGCACGCTTCATCAGACAAGTATAGAATAACAATGAATCATTCCTTTTTATATCTTGAGCAACAACTCTTCATGAATCAATTAAATAATCAATTAATTAGATAATCAATTAATTCATTAGTTTCTTAGATTCAACGCTATTTAAAGGTATATATATATGTATGTCTAAGATAATAAAACAGTATTAAAACAGTATTAAAACAGTATTAAAACAGTATTAAATCGCTGAGGTGGATTTTAGAATCACAATTTAAAAACACATATTTTGAGAAAACCACATTATTTAAAACAGCCCGTTATATTGAATATTGAAACACCATATTCACTATTATACTCGCAATAAAAATCACAATGTTCATTCTTGCAATATACTTCATCCATAGCCTTCATTTGAAAATGAATACAGTAGCGGCTATATATCTTAGCTTCCAGCTTCATATAACATAATCCGCTAGTTATAGTGGTGATCGCTGTTATAGATATGAAAGAACCAAATTCATGACAGAGTCACCACAATCTGCCAAAAGCACTTTATATATATAAAGCATCTGTGTATAATGCTTTATACTAAAACAATGTACTACTATTTATAAACATTACATATCTAAATAATCAAAAAGAAAATATATATATCTAAATACTGATATGTGAAATAAAGACAAAAAAATGTGTGTAAGAACTGAAACGAAAAATTGTTGGTAGATTGATATCTATTTAATATATATACGTGCTGTGCACGCACAAAGGAATTATAGATGTATAAATATATATAATATGTGTAGTATAATTACTATATGTGCCAAAAAAAAAAAAAAAAAAAAAAAAAAACTTTTAAAGTTAGGACACACCTTTGGGTGTTTATTTAGGGCATTTTTTTCATTCCCCGTTTTTATTAAATAGCTTTGTTTGTAAATCCTAGACTGTAATGCATCCTTAGTCTTTCCCACATAAAATACAGGACATGTAAGGCAAGATGCAAGGTAAACTACCCATCTTGTTATGCAGTTGTATCTACCCATGCAAAATAACATTTTTGAATAAGATGAGATGGTAATGTTTATATTGTCATAAAAAAAATCTACATTGTGAGTAGGCCCTGCACTTCTACATACCCCTGCTTTTGTCAGTGTTTCCTCTCACTTCACTGGTCTCTTTTTTGAATAACCCTTTAATGTTTGTATTGTGTTTAAAGACAAAAATAAGGGTTTTACCTAATTTTTGAGTTATACCAGTGGGATCAAAACATACCTAACCAGGTTTTGCAAAATATCTTCTTCACTTCACTTGCTGTAGTTAAATTTGAGGATCATTGCATTAGATTGCTGGTTGTTCTTATTGTTGTTTAATTCCACAAACTCAGAAGACCCTGAATAGTCTACAACTGGTTTGTAAATAGTCGTTCTTCCTGAAAACACTTCAATGGCCATGATATTCACTAATTCAGTGGAGTAAGCACTATCTAAAAATAATATCTTAAGTTTGTCCAGCTTTAACAAGAACTGGCTATCATCAGATTCCAACCTGGTTAGCCTCACCATTTGGTTTCCTACCAAGCTATTTTTCTGCTGCAAAGGGTGGTTATTCTAGTAATGCAGATAACCACTGGGAAACATTGGCTTCCTAAAAATGGCTGATTCTCATCTACTGCACGATCTGTTTTTAAAGCCATGGCATCCAAATAATAATGTTATTGTTACTCTTGTCACATGTAAAACTAATAAAGTCTGCACTGTTCATACATTCCTAGGTTCCTAGGCTGTTACTAGACTAACAACCAGTATGGCCCTTACAACCCTAGCTGCAAACTCCCCAAAACTTTGGCTCCATATATTTGGCCCCAAGTATCATACGGGGGTCATGTTACTAGTCAGGTAGGTAAAGATTTGTAGAGGTGTTAGGATAGTATTTTTCTTATTGACAGCCTCTGTTCATAAGGGACATGGGGGCCAGACTGGTAGTAAATTTATGATTTCCCATTCAATTGTCAAGTTTGTTTAAATAGGGTCAGGGATGAAATCTGTTTTACATGGATGAGGAGCCTATTCCATAGTGCGGGGATACTTTGAGACACATATCTGTCTCTCCAGCACATTCTGTTTATGTCAGAAGCAAAGTTCAGATCATTGGAGCTAGTGTTTCTGGTGCTGTTTGTTTTGAACATATGCAACACATTCATCAGGGATGGGTCTGAGGAAGCCCTGTAAGCTAGGCAAAGATCCCCTTCCAGCAGCCTGTAAGAGACTGAATACAGACACAGAACATTTAGGTGATCAGTTTGGGGCAGGGTATTTATGCCCTGAATTCTTCTGGTGAGAAACCTTTGGGGTGTTTCAGCTGTTGCAAGTTTCTGGTTAGATACATGACAAAGAGGGCACTATATTCAATGACAGGTCTGATAAGGCCCACGTAGAGTGGTACTATAACTTCCTTTTACCTGGATGCCACACATTTACATATACATTGAACAACATATAATGATTTTCTTACTATCTTAGTTACATGTTGGACAAAGGCCAAATTGCTGTCTACATATGTCTCCAGATCCCTTAGAACTGGGCTGAATCTTACGGGCATTTTATCAATGGAGTAATTAACTTGCATTGACAATTTCCCTAAGGGCATTACAGTGCATTTTTGGCATTCAGTTTTTGGCTAGTGCTTTAGCACCATTCATTTGTCTCTATTAAACCCACTTGGAAGATGTTTGTGTCTTGGGGGAATCTATAACAGCTCCCAATTTACAGTCATCTGTGAACTTGGTGAGGCAGAGGCCTTTAACATTGGCCTTGACAAGTAAATGCCATATAGGAGCAGGCCCAGCACAGAGCCCTGGGATATTCTACTCATGACAAGTCTCTTGGTGGAGGCGGTCTCACAGATACTGACTTTGTGGGTCCTGCTTGTGAACCAGCTGGCAATCCAGTGAGTCATGTATAGGTTTACACCTATCTTAAAGAGCTTGACAACAATGCCTGAGTGAGTAGGGTATTGCATCAAATGCCTTAGCCAGGTCAAGATATACAGTATGCACTGTTTTCCTCCATTGTCCTGATGACCCTCTCAAAGACATCTACCAAGTTAAATAGGCATGACCTTCCCTTAAAAAGCCAGATTGGGATGGGTCCAGTGTCTATAGGCTGCCAATGGCCTTGTTTATCATCACCATGGTAATTTGTTCCATGGCTTTGCATATTAGGCTTGTCAGACTGATGGGTCTGTAGTTCCCTCAGTCAATTGATGGTTCAGCCTTGTGGAGAGGAATTACTGTTGCAGTCCTCCATTAACTTGGAACATAGCTTGTTTCAAGGCTATAGTCGAAGAGTGCCTCATGTTTTCCTGTTAGTTCATGTTTCATTCTGTTCAGGAGGCAACTTGGGATGTTGCCGAGACCATGGAGGCAATGTTCTTGGCTTTAGCAAGTTCTGCCATCACCTGGTCCTTGGTCATAGCTGGTGAAATATGCTTTCCCATGCTGGTGAATACCAGATCCAATATGTTTGATCCTCTGGTTGAAGTGTGTAATATCTGTTCCAGGATGTTTGTGTTTATAAAGTCCAGAAAGCATTGTGCCTGTGAGTTTGAGGCAGCGTACCTTTTCCAGTCTATAGAGGGGTAGTTAAAGTCACCCATGAATAAGATGTTTGGTGAGATCACCTAGTAGGTTTAGGTAAGAGTCAAGAGACTCCACAGGCACAAATTGTGACCTGCAGCTAGCCATGATGTGGTGAAGGACCTTACCTATGGTGTCCTGCATGTGGATGAGCTCCATGGTATCATCTTATTTAGCCAAACTGTAGATGTTTTTGTTTCTAACATATATCAAAATATCTCCACCTTTAGCCACAGTCTGTGTTGTTGTTAGTCTAACTGTGTGGACAGCACTGTAGCCTTGTGCTTCTGAAGTACCTTTTGCACTTTAATTTGGTCACAGTACACCTGTCAACATTCTGCAGAGTGAAGAGGGCTTAAAGGGTGTGGAGATTTATTTAGGCTCCAAAAATTGAGCAGTAATACCTTAAGGTTGCCTGTAGACATTTTCAGTATGTGGTAAATTTGTCTTTCTTGCATTGCTTAAAAAAGGCTGCAAGGTGGTGGATAAAGTTTTAGCCAATATCCAAAAGTCTAAGGGGGTGCAACCCATCCTTGTCAAAGCAATGTGGTCTTTTCACCATCTGCTCCCATGCTGACAGATATTGGACCCCCCTGGAGTGACACCAGAAACTAAGATGATTATTGAAATCAGTTATTTTATGTTCATATCGTGGCATCCTCCTTGGTGAAGGAAGAATGCTGCTCAATGCACGGCCTATACCTATCTGTGATACATATTCCAAGATATCCATTATGCCTTTTTTCATATAGTCCAGTGAGGTATTTTTCAGGTCATACATGGACTATGACAGAATCATAATAAATACCTAGGGGCAGTAACTTGAGTATATACATGATATTGCAGATCCTGGATCCAAATAGGCAACTAACCATTATCTTCTCCATGTCTAACCTAGTGAATGAGGCATCTGTGTGTCACATAATTGAGTCCCAAATAACAAGAGTATTAAGTAAAATGCATGCTTGCCTTATCGGCTTTGCACTTGAGGGACCATTAGATGTAGGCTTATGTTTGATGTTTGGCATTGCTTTTGGTGTGTGCTTTAGTGATTGATGAGGAGAAGTGTTGCCATTATGTGGCTTTTGAGGTCTTTAAGATTTAGGAAGATTTCTTTTAAGCACCACAGGATAAGACAATATGTGTGTATGGTGAATGGTATGTGTGAGGGATGCAGTGTGGGTATTCCTGACAACCTTACTTGTAAGCAAGATTTTTGCCACCAAGGAAGTTGTGCATTTACATATTTCACATACTGTGTTATTTTCTTAATGATTAACTGGCTGTCTGAGAACATGAAACAATTACTACATCACCTTAAGATGCCTAAAACTACTATGCTGGTCACAGAGACATTTTGAAACTGACTATCCATGATGCTTGGTCTTATAATAGCTGCTTAGGATTAAGGACTGAGTTTTAACAGGAGTCTCCTAGGGTAGTTTTTGGGTTAAGAGCAGGATGTTATATAAGGCTAGGAAATGGCAGTGCTATACAATTTGTAAAGTAGCTGCTCTAAGCTTATTTTTGCACAATGCCACACTGCTTAACAGGATTCAGATTGAATCCTAACTTTACAGGTAAATTTTACTGTCTATGCATTTGCTACTATACAGGACATTGCTATTCACCACAGTCTGGTGGGTAGTTCCTTGCAGAGAAAAATAGCTTTAAGACTGCCTTCTATGCATTCTAACCAATAAGTAACTATACTATGAGCTTCCTGCAGTGATTCCTAATTAAAAGAGATCAGGTAAACACCTTCTGCCACAAGATGTCTGATCCTAGAATTTCTTAATGTAAAAGTACAGCAAAAGCAGCTCTCAATTACAGAATAAACAACAAACAACTAACAAACAACTATGTCTCTGATAAATTTACACCTCTTCAAAGAAATTTGGAGGCAGACAGACTAGAAAAGCCAACAAACAGAGAAATGACTATTTTTGCCACAAAATTAAATAGCTGCTTTAAAAATGCTCAAAAATAGTAGTGATCACTGTATAAAGCAAGAACACGTGCAGTTAATCAAGAATATATTCTTATATGAACTTGGATGGCTCTGGGTGCAGTTGAAATGTGGGAAAAGCATTGCAGAGCTCTCTCTGTTATTAATGCGTCTAAACAAAATCATCATACTTAGCTGAGGAATCTGTCCGCAGAATAAAAATATTCTCCCGGATTCATGAAGCCTGAGGCAGGCGCAGGCGTAGCGTATGCGGGATAACACCAAATATGTCCACCGAGCGATTCAGGTACGAACCAACTCCACGTGCACTACCGGCATACACCAGATCTACGCAGCCCTCGGCATAGGTATGCAAATCACCCCATGTGCAGTGTCGCACCATGCTAATGAAGGCATACAGTGATTCACGAAGTGGTGCAGACGTAGCGCAAGCCCATGGAAATGTAAACCAAAATACACGGTTTACATTTCCCCAAACAGAACATCGGAGTTATGGAAGCGGACCAGACTCATGTATTACAAAGTTAATATACGCCAATGGCTAAATACACAGCCAATGGCACAAGAAAAGATGCACAACACCTAAAAAACAACATTTAATGTCATGTCCACAGTAACGCACAGTACAACCACAGGGCATGTGTGCGCAAACAGGAATACAAAGGAAATATATACAAATGTCATAAAATCGCAATGTAAGACAAATCAGGATTTCACCATAATACGCAATGGTAGGCATGGCACACCACAAGTAAGGCGCAAGGGTTGCCAAGGGCCCGCGACAGTGTTCGGCGCTGTAACTATGAATTAGTAGTCAATGCCATGCAAATGAGGCAGGTAATACTGAATCGCAAACGTCCCACCGGATTAAGGATGTACATGACGGCGCAGCACTATAACACTGAGGAGTGTATCAGAGGTGATACATGACATCAGCAGAGGGGTGTGCCACCGTATCAGTAAGCACATTGGAGCAATGCAAATCTGGCCTGGCCGTTGCTAAGCAAAGCTGCAGGACAGGGGTGGGGAGGAAGGTATAGAACCGTTTAGCTGAGAGCACACATGGTGCCCAAAAGCGCATGTGTACGGGGATGAAATTGTGCCTGAAACCCGGTAAGCGGATGCACGCGCCACAAACAATAGCACAAACAGGAAGGTCAGGGGAAGAAAAGAAGGAAATGTCGAAGCAGGGTAACTGGCGTACTAATGAGCAATTAACACCAATCAACTCACGGCGGCCAATTGACGGCAGTAGACAAGCCTGCATGCAGAAACCTGCAAAACAGGATAGGGGAGGCATAGGATTGCAAAGAAAAGAGGGGAGGACTTGGAATGCAAAGATAGGAGAACTGTCATAGCAGAGCAAAGCAAACCCACAGTAGACCGGCAATAGCACACATTACGCAAGATAAGCCAGGTCTAGGAAAGTACAAATGAAAGCAGGCTGCTGGATGCATGCCAGCAAATGGTAGGTGTAACATGCACAAATGTAAATGGAAGGGCAGGAGGTAATTCACGGCATCCAAATGTAATGCAACACCAAAGGCAGCACAATAGTGGTTCTGTTAATAAAACATAGAAGATACCCTGTAGCCACGATCGTACACACACACCCTATGACATCATCATTGTTCACAGCAAAACAGTATAAAGTGTGAAAGCACCCAACACACACCTGTGTATTCCCAAACACTGCACTATAGGTGTAAACAGATGGGGAACTTTTAAAATGTACATGTTGGGAGCTGCCATAGCTATGATTCATCAGAATGTGTTACAGACCGACGGTGTTGTGGAGGATGATGCCGACAACCACCGTAGGCCTCAGAGGAGGAGAAGAGTGTTCAGACCAAGGGTAACCTACCAGGGGCTAAATGATCTGGAGATAGTAGAGTGTTACAGGGTGGACAGGGACATCTTACAGCAAATAGTAGAGCTGTGCCGGCCACGCCTGAGAACCAGAAACAACAGAGGGGAACCCATCCCAGTGGACATGAAGATATGTGTAAGCTTGTGAATACTAGCCACAGGTACCTTTCAAAGGCCAACTGGAGATATAATGGGGATCTCACAGGCATCGGCATCCAGGGTACTACACCAGTTCCTGGATGCCATGTTAGCACATTCCAATGAGCATATATACTTCCCCCGAACTCAGGAGGAGTTGGCCAGCAATATGCGTCACTTCCACCGTGTGGCAAACTACCCAGAGGTACTGTGTGCGATAGACTGCACGCACATACAAATCAAGTCACCACCCGGTGAGTATGGTAGGTGCTACATAAACTGCAAGGGATTCCACTCCATCAACTGCCAGGTCGTGTGCAATGCCCAGGGCATTATCATGGATGCGTGCACTGGCAGCCCTGGAAGCTACCATGACTCCCATATCTGGCATGCCTCACAGCTGTATCAGGTATTTGTCAGGGGGGACATCCCACAAGGCCACCTTGTGGGGGATGCTGGTTATGCACTGGAGCCGTGGATGATGACCCCCATCAGAAAGGCCCACACACCAATGCAAGAATGCCATAATGAGGCACATGAACAAACCAGAATCATCATAGAGCGTGTGTTCGGGATGCTGAAATCATGGTTCCGGTGCTTGGACACATCTGGTGGAGCCTTGCAGTACTCTCCAGGCACGTGTGCCCACATCTTCATAGTATGTGCCATGCTACATAATATTATCCTGCGGAAACAGCTGCAGCAGGGTAAAAATGGGGGAGGGCCTCACAGCCCACCGCAATTGCCAAGGCCAACACAGGCACAGAGGGATCCAGACCATGGACACACTGTGCCAGCCCCAGTAGGCAGATGGAGGTGTACCCAGTATGCCTATGCCTTGGCAAAGAGGGAACGTATAGAACATACCTTGACAGTGTAGGCTCCCACGGACTGACACCCCTCCCCCCCTGCACACACAGTAAAATGGATGGCACACAAACATGACCACCTGTAAATTGTGATGTATAGGTGGCCCACTGTGGAATCCTACATAGGCAGCCCTCAAACATTGTACATGCAACAGCCATTGGAACATGGAAATGTCAACACCTGAACAGTAGATGCGCCTATCAGCATCTGTCGGTGCTGTGTGTATAGGTTCTCAGGTACATCGGTAGGTACACGCCCGATTGTCAGAGGCAAACCAAATGGGGCAAACAGTGACTCCTGTCACCACAACGTCGAGTTAGCAACTGTCGCTTACTGGAGCAGAGGCAATCGCGGGAGCACATGTGTGTAAGCACTGTCCTACACACACTCATCACGGATTCCCCGCTGTGTTACTGAGGGGCTGCACAAAATGTAATCATGGATGTTGTGTCAAGGCAGGGGATGTACCCATGACAGGCATTCGTCACCCCAGCATGCTGCATCCACAGTCGTATGAAGGTGTAGCACATTATCGGGTGTAGCTAATTGTGATATACATACCCAATGCCAGAGTACAGCCAGTAAACATCACATGGACATACCATTAACTGGACTCATCAATTTGTAAACTAACTAACTCAATTTATTGAAAGCATCCACAACTTCAGGCTTCAAGTTGTTAAAGCAACTGTAAAAAGCTGATGAAATTGTTCAAACGATTGAGATTCAATAGCCCGAAGTTTAAAGCTGTATCGTTTGGACAATTTCATCAGCTTTTTACACTCCAGTGAAGTATATGTTTTTGTCAGCCTTGCTTACCAAGCATCTATTAACTGTGATTTAACAACTTGAAGCCTGAAGTTGTGGATGTTAATCACTAGGCTAATTATTTCAGTACTTCAGTGAAGTTTGCATTTTGTCAGCTTCACTTTTTAAGCTTTCAATAAATTGAGTTTTAACAGCCTGAAGTTTGAAGTTGTGGATGACAACTGCTTGGATATTTAACTATTTTCAGTTCATCATATTCTAGTGAAGTTTACATCCTGTCAGCTTCACTTTTTAAGTGATTAATACATTGTGTTTTAACAGTCTGAAGCCTGAAGCTGTGGATGACACCTAAGGTCTTTTTTCTTTGTTCATTTGTCTACCCTTGGTGTCTTTAGTAGTGGTGAGGAGAATTTATTTCCTTTAACATGTAGGTGGGTCAGATACAGAATAAGTGTTTTATGCAACTATTACATAAACTACAGGGAATATGTTTGTCCCAAAGTCGCAGGACATTTGCTATGTTCACAAATATTTTGCAGGACACAATTGCACAAAGAGGGACGAGAGGTAATCTTAACCTATGGCAGATGTGTAATGTGACAGGTACAGACACAAACGTGCGGAGTCCAGGAAATACAGTATACACTGACAAACACACAATGAAAGGCGTAGCGTGCCTGTCACTACCCCTGTCCGAGATATGTATATATCTATATCTATATCTATATCTATATATATATATATATATATATATATATATATATATATATATATATCTACACATATATAATACAGATAGAAAGGGCGATAGTGTGATATATGTCGATATATATGGGGTCACTGACATCTGCAAATATAGATAGGTCAACGACATTCAAAACACCTTTGAGGTACAAATAAATAGGATACCGCCAACTATGGAACGTGTCACACATCGACAAGCGTAACCAGGAGGCTGAAAGACAGAAAGAACACAGTACTGGAACAGTAGAACCACGAGCAATATGACGATAGTAAGGACATGTAGTCACCGCTGCCGGCGGTGCGGTCCACATAGGTACCATGTACAACTGTGGTTGTGAGTGATGTAGCCTGTGTATGTGTGTGTTGAAGGTGCCATGTTTGTTTCCATGTGACTGTAAAGTGTGTGAGTGTGTGTGTGTGTGTCCACATCGTGTGTCTGTAGGTGGCAACTCAGAGGTAGATGATTACGGTAGGTGCGGGTATAGCTAGCCGTAGGCATGCGGTAAACACCTGCCCCACATTGGGAGGGACAGCCCCCCCTGGGCAGGTGTGTCCTGACATGAAACATTACAAAGGGCAACTGTCCGAGAGTTTAGGACATTAGTATGTCCCAAATATTATGCAATAGTTGCAGGAAATACTCATGCCTGCATGTAAGAAATGGAAATGTTACATGCAAACTGATAAGTAGTTAAGGTCCAAGAACAATTGGTATGTAATGAGGATAAAAGTTTGTGCTATCCTGTGTACTGACTGTGGCCATATGTCAGCCTGTAAACACCACTATGTGACCTGCAAGTGTCCAACTATGGCCATATGAAAAGGTGGCAAGCCATGTCACAGAGGGTCTGACACCAACACCACTGCAATGACTGCAAATATCTGGGACAGACATACACGGGATAGCGGTCATTTAGAAATATCCCTACACATACCGCCGTACATCCGGAGGTATGGAAGTATCAACCTCACCTGCATACCATATAGAAACCAATTAACAATGGCCCAAAGTAAATTCCTGTAACAGAAGTCTAGTAAGTGATAGCACTGTAATTAGGGAAGGGGCCCACACACACATATATATGGACTACGTAGAAATGCAAGCCCCACAAAACCGTATATGCTAAGTACACCCGCCTACATCTCCCACACTGGAAACAATAGCAATACAGACCGTAATCACAGCACAAACATCCAGTTAGTCAATTACATCTGCTGAACCATTAACATACCTTGTGAAAGACACATTTAAAGGTGCCATGCAAAATTGTATCCGTCGTATAACGGAACAAACGGCGATGTTACAGGTGTTTGCAATAGTCCGTTATCAGACGGGTGGGATGACAGGTACAGTCATAGGTAGAACCACATACTCAAGCCATCACACACAATCCACAGGGGACATGACTCCAAAATACACTTGGCTCTACACATAGCAGTTGCAATTACACACAAGAAAACACAATACGGGCCATCTCCCCGAAGGCAGGGCAAATGGCCAACGCCCAAGTGGAGAATTCAATTATACCCCACTGTTTGCCGCGTAATTGGCGAATGGAGTAGCTGCACAGCTGAAGTGCACATAATTAGTCACACCGGAACACCAATTATCGGCAGTAAACCACATGTTGCAGGTATCGAAGTATATAAGGATGACTTGCCAGATATGCAAACTATATGCTCATACCTTAAAACAGTTTAAAGAGTGATACAGAAAAGCGAGATAGAGCTGAAATCCAGAACTATATCAAGGTATGTAGAACACTAACTGTATGTATAGTATGTTCTGTATTAAGTTATGTCAGTGTATGCATAGCCTGGTTTGCAGTAATTAAAAGTGTCCGCCATGCATAAAGTTGGAAATGATATTTATGTAGTGATGTCTTGCTGATCGTACTAATGCTTGTAGAAGTTGTGCATCCAGCAGTGGGCCACAAGGTAAACAGCACAGACACCACAAGGGATGCAGCATGATGGCTTTAAACAGAACAATGTCATACGACCCGCCGTCAGTGGCAGGGTATGTCCAATAAGTACGTGCCATAGCAGGGGATAGTATATGTGGATATACTGTAACAGTACGCATGTGTATGGGCATATAACGTTAATGACATGTCTAAGGTGGTCCCTCTGTGCAAGTATGCTTTGAATTATGGGATACCATGTAAAACATGTGTAATGTATAGTACAGTAGATTGATGTGTCAGATATGCTACACAGGAGAACAGGCATATGATGCATACCAAAGGTATCGTATAGTGATGTGAGTAGTATGTAATTAATTTATGTATAAACAGTTATGATGAAATAAATAATGTAATCCACTCTGTGCATTTGCAAAGGACGCAAACATTACTCCCATACTAGAATAACAGAAGAGATGTGACAGACAAACAAGAACATGATTGGCATGTACAATAACAGGATACATATGGCCTGTAATCACAGGACATTGTAATAGCATGACAGCTAATCTAAATGGAAGGGCTATTCCAGTAACCATGCATAAAGGACATGTAATAGCTCCACAGGTTCATAGTGGGGTACCATGCAGTCTGGCAAGTCTATGTGTAACAACAACTACAGTGTGCACACCAGTGGCACCTCTCTAGGGTAGTGTCCTGTGAACAGAAGAGCCATGTGTAACCTGCATCTCTGCACAGTACAGCCACTGCAGTGATCCCTGGCGTACATGTGTCCACCATCCACCAAGTGAGGTATCACATGAACACTGCTACTGACTGTCCATGCGTGATGTACATAGGAATCTTGTCCCAAAGCATGGTGAGTGTCTGGTCTGGGAATGCAACACTCAAGCACATGCCACACACTGTCGCGTGTGTGCACATATCCATGAGCATCATGCTCATAGTGGCTATTGTTTATTTCGCGTGTGCAGAGTATATCCATTAACATATTTGCAGACATGGGCCCTGTCTTTGCAGCAGAGGTCACCCCTGAGTATGTAGTCCGCAAATGTGTACAGACGTGGTGACTGTACATCAGCCGCAAACTTTAACTGTTGTAGCTCAATAAACGTCATGGTGTTTTAATGTTAAGTTATGTACAGCTGTTGTGTAAGGTACACCCTAAGCAGGGTGTTGTACCCATGGAAGTGTGTACAAGTCCAGTGTTCAGAGGTACAATGGGTGCCTATGTACCAGCTACACACCCAGTACAGACAAGTGTGGACACGTAGAAGGATAT
This sequence comes from Protopterus annectens, assembly GCF_019279795.1. Classification (NCBI taxonomy): domain Eukaryota; kingdom Metazoa; phylum Chordata; order Ceratodontiformes; family Protopteridae; genus Protopterus; species Protopterus annectens. Next base: position 330,253,881 of record NC_056725.1, read on the forward strand.
CCACGCCACAGTGGCAATGTGGTAATCACAGGAGTGTGTGCGACATACATGTGTTTTACAAACACGTACAATGCGACATGTATGTAGGGGACTAACACCTATGTGATAACCAGTGGATGGATGGTGTACTGCAAAGGTGATGTTCATACCAAGTGTCATGCAGGTTGAGGCCATGATGTTCATATCAGGTATCCATCACAGTGACACCCGTATGGATGGGGTCTGTATCAGCTGGTGGATCAACAATGGCACTTGGTATGCAGTGGTCTGTAAAGCTAGGCAGGGAAGTCCCCTCAGTGGTAGCCTGTACCTCAGGGAAGCATATACCGAACATGAGGGCCCCGTGACTGAGGACTGTGGTATGCCAAATGTAACTGGAATGCAGTATGTGATATGGTATGCCACCCTCAGTGTGTGTGTCCCGTCCATTAGCCACTTTGCATAACATCCTGAGACATATGTTGTGATGTGCAGGTGGATGTGTATGTTGTCAATACCAGAATGGAGAACGGTGCTGAAAGGCAGTGAGAGGACAATGTAGGTTGTGTGGACCACCGTGTCGTCATCAACTACTCTGGTGACTGTATGAAAGGTGTTCAACAGGTGTAGGAGGCATGCTGTGGCCCCAACAAGACCCACCCAGCGGGCATCAAAGGACCGGAGCACAACAAAGACTCAGCGAATGATGCCCATGATGATGTGCCCTATAGCCATGCAGAACAGTCCAGTGAGGTATGTAGGGCAATAGTCCCAGTCGTGCATTGTGGCACCACCTGTGTGGAGTGTAACTGTCGCTGTGTGCCAGTCAGGGGCCACAATGTCTGGTACAAGGCTATTACTGAATATGGTATCCCAGTGGGGAGATATGTCGTTCAGAGGTCTGTGGACATCACAGCCTGGGATATTGTAGGGTGACAAGGGGCCAATGTCCTAGGACATATAGAGTGCAGGTCAGTACTGTGTAGGTGTGACCGCAGGTACACCGCAATGTTCTTGCAAGGAATGTGGCCCCGTAGGGAGTGAGAGGGTGTAATGTTAGCATTGAAGCCATCAGACAGCATGTTGCCAACACCACCTGTTACTGTCATGTTCCAGAGTGACAGTTGTATGTGTGAACAGATGTGGGTATTGCATACGACTACTGACATACCACCATAATGCCTTGTGGTACATCTCGGAATGTGTCGCAGTAATGTGTACATAGCTAGTTATGGAGTATGTGATGAGGGATCCTGTGGCCCTACCAAGGCTGACCAGTGAGTTACCCCACCCATGGGAATGTACACCACTGTGCAACAGCCCCCACCTTTGTTGTAAGGTATGTCCATGGAACCGCACCCCCAGAGTGTCGTCTGTTATCTGGTGTGTACCATCATGGCTCTGTGTGGAATGGCATGATCCATATTGTCGTGTACATGCTAATGAAGTGCACTGGGGTATGTCTCAGCATTTGTATGTGCATTGTCCACCTGCATGTGTGTCATGACGTCAACTACCGCTGTCATACGACATCTGTAGTAGGTGTTGTAGTACTCATCTACTGTGTATGCCGTGAAGTGTGTGGTGCCGGTATGTGGCTAACAAGGGTGAGTAGCATATGTTCGGATTCCACCAATGAGGGGATAACCCCAGGTGTGGAACAGCAGTCACATGTTGGTAGTGTCCATGTCAAGGATACTGTTGGTCTTGGAGGTGGTGTGTATGGGTCAAACCAGCCGAGCAGAGGTTATGACTCACGGACAGCATATGCCTAATGTGTCGGTACATGTGCGGCTATCACAGTTAAGTGTGGGTTACTGTCAGTCTCACATCAGTAGCAGCAGTATGAGCCCAACTGTCCAGTACACCATGAAATGAGGTCTGGTAACCGTGGGGAATGTTGAATCCGCAGCTGGTAATACTGTGCATAGCAGTTCTGGACACAGTTATTTGCACGTGGAGCACCTGTGATGCATTGTGCTAAGTAACCAGCCAGGATGTGTGTACAACATAGTGGAATATGTGGACACCTCAGCCGTGGGTGTGCCAGTCCAGGTATGTGCCTGAGAGGTATGGTCTGTGTATAACCAGTCTCTGCAGGTGTGCTCTGCAGAGCCAAAAGGCAGGTCCCAGTCACTGCAGAGATATTGAAGTGGTGCAGTATCAGGTGTGAGCCAAGATGCAGGTCCCAGTCACTGCAGAGATATTGAAGTGGTGCAGTATCAGGTGTGAGCCAAGAGGCAGGTCCCAGTCACTGCAGAGATATTGAAGTGGTGCAGGATCAGGTGTGCCTTGCCTGCATGCATCACAGAGGATGATGTCAAGCATTGTGTGACATGACCACATGTTTTGCTAGCCAGTTCCCGTTCTGGTGGTGACTGTTATTGGACACTGTGCAAGACAGGCAGTATAAAAGCAGCAAGAGTCCAACATGTGATCCGTACTCCCAGGGCGGTGCAGGTCAACTGTGCCACAGCATCATGTTGTTTGACCAGGTCTGTCAAAGTGGATGTATACCAGATGCCTGTGGAATGACAGCAGAAGCATGGACAACTGTTGGGAGTGACACAGTCGCTCGTTGTACAGTAGTAACAGGTCCGGATGACCGCAAAATGCTACCCAGGGCTCAGACCACACCATCAGGGCTACAACACTGGTGGGCTATTGCATGTCTCTGCACACATAGTCTGTGCCCTGAGATACAACTTCAGTCACACAAACATGGAAAATGACAGTCACATCGTACCTGCTGAGTTGTGGCATGTGTGCATAGGTTATGTTGCAGAACCAGTTACTTGACAGCAGGATGTAAGTGACTATTGCCTTGTGTAGCCTGCTGAGTGGAACAGCAGTGTAACCACCAACAGTCACCTATGACAGGTGTGTTGTGTATGTTATGACACCCTATTGGCTGTATGTGATGGGCAAACGTGTCTGTGGGCTAGAGGTTGGTGTGGTTGTGTTTGGCGATGTGGGCTGCCATTGGTGCCCACACAGAGTATGGAGGGGAACTGTACAAGGTGTCTCCGTATGTGTGGCCTGTGGTGGAGATCATGTGGGACTATGTGATGAGTGGGGTGTGTTGCCAATGTTGCACATCCCCACATGACTGTCAGGTGCAGTCAGGGTTGGTGACAGTATAACCCCCAGCAGGGCTGCATATGTGCATCCCCCACAGGATGTACTGTTGTATGTTGGGAGGTGTGCATTGACTGTGTACATGAGAATAGCTCTATTGCCACATGTACAACATAGCCATCATAGTGACAGGCAATAGCACTGGTACATGCCATTTGGACATGCCTGTATATAAGTGGTACGTGCCAGATGGACACGCCGTATAAACCACCATGTCTCACGAGATATGTGAGTGTTGTGTGTACGACAGCTGTTATACTGCAAGCAATCTGGAAATGTATGGACAGACAGTGTACCTGTAAGGACTGGTGTGAAATGGGTGCTAAACTAAGCAGTAGCTCATAACGTGCCAAGAAGCTCTGAACAAGAGCCGAGCATGCCCATACATTACAGATAGGGTGTTGGATAATATCAACCCACAAGTGTTGACGACAGTCATGACTGGTGGCACCACATCAGAACACTGCCGGGTATGGTCTGCAAGTCCATGAACCATTGTCAATGTAGATGTTAACAGTACAGATGTACAAGACAGTGCGGATGTTTGACTACAAATGCCTTTGTATGTCACAGGAGTGTTCTACTAGTGGCCTGTTGACAGACTCACAACTACTAAAGGTGCTACAGTGACATGTGCATATCACACGGTGTCAGCTACAGTAAACCAGGGTTAATGTGTTGTACCCCATCCGCATTGTAGCCCATACCACACAGACAAATGTCAGCCATCTGTGTATGTGAGGATGTGAATGGCCAAGACCTATGGGCAATAGTTGTCACAGTGTTGCGAACAACATACAGAATGGGCTGTGTGTGTGTGAGGTGTGTGACATATGTGCACATTCTGGTGGATGATATCAGCAATGACACCACTAGGCGAATACCCCTGTACCCATTAAGTAACACCTAGGCTGTGGTAAACATTATGGACACTGTGTTAGGGATGGCGATGTGCAGTACACTTCCCTGAGCTGGAGATGTCTCCCTGGCCCTTTAGGTAGTCATCCGAGGTACCCATGACATGACAGGGTGGTATCCATGAGCACGGAGATCATTGGACAGGCATACACAGCACCCGTGTGACCAATACTGGAACACATATCACCCTCCAGGGGTAGGGCCCATGCGTGGATGGCCGATACCAGCCTCCACAATACTCACCTCCAGTATGCAGCATGCTATCCACCTTGCATACAGACATATGCCACATTATGCTGTTAGACATGCTACATGTCCATAGCCTGATCTGAAAGACATACGTCATGGACAACCACCATCCTACGACTAGGATGGCCACATGCTGGACAGATCCCTGTGCCATACCTGTGACATACTCCCGCCATACCATGCAGCCCTGTCCACATAGCTGCACATATCATCCCTGTCATACATGGTGTGATGGCCGTATGGTAGATGTAGTATCAACTATCTGGATCAGTAATGTGTCACTGATGCCCCTTGCGGTGGCGTAATGGGTGTCGGATACAGCTAGGAAACCCAGCCCGTACATGCTATAGCCGATAACCTTACCTGCGAATGACGTCTGACTAGCCATTGTCCCATGTCTATCACGTGCAACACAGGCGATCTGTGACAGGATGTTGAACAGCTGTACAGTGCAGTGTAGATGTCTATGGCAAAACAGATGCATGCACAGGTTTCCATGCATACTTGGTGCATTGTCACTGCCCAAGTCCAGTAAGGCTGTGTCTGTGTTAATATGTGACATATACACAGCATCAAGGTCAGCAGCATTACCGTGTATACATCAGGCATGTGCATGTAGGTAAGAACACCAGTGCAGGCAAACAGACATACCCACATGAAGACAGACATCGCATACAGTAGGAACACTAATGAGGTGACACACATATATGGGGATGATATCCAATGCATAATAGGTGTTACATGTGTGTGACACATACATGCCAGTCATGTTAGTGTCATGTTGATTTGCAAAGATAACTGTGCAGATGTACTAGAAATGTATGTGCAGCAGTATCACTGTACATGTCTGTAAATGTGACCTGTCACCTTCATCATGTCTTACAGATAATGCCTCTTACACGCCTACCAGCATACAGCCGACAGGAGGATGATGTCGTAATCCCGTACCTCCATGAGAACTATGAGGTGTTATTTAACCATGTGCCACAGCACGCACAGCAGCGGGATGACCTGTGGCAGGATCTTCGCAGGAGGGTCAACGAAGTGGGTGGCCACAACTGCACCTACCAGCAGGTGCGCAGACACTGCATGGACTTGATATGTCATGCAAAACAGCGTGCCACTGCAATCGCCAGGGAACAAGGTGGAACAGGTGGTGGGCCACCAACCCAGCCTCCACTCGCACACACAGAGGAGCTACTGGCCAGTCTGGGGACACCCTCAGAACAGCTCCCACAAACACTAGCTGCCATCGTGGAGGTGGGTGTCTCCCAGCCAATGAGCCTGGAGTTGCCTGTTAAGTCAGTACTGAACGTATGGCCAGTATATCCCATGTACGTGCATGTGTCAGTGTACATCATGTAATGTAACAACATATGCAAGGTATGTGGACACACATGCTTCATGCTATATTATGCTACCCTGTGTATGCACCATACCTCTGAACTGTACAGGTATTTGCAGGATGTCCAGATGTCTGCCTCATATTGTCGGTGTGTTCCCCTTAATATCTGTCCCTTTCTGGCAAATAGCTGAGGAATGGAGTCATTAAATTATGACATACATTTGTGTTTATGACTGCACATTCCGTGTAAAAACCATGTGCATGCAAACCTATTAGTCTAGCAAATTTCTAAGTTTGTAAGAGCAATATGTCACAGTTGTCTCTATTTGTCCCCCATCATAGTAGGCTTTGTCCACATTTATTGTTCTAAGAGGTTGAGAGGTATGGTATGCATACATGTGCTTACTATATGCTATTGTACAGGAGAATGTGTTAACTTGCACTGTGCACCCTGTGGCTGTCATACAGTCATGGATACTGTTCATACTGCTGTGTCACCCTATACAGGTACCTCTGGCGTGCCACACAGTCAAGAGTCTGTTGCAGGTGAGACTGTCATTGGTATCAGGCATGTCAAAGCATAGATCTATTCGCCATGTGGCTAGTTAATACATGGATATACAGGTCGCATAACCGATCATCCACAAAGGTCACCCATGTGCAATATATACAAATGAAATGACACACAGACATGAAACTACAGTATTTGTCATTGCTACATGTGTGACCAGCTGTTCATACAACGGTGGAGGTGTTCTACAATGGAGGCATATGTACTATACAGTGGAACAAAACGTGTGGTACACAAACAAGTACCGCACAGTGAGAAGTGAAATGGGCAGACCACAGGCATCACCATTGTGTTATATGCCCCTGCAATGGGTTCACACATTGTGATGTTCCATCCGACATGTTTCAGACATGTAGCGTTTTGGTTGCAATATTGTCACAGTTTCCCATAACCCATACCCCACATACCACACATACACCTGTTGTCTGCATAGCCCTGTGGATGGTGACATATCCAGCATCTATGGGTGTATGTCATATGGGACAACACAGACATGTGTGATAGATGACCATTACATACATGACCAACACACGTGCACACATGGCCATGGGGGATGGCCGGAGACATGTAGCCAGACAGTAGATGGGATGTGGATACACCCTGTCCCACTTTGTCCACACATGGTTCAATTACAGCCATACTAGACCGATTGTACAGGTGATGTGGTACGCTGCACATCTTAAATGCCTGTGCACAGCTAGTGGAGGTGTCAGTGACATCTACCTCATAAGATGTGTTGAACATGACGTCTGTGTCATAGCATGATGGTAGTCACCTTTACAGATTCCACTGACAGTGACACCAGGCCACAGATACTGTACTTTTCCCTTGCTGCCGTAGGACATCACTGTTAGCTGTGCACCTTGTGTGCATGGTACATCAATGTCATGTGTGAAATGGTGACGTGACAGGTCAGCTATGTGTGCACATGGTTGCCAGGCAGCTAACACTCTGTAGTCATTGTGCAGGAGTGTCATCTGTATGTCCTCTAGTGACCTGTTACGTGACACAGCATGGTTTGGTGTGTATACACCTCAGCATTGTAGGTCACAATCCACAGGTATGTCATGGGTATGCATGCAGTTCTGGATATGCAATGCGTACATATCATGCACTGTTTAGCAATATAGATGTCTCATGATGCCATGCAATGGCACAGTGTTTGTACTTCACACTGTACAGCAATGTAGATGGCTCACAGTCCCCTACCATGCCCATGCACATTTGCTCAACATGCATTCTATCTGTAGGGCATATGGACAACACTGCAACGTGATACCCAGTACAACGATGTACATGTGTCAGGACACCATTGTGTCAGGCATGCATGCATGTTAATGCACACATCAGCAGATTACATGTCAAGGTCACGTCAGCCATGTGTACTGTTATCCTGTTCTGGTCCACATGGTGTATCACGGGGATGCATGCATACTACCATGATCATGTGAATTGCATGGATAATGATATGACACCCGCCTGCTGTAGTGTGCATTCCAGGGGGGTATGCTTACAAACACTATTGATGTCTGAGCTGCATGCTGTCAGCTGTATCACAAGCATGCTGCATGCCATCTGTCATATCACATGCATGGTGTGTCAGTGTGTGTGTGTCAGTGTGTGTGTGTGTGTGTGTGTGTGTGTGTGTGTGTGTGTGTGTGTGTGTGTGTGTGTGTGTGTGTGTGTGTGTGTGTGTGTGTGTGTGTGTGTGTGTGTGTGTGTGTGTGTGTGTGTGTGTGTGTATGTGTGTGTGTCTATTGTAATTTAGAGTCTTTCTTTGCATTCACAGGTGATGTAGGTGCTTTACCCTCCTGCGGTCCATCTGATAGTGTCCCCACAGACGCTAGCAGTGATGAACATATGCATGAGGTACAGGCAGGGATGTCAGGGGCTGAATCTGTGCCAACAGTTGCCATTCCAGCTATGTCCCCCTCTTCCCCGCACACAATTCAGCTGCCAACACATACCGCATCAACAGTGGTCATAGAGGAAGGACAGTCAGCGTCTGTTAGCGTTGAACAGGAACGTGTGGTGGCTACAGAAGGTGTGTCTCCACACCATGGTGGCAGTGTACTGACTGCAGATGTGCCACACAGGCATGTGGCTGCTGCTGCTCGTAGGAGGACCTCTGGCAGATATGCACCTGCAGGACATAGCGCAGCAGCTGGAATCACCAGACGCATGTTCCAGACTGTAATGGCGGCACAGGCACATGCCGAATGGCAGAACAGAGAAGGGCAGAGGCTGCAGAGGGCTGCTATCAGTACCCTAAACAACAACATCCAGGCATTGGCAGGTGCTCAACAGCAGATTGCTGATGTTCTGGACAGGCTATTTGGTGACATGGTCAGAATCCTTGACCGTGGCATGGCAATCTGCGAGCGTGAGCTGTCTGTGCTGGAACATCTGGTAGGGGTGAGGCATAGGCCACATGGACATAGGCCAGCTACACCACCTAGTGCAGGTCAAGGTGAGCATGCCACCTCACATGTCCACTCCCATAGTGCTGGTAGCAGTAGCAGTGCAGCTGGTGCTGCGCTGTCCACACCAGGACACAGCAGGCCACGTGGACGTGGCCCTGGATGTTCCCAGCGGGGACACGGTTCCAGTGGGCATGTGTCGTTGGACAGTAGCCATTCTGTATCTCCGCCTGGTAGTGCCCGCGCAACCCCTGGTAGGCACAGGACACGTGGCTGTGGCCGGTCACAGTGAGCTGTACAACCTGGTCTGTAAAATCTGGAGCTGTCGATAATACCCTTGTGTAGGCCTCACAAATGACAGAACTGTGTGCACACATACACGCACACAGAAAACACAAATATAGGGCTCCACAACACCCACATGTCTACGGAACAGACATGTCCAATCAAATCACCGGCCCTTACACACACACATGATGTCATCCATTGGTGCAGCCTATGTCCCTGGCAAACAGTATCACCCTGTGCATATGATGAAGCTTGTGCCACATCCCTGTCATCCACACCATCGGTGCAGGGATATGCTCAAATGGTCTGATACACAGGGTGAACAGAATAGTGAGAGGTGAATCTAACATTACTTGTGTATGCATATTGAGGGATGTGTATGTTGCATTGGTTGTGTGTGAATACTGAGAGATGTGTATGTGACATCAGTGGTGTACTGTCGACATGCACCAGTCATACCATGTAGTCCAGGTGCAGCATGCATTGTGATATGTTCACAGTATGTGTCTCGGTTACAACAGTAACAACATGTTGGTAATGATGCCCTGGTTCCCTCCTATGGTGTACTGGCAAGTGCCTACAGGTAGCAGTGTTTGCAGTCCCCCATGTGTAACTGTGGAATACTCACAGGCACGTATGGCAATATCAGCATGCTAAACGTACCCTCAACCTGACTGTTGGAAAGTCGAACATGACACAGATGTCTGCACATATACTGCACCTGAAGCATGTGGTCAGTTGAACAGGTTACAGTGGACAGAGATGTGACATACATACCATGAAACATTACAGGTATGTTGACATGGTGCAGGGGTTGTACACAGCAGTCTGGCCAATGATGACGTTAGAGGCTACTTGATAGCATGAGGCCACGCTGTGTAGCAGTAATACCCTGTCACATTACAGGAACATGGCCACATGCACGGGGTCTACAGCACTATAACGCACACCCCATAGTGTTGAGGTGAGGACCCTTGCCTATGTGGTCATCACCCTTGCAGTACTTTGCACCACACAACGTGGCACAGAGAAGGAACATGCACAGGTAGCCAGTACGGCTGGGACTGATGGCATCAACAGGGTAGTAGACTGCATCACCATGAGGGGTTAGTCACCATGAGGGGTTAGTGATCCTGTTTTCACTGTATGGTAGCATACACCCTCACACCAAGCACCAGACAGCCATACATACATACATACACACACACACTGTGGTGACCAGAAATGTGTATATGGATAGCCGATGTGTGTGATGCACCACACCTGCCAACATCATGCTTTCCACACTGCAGTATGTACAGATCTCTACAACGGTGTACAGGGATGTGTAACAACTGGGACGTAATCCCCACCATATGTGGCATATGTGGTCACGCAAGCGGACACACATGGCAGTGCTGGGAATGATACACCTGCCATATGATGAGACGCTTGATAGACATGCAGCGGTATTGTCCGCATTATGTGTACCAACACTATGTCTGGCAATTGTGTTGCTATATGCACACTGGAGGATGTAAGGGTTACAGGTGTCATGTGACATACAGTTGGTAACACCTGACCGCTGTGTATGCATTATGTCATCACCGTCAAGTAACAGTGACATAGTGTACTGTTTGCACATGGCATTGAAGGATAGTGTGTGACACACCTGTGAGCCATCCCCGACACACATACATCTACACAGGTGGATCACCACTTTATGTACACACATCCCTCCATACGTGATGTACAACCAACCGTACTGTCTGTATGTCACCATATACAGGTGTCAATGATGGAGCTGCATTGCGACTGCATGTTGTAGTTAGGCGCAGCTGTGTTATGGACATCGGCCACTGCACATGCATGTTTACTGCATGCACAGTACAGATTGTACATGTGTGTTGGTCCTACATGTGTCTCCTGTAGCCATGTTTGTATGCATTGCTATTGGTGGACATGTGTGTTGACATACATAACACATGGACTGTAGTATGATATCACGGGTGTCATGGGCGACTACTACAGGGGAATGTGTCCTCGGTCAACATTGCTACCTCCTGTACTGTGAGCATTCAACAGACATGGACCCACCTTCCATTTATGTGCATATGATTGCTTAGGCCACTGTTCTGCACAGGGGACAGCAGAGGCTAAGCTATGTACATATGTGTTGTGTGTGTGGTCCATGCACACATCCACTACAATCACATGTATGACATATCCAAACATGTGTGTTCGTTGGTGTACAGCAACACTCATCTGTCACAGCTGCATAAGACCTGGGGCCCCTGGTATGTCTTGAGCTGACCTGGTCATGTATAGTGGTATCATTGCAATGCATAACACCTGTTGGAACCCTGTCGGTACATGTGTACTCTGCACAGTTGCTGTAGACCTCTGTACAGTCCACTGGTCATGAGTCACATGGTGTTGTGGTAATGTATGGCTGTGGATTGCTGCAGCAACGACATGGTGATGTCTTGAGGGCTACAGTGTAGACTGTGGTGTGTACATCTGTGATCTGCACCTGTGACAGCTGTGTTGGCAGCTGAGTGTGTACTGGTCACTGCATGTGTGTGACCGCCCTGTGCATGGGGACAGTTATACCTTACTGTGCTCTTCCGTGTTTAGTCTCCATCTGCATGCAGGATGGCCCGCCCTGTGTGTGGGGACAGTTATACCTTACTGGGCCCTTCCGTGTTTAGACTCCATCTGCATGCAAGATGGCCCTTTGCAACTGCTAAGTGTGTGAGCATGCCCAGTATGCCATTGTGTAGATCAATACACAATGCAGTCTGAACGGACATGTAGTACTAAGTGTGTGGCCATGGCCAGTGACACCTTGTGTCAGTGATGTCCCTCTGTGCATGGGCATGGCCGTTGACATCCTGTATAGCCATGGTGGTCATCCAGGCAACAGATGTCCATTTTCAACGTCACGATGGATGCCTACCGAGTACACACTGGTCGACTATCTTGAAGGGTGTACTGTCTGTGGCACGTCCCATGTCTATGTATTGTTGTTGTAGTGCTCCGTAAATCTTAAGTTGCCCCGATCACACCACTGCCGTGTGTTTGTCTACATCTACCGTGGGACAGTAATATGTCTGTATGCTTTCAGACTGATCACTCTCTATACAATCCCTGTCGGCGTCCTTGTCTTTGCGGATGATGACACGTGCCTAGAAATATGCCTCTGGGACTGCTGTGTTTAGTAATCATGGTAGCGCGTTCTGTAAATGCGTCATGCTATAGTGTGATAGGGTAGTTAGGTGTATGTTCGACGCCCTGCCAAGTGTGTGTGTGCGCGCGCGCGCGCATGCTCCCATCCGCCTGGGGACTCAGTCATGCTTTTAGACGCCTCACACCATAGATATTTCATACCGACGTCTTTGCCTTTGCGGATGATGACACGCGCCTAGAAGTATGCCTCTGGGACTGCTGTGTTTAGTAATCTTGGTAGCGCGTTCTGTAAATGCGTCATGCTGTAGTGTGATAGGGTAGTTAGGTGTATGTTCGACTCCCAGCCCTGCCAAGTGTGTTTGTGTTTGTGTGTGTGCCCGCATGCTTCCGTCCGCCTGGGGACTCAGTCATGATTTTAGACGCATCACACCACAAATATTTCCTACCGACATCTTTGCCTTTGCGGATGATGACACCCGCCTAGAAGTATGCCTCTGGAACTGCTGTGTTTAGTAATCTCGGTAGCGCGTTCTGTAAATGCGTCATGCTGTAGTGTGATAGGGTAGTTAGGTGTATGTTCGAATCCCAGCCCTGCCAAGTGTGTGTGTGTGTGTGTGTGTGTGTGTGTGTGTGTGTGTGTGTGTGTGTTTCCAGCTGCATGACAACAGTACATTACTTTTACAGTATTCACTCTCCATAACATCCGTGCGGCGTCTTTGCCTTTGATGCTGTTGCCTGCAGGCTAGATGTATGCCTGTGTGAATGTTGTGATCTACTAATCACGGTAGTGCATTATGTAACTGCGTAATGCTGTTGTGTGGTACAGAGGTTACGTTTATGTTCTGCTCCCAACCCCTGCCACGTGTGTTTTGTGTGTGTGTGTGTGTGTGTGTGTGTGTGTGTGTGTGTGTGTGTGTGTGTGTGTGTGTATGTATCTATCTACACACACACATATATATATATATATATATATATATATATATATATATATATATATTGTATATAGATATGTATGTTGGGATTATCACTCTTGAATGTGCTGCATTATCTGTACGTGATCACCTTGGATGTATGTACATCTGCTATGGCTCTGTGATAGTGCACATACTGTGTGCTGTAGTGATCGTGGGTTATACTTGTGTAGTGACCGGTTATTGTGTTGCTAGGTATTACATGGGCATTGGAAACAATGTTAGTACAGCACCTTTGAATGGTCATATGCACATCTCGGCAACAGACAGCAGTGGTTATTACTTTGGTGGGTGACTATGGCTCATTTCCGTATGTAGTAACTGACAATTCTATGCAACTCAGGTTAACATTACAGACTCACGTTTATCCACAGGTTGTGGTACAGATCCCAGGACTGTATGTGTATACATTGACAGGTGCAGGACTGGGTTAGTGTTGGATGCATGGAGGGGTGTCCATGGCCAGTAATGGTGATCTCTACAGCCTGGCAGGTATGGTCTGTGACTGTCCCACAACCTCCTGTATATGGCTGACGCATGCTGTACCTGTGTATATGCAGACACACACACTTACCACAAACAGCTAGGGCTATCACATACACAAACCCATTGCATCACCATTGGGCCATACAATAACTGTTGTCTCTCACACACACACACCTACGTGTAAATTGGATGGCTCAATGACAGCTCTGGAAATGTAACACCACACCCTGTGCATATAATGTCACCTGTGCCACCACCTGTGATGTGTAACATTGATGCAGGATCAGACTAACCTGGTGCTGATGCACACGGTGGCTTTATTCCACTGTATTGATGTTAGAATGCTGTTAACACAAAGCGTGTTACTTCCAGGTGTATATCAGCAGGCATGATGCATTGCAGCTATGACCATCAATGTAGCATAGTTTACAGCACTGTTAATTCTGATGATATATTCTCCATCCATGTGCCATTTCACTGATGTGTGTAGTATTGGCAGCATGTGTTTCTGAGTGTGCGGTGCGTGTGTGATGTGTGTAGTACACATGTATACATGCTTACAAACTCGTACATTGGCATACACGACATTACACGGGCATCACCATTCGTACACTAGCTTACTCGTTCTTCAACACACGCACACAGGCTAACACGCGCGCACACATGCTTACTCGGGCTTACTGGCGTGCATGGGTGTGGACACACTGTGGGCAGGTTTGCAGGTCACATCGGTGGTATCCATTTAGTACACCGTCAGTCTCCTGACTTTCCCTAGGATAGCTCATAACACACCTCTTCCACTGAGTACTGACAGCAAACATGTGACACTGCTTCAGTGAGATTACAGTGTTTTATACATGCACACTCATGTTGTCACCTATTTTCTACTCTAATAGTCCCCTTATCCTACACTACACTGTAGATGCTTGACCCATATGGCATGACATGTTGTGATTCACTATCCTCAGTCTCACTTGCATCAGATTGCCTACAAATACTTCGTTACATCTCTGACAGAGCGCTTCCACACATAACAACCAGTACTCAGTAGCCATGTTGTCTCCAGCTTGCCATTCATCTGCATGGCGTACTAACATCTAACTAAACCTACATTTTGTATGTATATTATACATATTTGACTTGTTTTGAATCGCAGCACGTTCTCGTGGCGCTGCGCTATGCTTCCACACCGGAGATCGGGGAGGACAACTGCAGTTTTATTGATATCCAATGGACAATAATGTCACTGGCCTTAGATTTGGACATTGGCATGCTTCTTTGACTGTATTCATACTGTATTTGCAGCTGTCATTGCTCCGTTTAGCAACGTGCAGAACGTTAGTCGCCTAACATCTGGGTACATTTCTGCACATAACTCTGCTCTTGCACGGACAGCTTACTGTTTCATGTATCGCATATTTACATCATTTGCATAGCTTTCACATACAAATGGGGTATGTTGCAAATCCCAACATTGTCCGTGCAACGTTCCTGTTACGGGTGGTCTTGCACGCCACTACAGGAGTTTGCTGAATAGCTTGGCAGACATCTTTCCTTGCTGTACTCTCAATCTACTTGTACACGCCGGAGGCTTCGTGTATCATGGCCTAGGCTTTGTTGTGTGCTATGTCTATTTGTGGTGTATGCATGGCTGTGGGTATGTCCCACTGTCATCATTTGTAAAGGTGACAGCCCTATAGGTACTTCATGTAGACTGCTGTGTCATTTGACATGTCAGCACATACCTGCGGCCAATACTGAACTTCCTACTGCAGCACTTTTCATACCTTCTGAGTTATCTTGCAGTCGATAATGCTGTTTCCTCAGACATGTATCTGTTTCTGATCATACCTCTCAACCTCCTAGAGCAAAAAATCTGGACAAAGCCTAACATGATTGGGGGACAAATAGGGGCAGATTTTAAATATTGCTCTTACAAACGTAGATAGTTGACAGAATAATAGGTTTTGCATTAGTATGCCTTTTCTGAAGGATTTGGGGTCTTAAACTCAAATGTTTGTCATTATTTAATGACTTCAGTTCTCAGGTATTTGCCAGAAAGGTACAGATTTTTATGAGGAACACACCAAACATATGAGGCAAACATCTGCACATTCTGCGAAAATCTGTACAGCTGAGAGGTATGTTTCTGATACAGGGTATCAATTTTCTTACACCAATACACACAATATATGGCGGCATCACAGGCCAGATGCCATTACATTCCTATTGCAGGACACACCCACCCAGAGGGTTGTATTCCTCACAAAGGCCAACAGGTGCTTATCCACACTAATTATTCTATCATGTACCTTATGTGTACACCGGTATTTGCGCTTTCCGTCAGTGGCAGAGCTCACGTACGAGTATGGGGGACTAGACACTGTATCGGTGACACTGCATGACACCCTGAGGGACACATGTCTTTTGAGTCTATTAACCTTCCACATTGACTTTCACAGGGCATATGTTGTCATTCACATTTGTCGAAGTACATGCTTTTGACTTGTACATGTTTTGTCATTTGTCCTGATGTCTTTCTTCTCACCTGTCCACCTAGTATCACTAGTTCTGTACAGTTATTTAGGACGGGTTACCTTCATACCTCTCACCTGTACACATTATGGGTAAACGCCCCGAGGTTTGACCTATGATTTTGTTACATTTGTCATAATAATGTGCCTTTCTGGTAAATTACTGGCAAGGCATTACAGACTGTGAGGTTAGATAATAATGACTGACATTTCTATTTCATGATTACTAACCCTCATAACATTCGTATTCCTGACTACGCCATTATTCTATCAACGTTCTGACTTTCTCTGGGGTATATTTAATATAGTCCATATTTGTATTTCATGTACTATGCCTTAGTCCAGCTGTCTTATTCTGAAAGTTTGGCAGGTATGGTTACCATCTTGGTCGTACGCATGTCCATCCATGATAATCACCTACATGACACTGATATAGGTCCCTACATCTTCCCCCAATGGTTTACACAATATCCAGTAGATGGGTTGAACCTTTTAGGAGAATATAGGCGTGTGCTATACCCACATAGGTAAATTGATCACTCCCATGGGGCGGACCTAATAAATCTGTGCCAACTGACACCTAGGCCCATTTCTGCATACCCATGATTCCCATACCTGACACCCCTCCACAGTACACATTAGACATATTTAATGTGACTGATAATAAAGTGTGAAGACACTTCTAAGCACTCCCCACTCTCCGGATATCAGGTTGTACATCATACATTCTATCGACCCATGTGTTATTACCCTTGCACCTGCTACTGTTGCATGTACAGCTATATCGTAGTTGCAGCTGTGACTTCCTTTGTATCGATGATGGTTCGCACTTCGTACGGGATCAATTTTTGGGGTCCTGCAAAGGACACCTATATTCATGTTTAAAGTGTAGAACTTGCAGGCCTGTCACACTGGTACTTTCCAGGCAATGGTTTGGAAACCAGCAGTGTATTCACCTTTCATGCATGTCTGTCTATCCATAATAGCTATACCATGACCTATTTATGTACATGTGTTATATCTACAGGGACATATGTTTGTTGTGTATATATCTATTAATGTATCGTGTGTGTATAGATATATATATGTACATATATACATATGTCTGTACATTCCTCATTTCATAATTTGCTTTGGTTTAAGTCTGTGGATATATGTGTATATATATATATATATATCAATATCATACCTTTCAACTGTACAGATTTTCGCTGAATGTACAGCTGTTTGCTTCTTATCTTTGGTCCGTTTTTCATAACCTTGTGTCTATCTGGCAATTTAGTGACATATCATTAAAGACTGACATTGGTAAATAATGACAAGCATTTCAGGTTACGACTTCATACCCTTCAGAGAATCCATGCTAGTGACACACCTGTTATTCTATCCACTTTCTATGTTTGTTAGGGCAATATCTGGGGATTGTCCCTATTTGTACCAGTTGTTTTCATGGCTTTGTCCGGTTTCGTACTTTACGGGGTTAACAGATATGAGCCATGTATATATAACGTGGAGAAAACAGCATTCATTTGCTATGCTGTGAGCGGATTACACACGCGCAGGCGCACTTGCATATCCTTATTGTGGGTTACATATGTTTAATAGATATTTGTGCTTACGTGGCCTTTCATAATTCTGACCGTAACAGTTACATATCTGTATTCCGGTTTATGGACTGATGCGAAACACATGTTCACCTTTACATATTTAAATGTGTGTACAGCACGAATGCATTCATTACACTTTAAATTTATATGTGCGGTGGTCGTAGGTCAACCGGGACTGCATTCACGTTGGCCGCATGCCGGAACCACTATTCTATTGGTGTTCTGCCTCATTGATATGCATACCCATAGTACTTAGCTACATCGACATATGCCTCACTACTTCACTTACAACACAGGCATCCATTCTCCTGCTGGGAAAAACGCGGTACTACATATTACACATTCCCTATTGCCTACTGCTGTGGACCCCAGCTGCATTGTTAATCACTCCAAGGATATGCAGAACACCAAGGCATATAGTTCTGGCACATACTAGTCTTTGATTGTCAGGGTGTTCATGTAGTGATCTGGGTTTAGGCTTGTCTGCCTGGTGAACGGAACTTCCCTGGCCAAGTTCAAATGTCAGATGAAGCATATGGACAGGGAGTTTCTCCCTATTATGAGTTTTTACCTGTGTTTATAGACACAGGTATTTGGGCACCTGTCAGCAGCTTATTCTGTTGGCAATACATATTATGGGTGGGGTGATTACAGTCCATACTCCACGGTGAGGGGTGTTCCCATTCACATTTGACTATTACCTGTATTCAGTCATATGGGGGTTATTATTTTGGACATGAAGTGACTACAGGTATGCAGCTGTACATTACACAAATGTGAAGGGTTGTTACTGTAAATATGTACAGACCATACCTCTCAACCTCTTAAAGCACCAAATCTGCGCAAAACCTACATGATGCGGGGACAAATAGGGACACATTTTAACTATTGCTCTTACAAGCTTAGAACATTGATAGAATACTAGGTTTTGCATTGGCATGCCTTTTCTGAAGGATGTGGAGTCTTAAACTCAAAATATTTCTCATTATTTAGTGACGTCAATCCTCAGCTATTTAACAGACAGGTGCAGATTGTCGGAGGCACACAACAACAATATGAGGCAAAACTCTGGTCATTCTGTGAATATCTGGACAGTTGAGTGGTATGGTATGGACCTCTGTAATATGCTATTGTGTTCTGGCACAGCAGTAGCTCATCATTAAAGACTGAAGTCGGAACGTGCTGACAGACAGTTGGGTTTCAGACTTCATACTCCAGACATTAATGCCAATGTGCAAACTGTTATTCTATCATATTTCTATGTTTCTAAGAGCTATCTTTACAAATTGTCCCTGCTTTTGGACCTTTGTCTCACTTGTATTCACGGCTCTGTCCAGATATCTTGCTCACACAGGTTGACAGGTATGGTCGGTCATGCCTGCACACAGTAAGTGTCCCTCACACTTGATCAGGGTTATCCTGTTTATGTCAGTGTCTTCCTCACCCTCATGCCATTTGTCACTATGCGAATGTGTGCAATATATTCTCCCTCCTATTCGTGTCGGGACACGTGCATCACAGGAAGGTGTTTTATCCTGGGGAGTAGGTTATGCATGACCACTTAGGGCTGGACAGTGTCATGGACGTCTGCTGCACATTCTGACTTGTGTCCAGATATCTACAGGATTGGACATCATGTCGTCATACCCATTCTACTATTTACACAGGTTAGTTATCCCATGAGGGATATCCCAAAAATTGGACAAGACCAAAACAAGTCAGATACCAAAGATTTTTGTGGCTTTATGAAAATGTGCAGGGGGGTTTACATGCAGGGGATACATGGTTTGCAATCCTGACACTGCCTAGGGTGACAATACCTACTACATATGTGTAGGGGTCACTGTGTGTAGCTGTGTCTGCAACGAACCAGTAGGCCAAGTACGGCTGGATTTGGAGGACGTTCTGGTACGGAGGCAGGTTGTGTGATGTGGAGGGTATGCTGGGTAGACCATTATGCATCCAGGTGTGCTGCATTTGTTATGGCCAGTTCCATCAGGACCAATCTGTGGGTATGTGACAGTGACATATCTATACATTTGTATCGCACATTTCCATATTCATATGTTTGTGGGATTGTGTTCTACACTATGGCCTGTCTGCTTGTCTTGCAGCTGTTTCTACATGTGTTTGTGTTTCTTTCCACTTCACCCACTGCCCACTCATACACCTCCAGTTCACCTTTTCTGCATACGACACAGTATCGCCTTTAGGATTTTATCATTACCCACCCACCCCTCACACGCAAATTCCTCACACCCCATAGATCACTACTTTGGTTGTTGGCCCATGACATGGCCAGAGTAACACATTGACTACCCTACATGTGTCAGGTACCTTTATGGTTGTGTGGACTACCCTGCCATGTTTGCTTTCCACATGCTATACCTCACGCACATAGGTACACGCCCATAATTCACTTTCATTACTTGGTTGGTATACCCGGGTACTACCCATTCGACTGTGTCACATACAAGTTCGGATTATACCGCTGACTTCCGGATTTTGCCAGCCTGTTGTACTCATTGGTAGGATGGCACCTTTTCCTTTGTCCAAGCTATTCCTTACACATATCCGACTGTTGTGGACAATGCCTCCCCACAGTCGACGGTTGTGTTTCCACCTTTTCAATTGGCCACAGTGTGACATTTGCGGTGAACACAGCACATTTTACAGGCCGACACATACCCACGGTCAGTTCGGCAGATAGAACTTACAATTCTTGCCTATATTTAAGCTTATTCTTGTAGCATTTCGGTGTCTTATTCTGTTTCTTATGACATTTATGTAATATACGTACAGAAAAAATCTGTTTAATGCAACTATTACATGACGTTTAAGGAATAATTATGTCCTATAATCTCTGGACATTTGCCATTTTTACAAGTTTGTGTCAGTACACATCTTCCTACAGAGGGACTGTCGCTAGCAAAGTGGGACAGATGGTAATCGTAGTCGACAGTATGGATCATACTGTTCCTTTCGGCCTACATGTGTCCTTATTGTTGTAGCTGTTTATATGCTCCTTCTGTTTCGTTTACATGCATATTCTATTTCCTATCACATTTGGTATGTGAAATACGGACATACCTTTTGTATGTGACTATTACATGTCTTGTGGGATATGATTTGGACATACGGTTAATACATATATCTACATTTCTCCTCATGTATTTTGTTATGGACACATCTGCACAGCTATATATCCTCCCTCACATTATGGGTCAGCTGGTGACCCTCTCCATTGGGCTGGACGTACCTACTGGCGGCGCACTAACATATGATACGTTTCACTTCCACATGGTATAGCTATCAACACTACGTTGGACTACGGGCACATGGTTTTCATGTCATTTGTTCAAGGGTAGGGACCTGTTTTTCCCTACCATGCATTTGTGTTTGCTTCTTCATTTTCTGTTCGCAGGGACTATCTTGCATGCTTTGCATACGTTTCAGTATCCACGGACACTGATAGGTGTGATTACTATTGCAGGCGGAATATAATATTCAGCAGTTTAGGTTGCTCATCGACAGCCGACATTGACACGCCTCCATGCGCAACTTCGATACGCCCCATGCGCTCGCGCACATTTCCTATGCATGTGGCTGTGGCGGCT
Source organism: Protopterus annectens (assembly GCF_019279795.1). Lineage (NCBI taxonomy): Eukaryota > Metazoa > Chordata > Ceratodontiformes > Protopteridae > Protopterus > Protopterus annectens. Next base: position 330,275,172 of record NC_056725.1, read on the forward strand.
GCACGCCTTCATTAATATGCATATGGTGCGACTACTCCATATATACACCGCACGGCTGGTGCAAGCCTTACGCCGGCCTTGCGCCGAGCTTCATGAATCCCGGGGATTATCTAGAAATCTTAACTATAGAAAAATACTGGGCCAAAATTCTCTGTCAAACACAAAGTACATTTCTCAGTATCATATTACAATGTTGGCAAACACAGGATCACAGGAGGATCCCATGGCTACACCTTTTATTTGTTGGAAGTATTCACCTTCAAAGTATACATATTTTTTTAAAACACTGTGTCTATGCTCTCATGAATAATCAGAATGTCCTTTGGTAATAACAATCTATTCCAGTCATGTGGGGTATTACCAAAATGGCAACAAATGTATAGTTCTCACAGTATGTGGTGTTGGACAATTTCATTAAAAATCTCATGAATCCCTTAACACAAATGGTTTGTCCTTAAAAAAATTCTTTTTAATTTGCTGTCAAACAACAGAGTCAAAGGCTCATTTTTGGATCCTATAGAAGTGACTATTGGATGCAGTGATGAATCTTTTTGGCCCTTGTGTGTTTTGTGGATTCCAAAAATGGCTGTTATGACTTGTTAGTCAAGTCTGAGGAACTTGACCAAATCAGGAGGCAATTCAAATGTATGTATCACTTTGTACAACCAGGAGTCAATTTTACTAAAAGTATAACTAATTTCATTTCTAGAGATCAGTCTAAACTAAGTAGCATTATTAAGATAGTTAAGTATTTTATCAGAGCCGTCATGTTACCTCCACCACCACCCCTCCCCCTCTTGTTTGGTTTCATGATCCAAAAGGATCTATCACTGGACAAAGAATATAATAATCTCCATTCATTGTCTACCAAATTAACAAAAACTTGTTCTTATTGTTTGTGTACAACCATTAGATGTCTGTTTCACATAATCTCTGATACATAGATATGGAAGGTGTAACGTGTGGATTAAATACTCTTGATCTCTTTAAAATACTCATATCATGATGGTTGTCATTACATCCAAAAATAAATTTTAAATTCAACTTCCTGGTGAAAAATTTTGCTGCACTAATGTGTCCACTAAATTTAGTCCACATGATGGAACAAAGTTAAAACCTCTTAAAAATAAATGATCAAAATTATTGTCAATATACAAATGATATTAATTATAAAGTTTCAAGTCATTGACATCAGTGATGTTATCTGATGTATTTCCAGTATTTACCACCATTGTATCTGTTTTTGAAATGTTCAGTATCTCTGATTCCTAATCCTGCCTCTGAATCCCCTCTGTTTCATTTGTAATACAAATTACTGGGGTAATAGCCATTGTTGCCTCAGGCCTCTTCCCCTATGTTGAACAAAATGTTGATCTGGTACCTCTGAGCTATTTGTTTGGACCTCCACAAATTAAGTTCTAAATAAGCTTAATTTACAGACACATTACATTCTTCATCATACTCCCCAGTGGTTGCATTGTGTCTCCACTATGGCACCTCATCAGTTAACACTGGCTTGTTGGTTTGGATATCTATTGGATCAGGGAATACTTTTTCCCCCTTTTTTAATGGTCCCAGATATGTGCAAACTTTTTCTTTTTGCTTCCATATATAGGGGCATTTACTGTTAGCCATGTTGAAAATCTGATAAAATTAAATTTAGAATGACAGGGTACAAAAGGTCAATGGTAATTTCATTTTGCAACTTCTCAATGCCAGTAGTTAATTTTACCAGCTGTCTGTCATTGTCCTTGATTAAAATAGTCATAAGCTCCATTCTGATCTTGCCAAAAATGTCAATTAATTCACTGTAAATTAATGAGCCATGTCATTTGGGAACTTTCACAGGGTCAAACCTTTGGCAACTCAGCATGCTGCTATACTGTCTCTTAGAAAACATTGCCAGGTTGCAAACTCTTAAATTTGTATAAAAGTTTTTCAAACCACTTAAGTTTGTCTCTCAGTGTGTCATTACTATTTAAAGAGCCACCTCTAGTATTTAATGTAGCTTACTTTAACAATCACTCATGCAAGACTGTGTTACTATAAGTAGATTGACCATTGCCCACTGAGCGGTTTAGTGAATAATGTTGCAGGGACATATTTTCAGTTTGCCCACAAAAAATAAAATAAAAAATGCATATAATGAAACAACAAGTGGCTACTGACAGAAATTTATTACTTGTCAGCCTTCAAGGAGTCATACATAAAAACAGCCAAAAGGCACCATTTATAAAACCAGTCAATACAATTAAGCACTTAATTAATAATTCAATCAAATCAAATTAAATATTTCTAGTTTAACTCACAATTCTGTCCAAAAGGCAATCATTTATTTATTTATTTATTTCCAGTTTGATTACCGGGGAAGTCCACTGGGCCAGAACATGCCCATTTTCAGTGGAGGCCCGGGGAGAAAAGCTCCATAAGCAATGCGAATACAATCTAAGTTACGTAATGTTGAAGGTAAAAAATACATGTATAAATACATTCATACAGTTAGTAAAAAAGCAAATGCATACAGTATACCTCATAAACATCATTAAGGAAAGTAGATAAAACAGATTTTCAGTAGTTTCCCTTCAGAGCAGCAAGTTTCAACTGTCTGTAATATCGAGATCTGAGGTTACTTGATATTTACAATATTTACATACAAGGAGTAGAGAGAGAGAATTACTTAAACTGAGAAGTAGCTTAAGTTTGTTTTAGCAGCAATAGAAAAATAATAGTTCTAGGGTAGTGTGAAGTGAGGAGTATAGAGGGTTCAATAGGTAGTTATTTAAATTTAAGTGAGATGAAAGCAGGAACATTTATGTTTAGAAGACAGGTAAGAGAAAAGTTGGGTTTTGAAGGATTCTGAGTTAGAATAATGAATTAAATTTCAGAATAAAAACAGATTACTTATAAAGAAGATTATCTTTCAAAGAACAGTTTTTCCCCAATTTTCACATATTTGCTCAAGAAGCATGCCTTGTAATACTGAAAAGTCACTATTATATTTTTCTTTGAAAAGGACAGCAGCAGAGCTTTCAAGTCTTTTGTTTTTAATGCCCCTGACATGCTCCTCGAGTCTTATTCTAAATTTCCTCTTGTTTCCCCCAATATAGTATAAGTTGCATGGACATCTGAGGGCATAAATAATGCCCTCAGTGTTACATAAAAAAACATCACCCAAATAAAAATTCACAGCATTAATCTTTTTAAATGAATGCACTACATACTTACAAACATTGTAACTACCCAAGGCAAGGTACCCAACAATAATGGGTTCCTAATAATAGCAACATCAGGGGAAGCAAAGTGACTACTAACATACCTTTTAAGTTACGTCCATGTCTATAAGAAATAGAAGGAATTTCCATAATATTTCAGATAATTCAGTGTCTCTAACTAAATGTCTCCAATAGTATTTCAATAAGCTGCCTATTGTCTCACTTAAAACATTATGTATCATGACAAAATATATTTTCTCTTATTTTATTAATATTTACTCTGTCTTTATTTATTTATTTATTTATGTATTTACATTTGTTGATCGGGAGTGTCCGACTGGACGTAGGTCCATTTTCAGCGGAGGCCCGGGGAGAAAAGCTCCACAGGTAAAATAAACAGGCAGTAGTTACATTGGATTACATAGTGATTAACAATTTGATTAACATAGCAATTAATTTCAAACATATTTACTTTATTCCCATAACTGACATTTTGAACTTGTCCATTACTCTGCCCCATAACTCTCAGCACGGCCATATTTTCTGAATCACTGTTATAGCCCCTATATATAAACATGTTTAAGGTCTTGTTAACTTCCTGAAAAAAAAGTCCATTTGATCACTACTAATCCTGTAGAAACACAGCAGTTCCCCACAGGGCAAATATGTTATATGATAAGGGGAGATGACAACTGCTCCCATGTAAATACTGACCCCCATCCACAAACTTCCTATGGGCCAATGCTCTTATTTTACCATTCTAAAATCATTTTAAGATTAAATCCAAAAGTACTACCTCATTTCCATACTGTAAACTATCAAAAGACAGATTGTATTTATTTTGCTGTAAATCCAACACAAGCACCTAAGTTTTATCCGGGCCACCCTGACAAATAAAAATCAAATCATCAATGTATCTGTAGTAACTAATGACATGTTTAGACATAAATGTATCTTTAGAAAGATACTCCACTTCAAATAAAACCATCATTAAGTTGGCATAAGTAATTGTTCTGCAAACAAAAATGAGTCAACTCTATAATGTAATGTAACACAGGACTATCTCCCAAAATATAATGTAGTGCTCGAATACCATGTTCATGTTTTATATTATTGTATAAACTTTTAAGGTCTAACATAACCCAGCACATATTTTTTCCACTCTAACCCATATATTTTATTCAAAAAAATCAACACTGCCTTTGATGTAAGAGATAAGTTTGATCATGAAAGGAAGGAGAAATTAATGTATCAAAAAATCTATATTAGGATGATTCCTCCAGATAGGAAGCATATACTTCTGCCTGCTCTCAAAACAGATATCAATCTAACCAAATCACTGTAGCTACTACATCAACAGATCAAAAAAAACTTAAAATAATATAAAAAGACTCCTAATTTTACTTACCTGCTCTTCTTTTTCTGGAATAGAAAACAATTTTAAACCAATAATCTCCTAAGTATAGTAGCACAGTGGTGATTCTGGATACATGTGCTTGGGCCTGTCAGTCTGGAAATAAGCTGCCTAAACAAATAAATACAGAAGAAAATCCAATCAAAATGGAACAAATGGAATCTCAGACTACTAAGACTAGACTTTCTCTCATTAGCTCTCCGGAAAAGGAATCTTCTTCCAAAAGGCAAAAAACTAACAAACTACATCCTGAAGCTAATAAGCAAACTCAAAAAGCTAAAACTGACCAACCATTCACATTGGAAGATTTCAAGGAAGCTCTGATTCCCCTTCAATCAGAAATACAGACATTCTCTACAAAACTAACATCATTTGGAAATAATCTGGAACACATGATGGCAAGAATGGAGCAAAATGAAGCTAAAACTTTAAACAATGAAATAGAAATACAAGAACTACAAAAAGCGGCTACAGAGAGAGACGCCACCATTACAGAAATGAAACAGAAAATCATCGACCTAGAGGCAAGAGCTAGATGAAATAATATATTAATTAGAGGCATTCCTGAGAAATATGAACAGTCGCAGGTCCCTAGAATCGCAAAAGAAATCATTGACATTGTGCTGGACAATAAGGACCTGTCTAAAATGATAGCAATCGAGAGAATACACAGGGCACTAAGAAAAGCTCAAACATCTGAAATTCCTAGACAAGTCTATGCCAGGATCTTAAATGCCGAGCATGCACAATCTATAACTGTTAATGCCAAAAGAAAGAAAAACATTTCCTGGAATGGCTATAAAATCGCAATAGCACAATATCTGCCTCTCCCAATTAAACAGTCAAGACACGCTTTATCTCCTTTCTGCAGCTACCTGCTAAACAGAAACATTAAATTTCAAATGAAATATCTGGCGACTCTCTGCTTCCAACACAAAAGCGTCAGTTACTCTGTTAAAACTGTCCAAGAAGCTAAATCATCATTTTTGAATGCGTTCAAAGAGGTACCCTCTAATATAGCTTAAAGGTAATCTTATCAGAATGACTCTTGACCATAGATGATTGTTCGCCATACATTACCAATGTTCTAGTTGTTATAGTTAAGACAGAAACTAGCCCAAGGAGAAATTGTATTTATCGTCTCAGAATTCCAATTTTGGGCCTATACTACAAGCAAATATTAAACTTGTACCCTCTGACCTTGCAAATCACGTCCAGGTCATGATGCTGCATTAGTTTCATAAAACAACAGCTCCAAAGACAACAAATCCAACAATCTATCTAGCTTGCCAAAATAATAAAGAAATAACAAAGAAACACCTCCCTTTTCTTTAAACACAAATAACAGCAAAGTCAAGAAGTGTAAAACTATCACATATGAGAAAAATTACACTCCTAATGCCAACCTGATTGATACATCATTTGCCATACTGTATACGATGACAACTCTCATCTATTTAAGAACATAGATAAATAAAAATGATGAAGCCCAATACACAATGTGTCTTGTTTGAAAAAAAAAAATGAACTCAAAGGTAATCCAGCAATCGTTTTTTGATTTCAGATGATGCAAGGCAAGCTATATACCTTTGAAATCAGTCATGTAACAGTGGTGATATCAATATAACATCTACCTAACCTGCAAAATAAGCGAAGGAATTTGCAAAACATTGCATACCTGGCAAGATTAGATGAGGACTGACTTTTCCTGTCCCTGACTCAGTAATCGTTCATGTGAGCTAGCCTCCAGAGATTTGAAATTAATACTGTCTACAGATTGCCAGAAAGTGGAATCTAATCCTTTTCTCAGAATTTTTCTCAATGGAAATGCGCAGAGTGCGTATTCCAGGAAGTGAAGATGAGACAGTGCCTATCTAAAGGTCAAAGGGTGGAGCCTTCACGCAAATACCAAAGGGCTGACAGTCTTTCATACAAACACAGCTTGGATGGCCCTATTGCTGCAATATACTTTGCCCATAGAGTCAAGGGCTCCTTTCAGCCACCAGATGCAGTCACTTAACTCAAATATACCCTAATCAGATTCAATTCCTTGTCATTTGCTTTCTAATTTTTTAAAGACTGTAATGCCAGATTGTGATATCAGGTCATGAAAACTCACTCCAGGAACAAAACTTGAGATGGGAATTTGACAGTCATTTGAAAAGCATATAAGTAATGGGTTATGATTCGAGAAACTTAGCCATAATTCTCTACAACAGGTGGAGATTTAGCTATTCTAAAGTGCTATGAACAGCAGAAAAAGAAATTGCAGTAGCTCATAAAAAATTCTGCACCACTTAGCTCTGCATGTAGCCAGCGACCAGAAGACAAATGCATGTCCGATGGAGCAACAGCTTGAAAAACTGTTTCCTTCTTTTTGACACACATCTGCTCTTCAGGTGGTAGCATAAAACATATTATATCTTTAAAATCTGGCACAGTTTTTATGGTGTTGCTCTGTGATAACTTCTATGTGTGCTATAGAGCAGAGCTACAGCATGATATCTTCTTAAAAGTGCATAATGCAATGTTACATACTCCTCTGATATCAAAGACGTGCAAAACAATCTCCCCTTTTGTTGACTTCACAAAGTACTCATATACTGCATGTACAACAAAGTTAATTATTGCCTGTTGAGTGTGTTACCAGAATGTGATATCAGAACTACTCAACAAGATCTATACAGCCCAGTTCTTTGAAGACACTCTCTATTTAATAATGACCCCTACTATATGCTATCAGATGATTCCTTCTTGCAAGTCACATGTTGTCTCTTCTGAAATGCAACCATGGCAATTATATCGAAAGGTCATTAAAAATGAAGTCTAAATTAAGATAATTGATATGCAATCTATGCAAGCTGTTAAAGGAAACTAATGCAAACTGTATGCGTAGTAATTTTATCAAAAAGAACAACATGTGTATTATAGTACCCTGTTAAAGATTCTTGATATGTGAGTTGGTATTTAACTTTCTACAATGATGTTAAATGCTATATATTTATGATCACTTCACTAGCACTACTATTGACTTTTAATGATTCAGATCTAATAGTCTGTGACAACCAATGGCTGTTATTATTGAGGTCAAAATAAATACTATCAAATTCAGTTTCTCTGCAAGCTCATTACGAATTGAGAGACTTTTCTACATAATCCTCTAAGGTAAAAATGGGGAGAGTCTTAGGTATACTAGTTAAGAACTTAACTTATCCATTGAACAAGGGGTGAAGGTCCATCTTAAATACAGACTCCAACTCTTAACTATGGGTGAAAAAATCTCTGTGGAATATAATTTAAAATATTAAAAGCATAAACTTAAGCCCTTAAGTTATCTGACCAGGGAATTGGTCTAAGTATCATCATTTGACTAGAATTAAAAATCTCTTTCAACTAATAAACAAAATTACTATAACATTAATCAGTAGTTACAAGCTAATGCAGGCAAAGAAGTCAGTATAATGCTAATTATCTGATGGATCTTAGAATAACAAGAGAGGTTTGTATTATAGTTTGTTGTGTACATAGTTTTATAATTCCCCTTACAGATAATAGAATATTGTGTATACGCACGGGGGAGGTCTGCGAGGGGTGGGTTGTCACTCATTAATCCTAATATTGTTGATATCATCTCAATATAGCTTACATACCATATACTTAAAATATTATCATCCCTATAGAAAGACTAAATTACACTTTAACCACCACACCAGCATCCAAATTGTATTCTCAGTAAAGACAAAATGATACTACTGGAATCATGGAATGTTAAAGGTCTCCAAAATAATAGAAAAAAGAAGTTAATTTTACACTTAATCTATAAATCAGAAGCTGAAATAATGCATATTCAGGAAACCCACATGATCACAGCTCAATGGGAGAAGGAAGCAAATAAGAAATGGATACAATTAATTATAGCAGCTGGAAATGATACTGCGTCTAAAGGGGTAGCAATAGTAGTTAAAAATTCTTTCAAAGGAACTATAAATGCAAACAACAGTGATCCCAATGGCAGGTGGTGCTACTTAATATGTTCCCTTCCACCTTTCAACAGAAATATTGTTGTCCTTAATGTCTATGGTCTCTGTATGTACCAAACCACTTTTATTTATGATATATACTCAATTTTAGAAAAATTCCCAAATCATTTATATCTACGAAGGGGAGATTGGAATATGATTAACAGACCTGAACTTGACAGAACGAATAAAGAAAATAAACAGCCTGTGGATTTAACAAATCTTATAAATGAACTAATAGAAGATTTTAATATATTTGATCCCTTCAAACTGTTCAGACAGGACTCTGGAATCAGTAAATACACATTTTTTTTCAACATCCCATAAATCATGGTCCAGAATAGATTTTTTTTTTAATTTCAACCAATTTCAAAAAAATTTAAATAAAATACTATACGGATCCTAGAACCTTGTCTGATCATGCAAAAAATCAACCTAAAAATAAATGAGACTAAGCCAAACACAAAAGAGAAATGTGTAATTAATTGGACCCTGAATCACAATTTCTTAAAAAATAGGGAAATCTGCCAAGAAGTGACAGAATTGCTTGACCAAACTTGCAGTAACTTAGAAAAAATAAATATCCCATTTGATATACAGTGGGTAGTGGCTAAGGCAACACTCAGAGGAATATTAATACAAAAAGCATCAATACTCAAAAAACAAGTCAAATCCCAAATTGACAATCTAGAACTTAAGCTAAAAAATCTTGAAATAGAAATGCAACAAAAACAATCTTCAGAGCTTGAGAAGCAGGCCATCTCTATAAAAAAACAACTGCAAGAAACACAAATGAACCACCTCTCTCTTATTGAACTTACTGCATAGATATGCTGAATGGGCCCAAACTCCCTCTAAGGTCCTAGCCAGAATAATCAATATAAAACCTCCCTCTTCCAAAATAAAAGAAATTAAACATAATAATAAAGTATTTAACTTGGATAAGGATATTATAAAAACCTTTGAAGAAATATATTGAGAGATATATGGCCCACATCCTCTGGAAGGTAAAATAGCATCCAGCATGTTTTTAGATGAACTGCATTTCCCACAAATCAATGATACCCAAGTTAAGCTTTTTAAACAACCAATAACTATTGAAGAAATATCTTTAGCCATCAAGAAAATGAAATTAGGGAAATCCCCAGGCCCTGATGGCTATACATCAGAATTTTATAAAACTTTTGCAAAGCTCTTAGTCCCAATTTTATTCAAAGTGTATAATGATATAATAAAATATGGGATTACAGATTTATACATAAATAACTCTAAAACGATTTTCATTTCAACACCTAACACAACTGCTCATAACCCTAACAACTATCGTCCAATTACATTAATCAACCTAGATATAAAAATACTAGCAACAGTGTTGGCACACAGATTGGACAAAGTGCTTCCTTCTATCATATTGTCTGTACAATTAGGTTTTATGAAAAACAGACAAGCCTGGGATAATACGTTAACAATAGAAGCAATAACAAATATGACAGTTAAAGACACCTCCCCTAAATACGCATTATCCGTGGATGCACAAAAGGCTTTCGACCAAGTTAACTTAAATTTCTTGTTCAAGGCTTTAAAGTGCTTTGCTCTACCCGAAAAATGTATAGCTATGATTAGAGTCTTATACAATAAAGCCACCACCACATTACATATAAATAAAAAGAACTCACATCCTATACATATAATCAACAGTACTAGACAAGGATGCCCGCTTTCCCCATATCTTTTCAACCTTTACTTAGATGTCCTCCTTGTGAAGTTAAGTCAAAAAACATTTAACCACTCTATCTACATCTCAAGGGTCCAAATTAAATACATGGCATTTGCTGACGATCTCAACATTTATTTTCAACATCCATCCACTGATCTGGTTAAAATTTTAAACTCGACTGACAAGTTCTTGGCAATTTCAAACTATGCTATGAATCCCAATAAATCAAAAATATTCCCGTTAAACCCTCTTAGTCATAAGGAAATTTTCTTCCCAGAGTCAAAAATTAAAATAGAATATTCACTCAGATATCTAGGTGCTACCTTTATCCACCTGCATAAAGAAATTATAAAAGAAAATCTCTACATAGTTTGGTCAAAAATTACAAAAGATTTGGATGGATGGAAGAACCTAAACCTTCCCTTTCAATCCAAGACATCAGTCATAAAAATGAACATTCTCCCCAAAATACTGTATCACTTTCAAGTGGTTAGCCAAAGTGTCCCAAATAAATTATTTTCAAGTTGAAAACAACACTGGGTAATTTTATATGGCACCCAAAGAGCGTTAGAATTAGTTACAAAAAAATAACACTACCTAAAGAAAGGGGCAGCTTGGGTCTTCCTGATTTCCAGACATATTATCATATTATCAGAGCTAACCACATCATGCGCCTAACCCATTATGAACCCTCTAATACTTCCTGGAATCCCCTTTGGATAAAAATCTATTACCAGAATCTAAATACTTTTAACTTTAATCTGAAAGCTATTCCTTTCCTTAGCAACAAAACCCTAAGAAAATTCAAAATACATCCCGTAATAATCAATAATGTAAAATGTTTTCAAAAGCTTGCCGCTTCTTTAAACATAAGGAACTCCTTAATTATGGCACAACCAATACACATGAACCCTGAAATCAAATTAAATAACAAAATGCTAAACCTAGAAAACTATCCAAATATTAAAAGCTGTATAGTATGGGACTTTTATCAATTAAAAGATCAACCCCTAAGTCACATTGTTAATGTCTTGGCATCAGCTAAAAAATACTGAATAATCATTAACCAAATAATATACTTAATAACCTTGAAAGCATCAGGAATAAACATAACTCCACAAGAATTCCAGTTATATCAACAACTCACCTCCCATTTACTACAAAAAAATAAAATGCTTTCAAATATCTATAGACTAAGCACCCGAACTAAATACCAAAATGAAATCCTTCACTCAAACTATTGGATGACCCAAAATGTAAAGTTAACTAACGAACAAAAATTAGCGTCAATACAAATAACTACAAAACTCACTCCTTTTAAAAAATTAATCTATACTCAAATCATGATAAATAACAATGCCTACCATACAGCACTCTTCCTGAGTAAAATAGATCCTAATTCCTCACCATTTTGTCCCACGTGTGCTAACACAATAGCTGACATTCTACATATCTTTTTGTCTTGTAAAAATGTTCACAAGCTTTGGTGCTCCCTAAGAGTGAAATTGGAGAAATCAGGCTATATGAAATCTACCCTCTCATGAAAAATGTCAATATTGAACATTTTCCCCAATACATGCACGTTAGAATCCAAACATATTATAGTAACATTAAGCACACTACTTAAATCCTACATAGCTCTTAAACTGGCTTGATAGATCCAAACTTCCTGGTCAGAATTCAAACATGTGGCTATTAAATATGTTCTGGCTAACAAATTAAAAACTGTGAGTCAAAAGAAACTAACCTATTTCAAGAATTACTGGGGAAAGCTCATAGAAATTCTATCCTAGACCCGCACTAAAATTAGAGTATGTTGTTTTATTGTACCGCCCACACATCAAATGTCAAGCCTTCCTCCAACAAATATTTGCAGACCATATATAGCATTCTCTATGAACGCTATCTTAACTTCATTAAGTATACCAAGTTTCCACTAGTACCCACATATAACTCTAAACTCTACCAAAATATCCTTCAAGAGTGACAACCATATGTAAATAATGTAAATATTGTAAATAGTTTTCCTTGTTAGATACAGGGAGACAATTATAATTCTTTTCTGTATAAGGTAACAATGGTCAATAGTAAAAAATTATATAAATAACTAGTTATTAATCTTTTATTGATACTCCTATTTCACTTTATATTACAAGATATGTTCTGCCATTGGACAAAGCTTGTTAGAAAGGAAAATGTATTTTTTCTCTTGTTTAAATTCTGTTAAAAGTGTTGCACCAGCAAGGATAAACTCACAGGAAAATCATGAAATATAGTACAACATGTGTTATCTGATCCTATGTAAATCCAATGTTATTTTATTTCTGCTATGTACTAACTGTTTTTGTAACATACAATCTTGGAAAATGAAATAAAAAGTTAATTCTGACAAAAAATCTATATTATTTAAAAAGTACTTACATGCTGATATAACTAGTTGACCAGGAGGATTTGTTACATTTTTATGTACCTTTTGTAAACAGTAGAAGGTTACAATACTGCAACCATTCACAACGAATCATATGAACAAGCAATATTTGACACCTAGAGGCAGTAGGAGTTAACTGTAGATGCATCTGGAGGCGTAACTTAGATGTAATGATTTAATATCAACAGTGTCAACCTGACAATAGGCATTTGGCACAACATCATCACTTATCTCAGAAACACATGAAACAAAACTATCATCAGAATGCACTGTATCAGTCACATCATTTTGCATAATATGTTCAGAGATTTTACTATAAAAATACTTCAAATGTAACTTATGAACCAAACAGAATATTTCTTGTTTAAAATGTAAAGGCATGGTAAAACTGTTAGCATGAGCTTGAGGTCCAAATGTATAACTTCTGTTTGTTCACTTTTTAATAACATATAGCCAGACAAATTTAAAACTAAAGAATCCCTGTTAAGAGTTTTATCATTCACAAAATCGAGACTCAAAAAGTTAATAAGTTCTTTGCCATCTGCCTCGTTTCTGTGGAGAACAAGATTGTACTTCTGTAGCATGCATATTCTTTCCATGGTAATGTCTACCTCTTTTTCAGTTGTTATATTCTCCCTGCTTTTCACCATTCCCTCAAAATAGCTGTTCATGTAGTGGTGATTGCTGTGCAGGTGAAAGGGGAGGAAAAGTACTGTCGTTGCTTTCTCCCCTGTAGTATAATTCGTGCCTTCAGATAAAACAAATGAAACTTGTCTGTGGCCATTTGAAACCTCCAGTCTGACATGTGGGCTGATCCCATTGTCTTGCCTTCTGACTGGAACTCCAGATGAAGGTCCGCTCATTCTCGTAATCACGGATATCTCTTTTCATTTTTAATTTTTTCTTCTCCACCAGTTCAGTTTCAAATATCCTCAATCTTTCATTAATATCTCCCAACAAATTCTCTAAATAAACAGCATTAAAATGAGAAGAAAGCTCAGAACATACATTATGTATTTCTTCCTTGAACTTTCATTGTTTTACCTGATCCCTTCCCACCAATATAGTAATCCATTCTATAGAACAGCGGTGAGCCGCTGCCAACCACCGGTCTTGGCAGGGTCAAAGGAGTAGTGGGACTCTTAAAAGCACAAAGTCCCCTAGTTGATATATCCCAGTCAAGATACCATTGTAATCCTAAAATATTAAAATATACATTTTTTGTTTCATAAAAAAACAACTTCTCCCAGTTATTGCATAAAACTTGCTCTTCACTTGGAACATTAACAGTGCTGCTCTGTCCCACTAGCAAAAAAGAGTTATCCATTTTACACTGTCTTTCTTCTGCATATTTCTCAAGAATCCTGAATGATATATAGCCAACACCTGTAGCATATCGCTCACCACTATGTACACCACCACTGGCCCCTTGTACAATGTAGTTGTCCATAGTTCTGTGAGTAGAACTAACTTCATCACGAAAGACATGAGGTATATTGATCGAAAGGTCAGTAGTCATAGAAAATATCAAGCAGTCCATAAAAACTAAAATAAAAACATGTATATAATGAAACAACAGATGGCTACTGACAGAAATTTATTAAACTCATACTCTCTTGTGCCTCGGCTTTTCAGCCTTCAAGGAGTCATACATAAAACTAGCCAAAAGACACCATTTATAAAATCAGTCAATAAAATAATTACACACACACACACACACACACACACACACACACACACACACACACACACACACACACACACACACACACACACACACACACAAATACACACATTCACTACAAATTTACCTACAAGCAAACTCCTTAAATGCCAGTTTCACCTTCAGAATGTGTTTGAGGTGTTATAGGATACCAGACCACATGGATAAACCCATGCATATACAGAAGGATATGCAGAATCCACACAGAAGGAGTTACAGGAAAGAACACAACCAATTCTACTTGTTATGCCACTTATCTGTTGCTTTGACTCACTTATTAACAAGACCACCAACGATTATAAATTATTATGTGCAATGCTGATGTTTGATTGTAAGGGAAAGTGAAATCAACTATGGCCGACTTGCTACTCTTAAATACATTGCAGTACTCCATCCTCCAACACATAGAAGCATAAGCCACAGCAATACTACTTTTACACTGATTTCTCAACTGCCACTACTAATAGGTTCATAGGTAGGTACTAGGCTATCAGCCCAAGGGCCTACGTAAGCCTAGCCAACAAGATTCCCTGGCTGACGCCACCCAAGAAAGTTATTTTCCTGTGCCACTGTTGAGCAGAAACACAGAAGTGATCCCCGGGGTGTATTTCCTATTTCCCATCCACTCATCAAGATTTTTCTTGAAGAGTGCTAATGAAGAACTTTGCTTGACATAGATGGGTAGCCTGTTCTAGAGTATGGGAAGTCTCTGGGACAGGAATCTATCCCTCCAGCATGTCCTGTTTATTGTGGTGAGAAGGTTTAGGTCCCTAGAGCATGTAGCTCAGAGGGATTGGGATTTCTTTAGGTGTAGCATGTCCAACAGCTCTGGGTTTGACATAGCTTTATATGTTAGGAAGAGATCACCTCAGAGTAAGCAATATGCTACAGAGTAAAGCTGGAGTTTTTTGAGACGGTCAGTGTAGGGCATTTGTTTGAGGCCAGTAATCCTCTTTGTGAGGTACTTCTGTGGCCTTTCCAGCTGCTGCAGATGTCTTGTGAGGTACATTCCAAAAAGGGTGTTGTACTCTATAATGGTTCTAATGATTGTCAAGTAGAGGGTAACAATGACCTCTTTTTTCCCTGGATGAGAACCTTTTATGATGAGGTGTGCCACATAGAAGGACTTCCTGACTACTGTGGCGATGTGACTATCATAGGAGAGATTACTGTCCACCTGGGTCCCAAGGTCTCTTATCACACATTCAGTGTTAAGTAGATTGTGGTGGTCCTTATCTATCTATCTGTCTATCTATCATAATAGAGATAATGAACTATATAATAGTTCATAGGTTCATAGGTTCATAGGTTCATACTAGGCTATCTGACCGAGGGCATTTACAAGCCTAGCCCATAGTTTTGTGGCTTACGCCACCCCTTTAGTGTGGGGAACTATACCCATTATTTTGCTGTGCCTCTATCGAGCAGTGACACTGAGGTAATCCCTGGGGTATATCTGCGATCTCCTATCCATTGGTCAAGATTTCTCTTGAACAAGGCCAGCGAGGTGCTCTGCCTCACATATACCGGGATTTTGTTCCACAGCTTAGGGAGTCTCTGGGTGATGAATCTATCCCTCCAGCACGTCCTATTAACAGCCGTGTCGAGGTTTAAGTCTCCCGCCCTTGTGGCTCTGATGGATCTAGATTTTTTGAGGTGAAGCATATTCATCAAATCTGGGTTTGACATGGCCTTGTATGTCAGGCAAAGGTCACCTCTGAGCAAGCGGTAAGCAACTGAATAGAGCTGGAGTTCTTTCAGTCGGGCAGCATAGGACAGATTTTTGAGACCCTTTATCCTTTTGGTGAGGAACTTTTGTGGCCTCTCCAGCTGCTGCAAGTGTCGGGTCAGATACATTCCGAATGGGGCATTGTACTCAATCATTGGTCTGATGAGTGATGAGTATAGGGAGACTATGACCTCCCTTGATCTAGATGTGAATCCCTTCATGATAAGGTGGGCAATGTAGAAGGTCTTCCTAACTACTTTAGCTACATGGGTGTCGAATGACAGGCTACTGTCAACCTGAGTCCCCAGGTCCCTGATAACTTCTTCTGTGCTCAGTGGATTGCCACCTATATGGTAGCTAGGGGTAACCTTGTTTTTCCCGAAGGGTATGACTATGCATTTTTTGGCATTTAACTTTAGGCCATGGCTCTGGCACCAGTTATCCGTTTCTGTGAGACCCTTCTGAAGGATATCTGTGTCAGATGTGTTTTCGACTATGGCGCCCAGTTTGCAGTCATCTGCAAACTTTGTCAGCCATAACCCTCCTGTGTTTGCTTGTACTTCGGAAAAGTAGATGCCAAACAAGAGTGGGCCCAGGACTGAGCCCTGTGGGACACCACTTGTGACAGGCTTTGAGTCTGACATGGCGCCAGCAACTCTGACCCTGTGGGTTCTGTCACTCAGCCAGTTTGCAACCCATCTTGTATGGGTTAACATTTAAGCTGATGAGTTTTTCAATGATACCCGAGTGGGGTATTGTATCGAAGGCCTTCGCCAGATTGAGGTAGGCCTTTCCCTCATCAATGGCTTTGGTGACTGTTTCGAAAAAGTCAACCAAGTTTAAAAGGCATGATCTGCCTTTGACAAAGCCAAACTGGGTTGGATCCAAAGTCTGCAAATTCCCTATGTCTTTATTTATGAGGTCCATTATGATCCTCTCCATGGCTTTGCAGATAAGGCTTGTCAAGCTAATGGGCCGGTAATTTCCAGGGTCGGTGGAGGCACCGCCTTTGTGAAGTGGGACCACAGTTGCAGTGCGCCACTCCCTGGGTACGTATCCAGAGGTGAGACTATGATTAAACAGCTGTCCTAGCTGTGGGTTTAATTCCTCGTTGAGTTCGTGGAGCACACAGCCGGGGACACCATCAGGTCCCATGGATGCTGTGTGTTTTGCTTTGGAGAGAGCAGTTTTCGCTTGCGCGTTAGACACGTTTCGGGGGCTGCAATTGTTTGGTATAGATATCTCTCCTTTTGGGGAGGGGAGAAGTTTGCACTGAACCTGTCAGCCAGTATGTTGGCAATGTCTGTAGGATCAGTAATCTTCACATCATTTTGAACTAGTTCTGAGCATATCTGGGAGTTTCCTCCCAGGTTTTTAACATAGCTAAAGAAGGCCTTATGATTGTCTTTTGAGTCTTTAGCTATTTTTCTCTCAAAATTTGCTTTGGATGATTTTATGAGAGCTCTTAGTTTTTTACTTATAGCGATCAAAGGTGTCTTACCTTTTAAGGATTTTGCTCTATCTTGTAGTAGCTTCCTCCTTTTGTTGTAGAGTTTGTTTATGGCTGGGGTCCACCAGACTGGACGCTTGCCTTTGGTACAAAGAGTCTTTGTTTTGCTTGGGATTGCCTTATCCATGCAGTCCTGCAGGTGCTGGTAGAAGGCATTTGTAAGTGATTCAGCGGCTTGAGTACTGTTTTCCGCCGGCTCTGGGGCCTTAAAGGAGACCACACTAGTCTTTAGAAGTGTGAAGTCGGCTTTCGAGAAGTTCTTTACTGTGGTCTTTTTTATTTCAGGTGGGGGTGGGATGAGGACCTCCAGCGAGATTAGTTTGTGATCTGATCTCACCAGTGAGGGGTATACTTCCGGTGTTGAACATTGTGCTCCCATGTTCGTGATGATGAGATCAAGTATGTTTTCTCCTCTTGTGGGGATGGTGACTAGTTTTTCCATGGCATTTGAGTTTATGAATTCCAGGAACTTTTGGGCTAGGGTGTTTGGGCTTGAGTAGTGTTCCCAGTCTATATTAGGGTAATTGAAGTCACCTAGTATGATGGTGTTTGGTGATACATTTATCCCTCCAGTGTTTTCAGGAAGGCCATGTGAGGTTCCTGAGTTTGTGAGGGTGGCCTGTAACATGCTACAATTTGCAGAGCAGTCTTGCCTATGGTTAATTGCACCTGGATGGTCTCCGATGCATTGTGCGTTGCCACCAGTCTTGAGGTGTGGGTGTCCTTGATGAATATGGATACCCCCCCTCCTTTCTTGGTATTGTCCGGATTTTGGGGCCGGAACGCATGATATGAGGTAAAGCCTGATAGTGCTGGGGTGCTCTCAGGAGCCTTGAACCAGGTTTCTGTCACAGCACAGACATCGATGTTCTCCATACTGAGAAGGGCCTCGAGTGCGTGCATTTTGAGATTTAGACTTCTGGCATTGAGCAGCATTACCCTTATTTTTTTCCTTTTTGTGTTCTAGGGTGGTAGGTTTAGAATTTGAGCCTTGCCTAAAAAGGCACTATGGGGTGGCAAGAGCCTTTGCCAATATCCGGAATCCCAGGGGTGACAGGTGCAAGCCGTCCCTTGCGAAGCAGCGTGGCTTGTCCAGCATGTCATCCCAGGCAGACAGACATTGGATCCCCTTTGAATGACACCAGAATTTAAGCCAATTGTTAAAGCTGATCATCTTATCTCTGTATTGTGGCATCATTCTTGGTGAAGGTAGGATACTGCTCAAGGTCAGGGTCATACCTGCCTGGGCTACATAATCAGAGAGCTCCTCAATGTCTCTTTTCATGTAGTCCAAGGAGGTACATCTCAGGTCATTTACACCAGCGTGGACAATGACTGAGTCGTATTTGTACCTGCTGTTGAGAGACCTGAGTGCTTGCATTATGTGGCGGATTCTAGCGCCCGACAGGCAGCTTACTGTAACTCTCCTTACTCAATCTGGTGGCGGGGCGTCAGTGTGTCTGACTATGGAGTCACCAATGACTAGTGTGTCTGGCATTGTGTTTGGCCTTAAGGGCTGTGACTGTTTGACACTCTGACTGTGAGGTCTATGTGTTGCAGGTGTTGTGTTCTGAGGTGGTGGTTGTTTGGGTGTCTGCTTTGGTGGCCTCTGCTGTTTTGGTAGATTTTTGATCAGGGCCTCCGAGTATGTCTTTGTGTGTTTATGTGTATGATTTGAGGTTGTGATGGTACTATGTGAGACTGGGTCTATAGTGTGTGTGGTAACCTTCTCCTCCTGACTGGTCTTGCCAGTCCTATGTTGAGAGAGCTCAGCCTCCAGTTTGGCCGTATAGTTGCATCTCTCGCATGTATTTGTGTTTTGTGGGAGGAGGAGAGGGTTGTCTATGTACATGAGGCAATTGTAACATTGCCTCAATATTCCCAGGTTCACCAGCTGAGCAGGAGAGGACACTAGCAGCTGATCCCTCGACATGCTAGAAGGAATAGACAAAAAAACTTTAAAAGAGATTCCGGGGGACATGGGTGACCGAGAAATGGGGGGTTGCCTTTTTGGGGTACTATCTATGACAAGAGTGCTATATCAAGGTAATAAGTACTGTAGGAGCAAGTGCTAGGTTTAACAGATAGAGAATAGTCTACTTGGAGTCAAGTAGAGATGATCTTTTTAGTTATAGGATACGCTGATTAGATCAGTAGTATAGTTCGAGGAAGGTAGTTTTAAGGGAAAATTTGAAGAGTGGACTTTAGGTAGCCCGAATAGTTTAAACCTGCTTAACTCCGTGCTAAATTGCGCTAATTCGCGCTAAAGCGCGCTAAAACGCGCTTTATAGCAGGGGGCTGGAAAAGACAGGAAATTACCCAAAATGGCCAATAGACTACAAGTTACTGCCTTAAACCACTCCTCTAAGGGCAAACAGGCAGCTCAGTACTCCCCACTCTCACTGGTGAGTAAAGAAACTTCCCCCTGACCAAACAAGGAAAATGGAGAAACACAGGAACCAAGACAAAGCTCAGGGATCAGCAAAATCTGGTCTCTGGAACACTAGTTAGGAAAGTATGGAAAACAAGGATATTTTTTTTTGTTTTTTTCAAGTTTTTTTACAGAAAAGCAGAAAACACAATAAATGCTATGATTTTCGACTAAATGCTATCAAAAGCTAGTACACTTGAGTGTATTAGCCTGTAGTTTAACTTTTAGGCAAAACTTAAACTAGCAAGTGCAGTAAACAGTTTTAGCTTATAAACACAGTAAAAACAGTGCAAACTTTGATAAAACAAGCAGAAACAGTAGTCGAAAGGCACAACAGCTAAGTGACTACAACAGCACAGGTAGTCACTTTTATCCACAGACAGCCTCCATGTAATTCAGTCACAGCTATTTTATGGACTAGCACTTATTTTGTCACAAATTCATAGTAGTCACAGTAAAGTATTCCACCTTACTTCTAACAATAGTACAATAGTCCTGCAATGCCAGATTACTGACAATTTGACAAGGAATTATAACCATGTTGTTTGCTATGTAAACTTAAGACACCTGATTATGGTAAAAAACAATGGCTATATGATGCATTTAGACTTTGTTGCATACCAACAGTAGCCACACAGTAAAGTACTTCAAGTTGCTTCATGCAAATTGCATTGGTTGCACAAAGCCTAAATAATTAATACATAGAGACAGTAATGTTCCTCCAGAAACAGCGCCAGCAATAATAACTATGTTGTTATCTTTGCGCATCTTAGATGTCAGTCTGACTCTTATAAAAACAACCAAACAAATCAAATAGATAGATGATAGATAGATAGATAGATAGATAGATAGATAGATAGATAGATAGATAGACAGATAGATAGGGACCACATAGCTGACCTGCACAGCCCTCCACTGACCATATATGGTTATCTTCCAGGATGGAAAAAAATACCTCATGCTATCACTAGCTGCTATTTTCTATCATAACTATTCTTTATCATTTAATGCTCATGCCCTTCCTGTTCATTGCTGCCCCATGAATAGTATATGTTATGAAATGGTTAAGAAGAGAATGCTGTACCACTACTTTGAACAGGGGCCTTGCAATCTGTTTATTAATTTTTAAGTAAAGAAACATTGATGGCACATTTCTTTACTTGAAAACAATAAACAAACTAACAAACAAATAAATAAATAAATAAATAGCAGCATTCTTATAGGGAAGTCCAACTGAAAAAGGCAGAAATTTAAGAATGCAGTATTTATGCAATTCTCTTACTTCCCCTCACTTACTGCACATATACTCTAATGCTCATATAGTATACTGGTTTATATCCCTGTACTTACTGGAAAGGCCAGGACAAGTGTTTAAGGCCTAGGATCCTCTTTGTGAGGTACTTTTGCGGCCTCTCCAGTTGTTGCAGGTGTCTAGTGAGGTACATACCAAATGGGCCATTGTACTTGATGACTGGCCTAATGAGGGAAGAGTAGAGGGAGACAATGACCTCTTTCTTCCTGGATGCAAAACCTTAAGTAATGAGATGTGCCACATAGAAGGACTTTCTGACCACAGTGGCAATGTTCTTTGCTGTCCCATGAATAGTATATGTTATGAAATGGCAAAGAAGAGAATGTTGTACCACTACTTTGAACAGGAGCCTTGCAATTTGTTTATTAATATTTAAGTAAAAAAAACATTGATGGCACATTTCTTTACTTGAAAACAATAAACAAACAAACAAAAAAATAAATAAATAGCAGCATTCTTATGGGGCAGTCCAACTGAAAAAGGCAGAAATTTGAGAATGCAGTATTTCTGAAAATTCTCTTACTTCCCCTCACTTACTCCACATATACTCTAATGCACATATAGTATACTTGTCAACATCCCTGTACATACTGGCAAGGCCAAGACAAGTGTCAACCTGTGTTCCCAGATCTCTTATAATGCTTTCTGTGTTCAGAGCACTACCATCGATGTGGTAATTCATGGGAAATGGGTTTTTCCCAAAGGGGATGACGACACATTGTTTGGCATTGAGCTTAATGCTATGGTTCTGACACCAATCGTTGGTCTCAGTGGGGCCTTTCTGTAGGATGTCAACATCACATGGGGAGTTAATAATAGCTCCCAACTTGCAGTTGTCTGTGAACTTTGTCAGCCAGAGTCCCTTCGTGTTGGTCTGGACTTCAGAGAAGTAGATACCAAACAGGAGAGGACCCAGGACTGAACGCTGTGGGACTCCACTCATGACTGGTCGACAGTCTGACTTGGAGGTGGATACTTTCAAACTGTGGCTTCTATCTGTGAGCCAGTTTGCAACCCACTTAGTAAAATAGGGGTTGATGCCTAGCTTTTCTATGATTCCTGAATGGGGAATGGTATCAAAGGCCTTGGTCAGATCAAGGTAGGCTGTATGAACCACCATGCCTTCATCCACAGCTCTGGCGACTGACTTAAAGAAGTCGACCAAGTTGAGCAGGCATGATCTACCCTTCACAAAACCAAACTGTGTGGGATCCAGAGTTTGGAGATTCCCTATATCCTTGTTTATTAGGTCCATGATGATGTGCTCCATAGCTTTGCATATCAGACTCATCAGGCTAATAAGGTGATAGTTCTCAGGGTCTATAGTCGCTGCCCCTTTGTGGAGAGGGATGACTGCAGCAGTGCACCATTTGGTAGAGACAAAGCCTGAGGTGAGGCTGTGACTGAACAGGGCACACAGGTAAGGTGTTAGTTCAATTTGTAGTTCATGTAGAACACAGCCAGGGATACTGTCATGTCCTATATGGACAGACTCAAAAAAATCCAACTATTCTCTGTCTCATATCACCTACTTAGAGGCGATCTCTGCTAGACTTACAAAGCCATGTCTGACCCAGCTCTGTTAGAAGTGCTACATCTAAAGAAATCCCAACCCCTCCACACTACATGCTCCAGACACCTCAGCCTCATTACCACAGGTTCATAACCCAGAGACCGCCCATGCTATGGAATAGACTTCCCATACATGTCAAACCGAGCACCTCACTGGCCCTCTTCAAAAGAAATCTTGATGAGTGGATGGGAAATAGAAAATTCACCCAGGGATCACTCCAGTGGCTCTACTCAACAAAGGCACTGGGAACTAAGGTCTGGTGGCACGATGCCAGGGTAATCCTCTGGGCTAGGCTTGTAAAAGCTCCAGGGCCATTAGCCTAGTACACACCTATGAATCTTTGAAAAGAACGTGAATCACTAATATGTTTTACCATATTGTACTCACTGGACAGATGACGTGAACATGAGAAGACATCTTATGAGATTTATTTTGAGTATTAGTCCAATTTATTGAGATATAGTGTAACCAATAAGGAATTTTCTGGGCACAATTAACCATGTCCCTTAAAATGTGAAGTGTAACTGGCATAAGAGATACTTTACTAGATGATAGTTCCATATTATCATATACTGTATAGGTAGGTTCACAAGAACAGTTGCAAATAAACTACTTCCTGGCCTTCAGGATGTCTAACTGCCATACCATCACAATGATATTTTTATTCCTCTCATGAATATCAAGAATAATTTTGAATAAAGTTAAAGAACTACTTATTTTCTTATGGCATGTAGAAGCTTATTCCATACTTGTAGAAAGCATTATTTAAGATGTTTGTCATTTTTGTCTATTACTTTTTTTTATTTTTAGTATTAGGTTAACAGATATGGAATTAGTAGTTGTCAAATAAGGCTTTCAGGGCACATATTTAATGTTTCATATTATGAAATTTTATAACACAGAATATAAGGCATAATATGTTCAAAAAGCAGATATTCATACATATTACACACATGCATACACACACACATGCGCGCACGCACACATATATATGTGTGTGTGTGTGTGTGTGTGTGTGTGTGTGTGTGTGTGTGTGTGTATGTATCTATATATATATGTATATATATATATATATATATATATATATATATATATATATATATATGGATTCCTGTTACAAGAACGAAAGTTCACAACTTTGAACTTGTAATAGGAAGCCTCACATATGCGAAAGTTCACTTTAATGAAAGTGAGCTTCCGCGAAAGTGCACTTCACCGAAAGTACCGCAGCACAGTGGAGGACATCAAAAAACAAGCTATGTCCTCCACTATGGTGCAATACTCATGGACCTTAGGGTTAGGGCACGGGTTAGGGTAAGGGGATAGTTAGTAATGCTATCCCCTTACTCTAACCCATGCCCTAACCCTAAGGTTCGTGACTATCGCACCATAGTGGAGGACATTGCTATGTCCTTCACTGCGCTGCAGTTGTCATGGACCATAAGGGTAGGGCACGGGTCATGGTAAGGGGATTGCCCTATGGGCTATCCCCTTACCATGACCCGTGCCCTAACCCTAGGGTCCCTGAGTACTGCACGGAAGTTCAGTACAACGCCCGTTCGTTGTACTGAACTTCGCATAAGTGCACTTGCGATTAAGTGCACTTTCGCTGCAGTGTGCATTCCATACACGTAGTGAACCTTCGATCTAGTGTATGGAATCCATATATATATATATATATATATATATATATATATATATATATAGTATGAGACTGTCCACTCATGTCCAGCAAAGATTATGATTCAGGGTGACTGTTTTCCTTGGACACAGCTTTGCTGGAAGTTTTAATCCTTCACACTCACTTTTTACTATTACAAATCAATTTTCCAGACACACTGACTTTCAGGTCAGTAATGTCTAGGGGATAATGTTGCAGTTGTTTGGCTCCTTAATCATCTTCTTTTCACCTCTTAGGGTAGTGATGTGATAATCCCAGTTCTTTTGTACCATTATCGACCAAGGGTATTGTATTACCGTGTTGTTGAATGTCTTCTTATTACCATTACACTTCCTTGAATATCAGCCCTACGTTACACTCATATTTTATTTTATTGTCTTTTCTGTACCAATGGGACTTTAGTATTCTTACATTTCACTGAGCTCCATGATGGCATTATTTTAATCACCTTAATGATTGTTTACAGTTCCTGTAATCCCACACTGCTGAACTTAATGGCTTTCACGTCCTGTTATGGTCACATTGGCAGATACTCCATCACAGTTATCAAGCTTGACCCAGTACCAGTGTGCTTATGTGGTTACATCAGTGGATTTGGGAGAGATTGACCATCAGATGGAAAAATAAGTTTATACCACTACCAGAGCAGTGGAAACTGACATGATTTCTGAGAAATTTGTATATAGCATATTTATGAGATACAAGATTTGGAAAGCATATCAGAGGTCAGTGAAAATGCCAAAGGCTGAATCACTAATAAGAACCTTGTGGGAATGCAAGAGAGTCTGCTTTTCTAGATATTTATCAACTTTTATGTTGTAAATTCCTTAGACAGCTATGCAACATAACCTGTAATGATGGTGTCATTCCATTAGCACCTCAGTCAAATTGAAGTCTGATGGAGGATTCTGGTCAGATATTATTTTGATTACCATGGCCAAGAACAAAGTTTGATGACCATCTCACTGCAATCCAGAACCCCTGTCCTAGTGCAGCACAACTTTCTAAACTTGATTCATCAAATAATTCATGTTTCTTTAATGGGAAGCAGCAACATTTCTCAAAAGCCATATCAGGAAAATAAAATCTGTGCCTCTAACCTGTGTCAAAATGAAAAAAAAATGTTGGTTACCATCTATGGGCTGTTGATAGTGTTAACTACAAACAACTCATGTCCATGTCTTCAGTTGCACAATATAGATATACCAAATATTACATGGAATCATAATTATTCAAAATTATGTTATTTCATCTTTCATTTAAGAGATAGTTCAGCTGTAGCTGTTACAACCTCATTTCTTGGGGGAATTTTGTCTGTGATCTACTTCAATAGCCAAGAAATCACAAAAAGCTGCTGTTGTGCATATTACCAAGGGAAAAAAAGCAGCCCTAAAAGTTAACACTATGTTGAGTTGTTAAGAGAAAAACTAAAAGTATTGTAATAATTGGACAAAAGTCTCAATTACTTGGAGAGAAGAAACTCACCAGTTATTCTTCACAAAGTCATATGAACCCATAGGGTATATTGATGTTTACTTTCCTGGTTTAAACAAAGAAGCAAAGGATTATGGGTTTGTTGAACTGCATGATTCAATGGTCTGAGGAAGAAAAATGTGTGATATTTGAAATGATTACACAAGAGAGAGTGTAGTGAGAGCTATAGATTTATGATTAAATTAAGTGGTTTTTATGTGCCGTATGAGCAAACCTGCCTTAGCCTTGTTAAAAGGGTCCTAAAAAGAGTTTTGCTGAGTGCAAAGTAGCATGTGGGATGGATACACTGAAAAAAGAATGTAAATGAAAGCAAGAAAAAGCATGGTACACAGAAAGCATTTCACAGCAGCTGTAGCTATTAGCATGTAAAATAAATTTCAAGTTATTAACAAGGACTGTAGAAGCTTCAGCAAAATAAACAATTTTTCTAAAGAGTATAAATAAAAGAAACTAATTCATGGTTGAAAAAGATTGCTTGTGTTTGAGTAAAACAATGAAAATTAATTACTTACAGGTAAACTTTGTCCTTATGATGTGTACTGCACGAATAATGCGGAATATTAAAATACAGATAAATTACAATGTTCAGAAAATGCAGATGGAAATATGGAGAGAGATGTTTTAAATTAATAGCCAAAGTATGTGGTCTTCCTAGACAGTTGTATAGAGTGTAATGTAATGCATGTTCCAATGTCAAAAGGCCTCAGTCAAAAAGAGAATTTTCTGAAGCAGTCTTTGTCTAAACTGCTTACTTCTGAAAATTGGAAATGACTGAACATTTGGAAAGAACTTATATGTGAATAGTAGAGTAAAAATAAACAAATCAGTTTGAGATAGTAATACTCTTTCTGTACCAAGTCATTTTAATTGTCAAAGGTTTGATCTTATGAAAGATTATTAAGCATGAAAGCATATTAAAATGCGGGTCAGAAAAATGCATACCTCTGAGTTGATTACTGCCTTGGGCTGGGTTTTTATAGGTTTCCATTGGGAAAACATAGTTTGAGTTACACTTTTTGACAAGCAAATTTCAAACGGTATACCAGAAAAACCCTAACCAAAAAGATAAATTTTTTCTGGGGTATAAGTACATTCACACTACAGTGGTAGACGGACAGGAAAAGTCCCCTGAAAGTGCAGCACTGACTCAGAATACAACATTGTGGTTAACTGAGCCACAACTTTCTTGTTTTGGTTAAAAAAAAAATGACAATTCATCAACCATAAATGAAGAATAAGAACAAGTATGCCATTGGCCTGTTTACTAGGAGTGTTTATTTTCACAAAGTTCATGCATTATATTCAGTAGATCATGCTAGAATGAAAATTATAATAGGTTTGCAGATCAGAATTGATATAGAGTTGAAATGCATGAAGATACAGAGTATGATTCAAAAGCAGATGGGATTAATTAAATTAGTCAACAACACGGCTACTACTATGAAGCCATATAAAATTCATATCTGTATAGATATACACATCTTAATAAAATATATAAGAAATCATTGTCTACTTTGTACTACTGAAAAAGTAATCCCTACCATGCAAGAAGCAAAATATTTATCTGCTTAATTCTAACCAGGTAGTTTTTCAAATATAGCTTATTTGCAGAAAATTTCTGGTCATATAATTTTAATTCAGTTGTGTAAAGGGAGATGTCACAGACTTCCACTTAATAACTTGTAAGCACCTAGTGTTCAGTGAACTGGTGCACAAATAATAGATGAGCTTTATGGTACTGTTGACAAAATTAGTGGTGTGCTACACCAGTCCTTGTTTAGACAAGAAAAGAGCTCAGCAAGAGCCTGAAGAGTTTTATGCAATATATCTTCAAGCTTAACAATTATAAAACTAGACCTATAAATCTGACACACGTTTAATGCCTTCAGGTCTGAAGTCATGTAATGCAGGACAGTGCAAATGTCTTAGAATTAATGCAAACAAATTTTTGTGAGATTTCTTTGCATGATGCAGTACTATTCAAAGTTTATTCTAACACTATTATAGGTAATTTTGCCAATAAGGAAAATAATGGGAAATTATGTGAAATGGTGCTTGACTATATAGGGAAAGTGAGCCTTGAAATACTTAAAAGTTGTAACTGAAACACTCATAGCAAAGCATGGTGATATGACTATGTTAGCTATACTGCAAACAGAAGGCCAAGTAGACTGGCATTGATGCAGTGATCCTGCAATAAGAGAAATCCACTGCATGCAGGTCAAGAGACTTTACAGAATCTCAGCCCAGATCTGCTCCAATAGAAAAAGAAGAGCTATAAGCCATGGCAGATATATATATATATATATATAAAGTTCATTAGTATATTTATAGGAAATCTGCGTTGTTGAATGCAGACCACAAAATGCACGTGCAAGGTAATGGATGGACTGCAGAGAATTTTGTTGATACTATGGAAGTATTACTTTACTGTGAATTATAAGCTGGCTACGGGAATTTATTTAAAAATATTCTGAGTCATTCATATCAATCAAACTGTGGGAGGATTTGTTTTTGAAAAATCTGGACATGAAGTGAATAATTGTTTAGCAGACAGTAAGAAAAAAGACTGTTAAAGAGCTTCAGTATTATACTTGAGAATATTTCAAGCTGTGAAAAGGAAGGGATGGTGACATAACAAACTTGTAAGGAGTGAAATATAACACTCCTCACTTTATCTCAAGCAATTTTATGTTGTTCCATGCTTACCTACAAAGCTGTTTTGTATGAGAAGCTTTACTTGATTTGCATTTTATTTTTTACCTCTGATTTTTACTGCTTGTTGGTAAAAAAAGATTGATTTCAGCAGGCATGGTCCAGCCCTCCCAAGGAATCTAGCTTATTATAACTTGGGCTTTAAATGTGAGCCATTTTGAGCACAAGCTATCATGTTCAGTCACACATGAAATGAAGATACATTTATCATTTTAGTGTGATGTGCACAAATGGTGTTTTGGGTCAGAATAACCACCTTATGAAGGACTTCCCTTTATAAATATTTCAGTCAGTGTACTTCATTTAATATTTGTTTGTATATTGTTTGTAGGATTTCCTTATACAATTCCACTGTTTGTTAACTGCCATAATTTTTGGGAATTCTCTGATTATTTAGTTATTTTTATTTTCTTTAAAAATCTTTACTTTAATTGTTTGTCATCAAGAATGGATTAATTAAAACAGTACTGCATTAATGTTTTGCCAGAGCATAGGTATCTTGTCCAATGTTTTAAATGCTGTGTAAATATAAAGGTTACATCTGATAACATTGGATACTTTAGCTCTGTGAACCAGATTCCATAAAGTTCAAGGAAGCTAATTATGCACAGCACAGCATGCTGAAGGAAGACTTCAGTGCACCTGGTGTGGACACAGTTCCAGAAGATGTGCTGAAGGCAGACCGAATACTTAAGTATTCAGCATAGGAGAATCTGGCATTCCATGCATGCCGGTCTGATGCTAAGACACTTCATGCGCACACAATGCATCTCAAAAACAACAAGCAGCCACACTGACTCCATTTCTGAAATCCTTGGTGTATACTCTCTCCAGCGCTCAAGGAATTCAAACAAATACTACAGACTATGGCGAGATCCATAGCAAACTATCAAAAATATATAAAACTGTAACCTATTGTTAATATACTGCAACAAGCTGCAGTGTTGCAAGCCATAAATGAGGCTGTGGCTATGCATCCTAGAAGGCTGCCAGCTAGACTCAGAGCAAGGCTGCAACTAAACTAGTTGACAGATGAGCAAATAATCAGCATATACAGTCTAAACAGACAACTGGCGCAGACTGTCTACAACATGGGTGACTCACATATGTCTGGTAGACCCTGTGAGAAAACTCCATCCCCCTTGAAACCAAAGTGTGTCTCAGCCTGGGTGTACTTGTATCTGGGACATTCCAAAGACATATGGGGGATGCTGTGGGAGTATCACAGACAGATGCCAGTCATATCCTGACAAAATTCCGGGAAGCAATGTGCAGTAAACTGGATGATTACATACACTTTCCATCCACCCCAATGGAGTTGAGGAATGTAATGCACCAGTTATATAACATTGCAAACTTCCCATATGCACTCAATGCAATAGATAGCACACATATACCTGTCAAAACATCTGTACATTCTGAAGCAGACCAATATATAAACTGAAAGGTATGGCCATCCATCAACTGCCACATTGTGTGTGCAGCAGATGACAATATAACAAACATCATGGCAACACATCCTAGAATTGTCCATGATGCTGCCTTCAAAGGGAAAGTGGACTGAGGGCTGTATTATAGCAAGATGAAATACCTGAGGGACTGCTACTGGGTAAGTACAGGAACACAGCTAGGATAAAGGTTAAGCATAACCTTCACAACAATATCCATTCTGACCAAAACTGTTTTAATTCCCCATAACTGGTGACTGTGGTTATCCTCTTGAGCTGGGACTATTAACCACATACAGTGAAACAACAAATCATGCACACGAGACCTACAACAGAACTTAAGCAACAATCAGAAACACCATGGAGCATGTGTTTGGTTTAATGAAAGCTAGGTTCACATCATCACATGTCTGGACACATCCAAGCGTGCACTGCAATACACACCTAAAAAGGCAGCACAGATGATAATGATGTGTGCCATGCTGTACAACATGCTAACCAGAACGCATGGTGGTCTTCCAGTTGCAGGTGTTGGTGTACTACCCCAAGAACCTCAAATGTCTGAAGAGGACATCCCAAAGGTATCAGAGGAGGAGTAGGAGAACACAGGGGACAGAAGTCACAAGCACAGGCAAAGTAGGGTGTGACCACAAGTACAAACCCCGGCAACATGGCAGCATCTGACCCAAATATTTGAGTCATAACAAGCCACATGTGCATGAGTGCACATATTGAACACTGATGTACAGGTGTTGCTGCACCACAGCAGCATAGCTTGCATCTAATAGCAAGTACCCACTAGATGTGCACACTGAGCATCAGGCATAACATAATCATAACATATTGCGACATGAACATATGCAAATGTGTCAAAACAGGGCTCATCAGCTCAGGGCACAACTGACACAGGTATGCATACACACTCAGATTGTTGCATCACTGTATGGTAAAACATAAGGAGCACACATCATTGCTACACATACATATCTCTACAATATAATAACATGAAAAAAAGAGAAATCATACAGGAGATAATGCAGAAATTTTAATAGACATATCACTGTACAATTGTATTTCAATACTATGAGTCAGCTATGTGTGCTACACTGTTGGACACACTGTAACGCAGTCTTAGGATGACCTCGTTGATGTCTCATACCATGTTCTACTCTGCCACAACCATGTACAGACACATCTTAACATGGTCAATTGCAAAAGAGATGGCTAGGGCTACAATACCATGTTGAGATGAAGGAGCATGACTGTTAGTTGAAGGCCTTATGACTGGCAACCACAGCAGATAGGCCAGTAGTTGAACTATGTGGAGGTTGGACCACAAACAGTGTTTCTCAATGGCCAATGGTGGTTCTGTGGATAGCTGGCCTACCTCTCACAGGTTGCATTCTGCTGAGTACAGTCAGGAAATGCAGAAGCCTGTTTATAGAATGACACTGCTGCAGTACTGTAGAGGCCTGTTTTTCCTCTGACTGTACCACAGCTAGCAGACTCTCATTCTGTGCAGCCAATGTCCATCCATAATCTCACCATGTCTGTGCTTTTGTCCTTCATGCATGACATTTAGCTGGTGCACCACACGATCTGCAGCATGGGCAAGAGCACGGACAACTGAATGGTGCCATTGCTGAGACTGTTCATTTGCCTGCAGCAGCAGGTGGACACCTTCTGACACCTGGCCATGTGCAAGTTACCTCTCAACTGTTCATATTTTTGCCTCATATTTTTGGTTTGTTCCTCATAAAATTTGTGATTTTCTGTATTTTTGTGGCAAATCAGTGAGGGCTGAATTTACTACAAAATGACAGCCATTTTAGTTTCACACTTCATATCCTTCAGAAACTGTATGGTGACACAAGACCTTTTATTCTAGCAGCTTTCTAAGTTAATACGAGCGACATTTAAACATCGTCCCTCTTTCTGGGGCTTTGTCCCTCCATTATTTTTGGCTTTGACCAGAATTTTTATGCTATGAAGTTGAGAGCAAAAGCATCTACTCACCTACATCTACCATGATGCCCTACTCCTGGTTGTTGTGTGGAACTGACAGCAGCAGTGCTTTCAACTGTGGTGTGTTAGTCAACAGCCTCACCCAACATCCACTATAGCAGCATCCTCTGAATGGCTAGAAAAGTGGACCTCCACATCTGAGGCTACATCTAATGTAATATCACTGTCAACCTCATGGATGAACTTTCCAAACACCTCAAGGTTCTCTGTGCCAGGGACTATAATACCATGCTGAGGCACATTTTAAACGCCTTCATGATGGGCTGCGGGATGATACAGATAGTTGACATGCTATAAGATTGAAAGACACAGATCAGGACAATGTGACTACATCACATGATGGATATCATCAAAGACATTTGGAATACATATCTCACTGTAATTTACAAATAATAAAAACTTTACGTGTGGCATACTGTAAGCATGTTTCATAGATTCTACATAAATGAAGTATATAGTCTGTTTACATGACCAACATACATGACATATGTGTTGAATAAATGAAAACAAACCTGGCAACAACTCATGGGAAGATGGACTTGTTGAAAAGGGATGAACTTCAAGTAGTATATGAGAAAAAACAGCATTACTGATCACATCGTTTACACCATCAACCAGATGAACACAGTTAAAACATCCAGAATGTGTGACATAGACATATCAGTTGTATATGTACTTGAGTATGTTGATACAGTACAGACTGACCTAGGAATAGTAAGAAGGACACAGTATTAATGGACACCAACTAAAGGATTAACAGCAAGGACAGGTAGGAAACAAACATTATAACATACCACTTTCAGATTCCTGCTGTGGAGAGATTGTGGGTTGTACTGTGGATCTTGCAATGAAAAAATAAAGAGAAAGACAGCACACTTATATAATTCAGCAGACACGATACTGACAGCATCACATATACAACAAAATAATATGGGCTACAAATACTAATGCGATGGATGTCACAATGTACTCCAGATTGGCCTGTTTTGACAAACATTGACAAATATTGACATAATTGTCAGGTATCACGTGTGCCACACATTGTCAAAAGCTACGAAAATTTTGCAGTAACATACCTGGTCTGCTTGCCCTTGCAAATGCACAGTTTGCCCCTCCACTGGATGTATCTATTGTGTACAATGGTAGAGAAACAAAAATATAACAGTAAACAGCAATGGCATGACATGAGGTTGAGGCACTAACAATGTAGTGTTCTCAGTAACAGTATAGAGACACTCACCTGCAGATCTCTGATTTAGCCCTGAAGTAGATGGACCTGTGAATATTAATGCAAACAGCATTACAAATGATTTTTGGACAGCTCTCTCTGTAAACCATTAGTATCAATACATGTAATTATTACACATAGTTCATCATCCTAACCCTGTGTGGATGTGTGTGCACAGCTCAACTCTGCTGCTGTAACTCAAAAACCTGCAATACATGAATATGCATGTTAATGCAATATGCACAGATTGTCTTAATAGACAGCTCTGTAATGGAAATATATATATACATGTTCGCCCTGGAACTCTAGCTTCAGTCCCACAACCCATGATGCATGAATCCCCTCTTGATGTATGCAGTGAGGCCAGAAATATTGTGATGTCATCAGGGATGTCAGTGGAGGTTAGCCATCAGTGGCATCTCTCAGTCTCTCGTAATGTTTCACTCTGTTGGCTGCATGAAGGATCATGTCCAAGCAACATCATCTA
Organism: Protopterus annectens; assembly: GCF_019279795.1. NCBI lineage: Eukaryota > Metazoa > Chordata > Ceratodontiformes > Protopteridae > Protopterus > Protopterus annectens. The sequence goes on from NC_056725.1 coordinate 330,309,318, forward strand.
CAGCCTCCATGTGATCAGTTGGGGCCTCCAACTGCATTGATCATGTTGGTGAGGTCTGTCCAGTATTTAATTTCTCCAAAAAGTACCACCTGAATGGAATAGGAGTCTCCATCCACGTTAACAGAGAGTATCAATTTTGATATCATTTTCCTGGGGGAAGAAGTTGTCATCCCTAGGACGGTTGTCCATTTGAAAGACAGTGATATGATATGTACATGATAATATTCACATTTGAACCCATTTATGCATTTAATTCTGTGAACTGCATATGTCAACATAAACAGTATGCACTACTGTGTAATGAAAATGTCTGTAAAACACTGTGTGTGTGATAAATACTAACGTGACATATTACAAGTAATGACAATGCCTTCATATATAACATTGGTAAAATAAAAATAACATGCAATATCTTTACAGTTCATGACAGGATTAGAACTCCAGACTATACATATATAGCATGAAGATACACAGACATCAGCATCATGCCACATGAGTCTCCATGCATGCTCCATTCCAATACTACACTAAATAACAATTTGAAGAACTTATGGAATGCACCAGCAAAACCTCTGGATCCATAGCCAGGCCAAAGAGTGTACAGATCCTTAGTATATTGAGCCAGTACTGATAATACCTTTGTAAAGAATCATCACTGAAGACATATCCTTAACAGCAACAGCACATTTTTAATAGGTTTGTTAGCAGACATGAATTAAGAAATATCTGTAATATCAACATTACAAATTAGATACGGATAGTGTTGGAATCTGTAGGTCTCTGTAGTTACACCACAAACTGCAAGGAATTACCAATAAGAATTGCAGATGATCAATACATCATTCATTATATACTGTAAACATTTGCAAAGGAAGTCTATCTACAAAACTGCATATGGGACTGAAGTAAACTATTTAAAAGAACACTTGTATCCATAAAGTTCGAAACACCATCACTCTAATAACATATAACAACTTCTGTTAAAGATAACATAGGTTCATAGGTTCATAGGTAGGTACTAGGCTATTGGCCCTGGGGCTTATACAAGCTCAGCCAAAAAGGTACCCTGGCTTTTGCCACCCAAGAAAATTATTTTCCTGTGCCACTGTCGAGCAGAGTCACAAAGGTGATCCCCGGGGTGAATTTCCTATTTCCCATCCAGTCATCAAGATTTTTCTTGAAGAGTGCTAATGAGGAGCTTTGTTTGATATAGATAGGTAGTTTATTCCAGAGTATGGGAAGTCTCTGGGACAGGAATCTATCCCTCCGGCATGTTCTGTTTATTGTGGTGACAAGGTTTAGGTCTCTAGAGCGTGTAGCTCGGAGGGATTGGGATTTCTTTAAGTGGAGTAAAAATTAATTTAAACATGTACCCTTTGAAATAAATAACTTTAAGAGATTTAATAATCACCAAAACATAAATGCGACCAATTGCCAATGCACCTCTCACTCTGAATCATAGAATAAAAGTGCACCTTGTGTGGACCCAACTTTAAGTACCATTTGCACAATACATAATTAATGAGGTTCATTAAAATTAAAGTTTTTGGAATCCCATTCACAAGCATGCACTTAAACTGGCATCATGCACTGAAATATCCAGGTCTACTGTGTAAATACCCAATACATATCAATAAATGGTACCATGTATAGCATGTGTCCGCTACCTTTGAATGATCTTATAACATGACATTAGCACTACGTTCAAATATTGATTCTGATACATTTACTGATCAGACCATTGCTAACTGCAAACTCAGTGGTACCCGAGTGAGCATTTCTCTGTGTTTGCATTTTACAGACTCCTTCAAATTGAGAATCATGATGTTTACTTCAAGGAGGGTGAGATGTCTGCTTGCCCAAATGGACTGAAGAGGAGATGACCCAGCTATTGACCATATATGCTGGATTGAAGCAGAGGATGACAGCCAGACCCAGGAACTTCGCCACGATAGACATGTGGAATCAGATCATGAGGTAGCATTGATGTAGGAGATGGATCTACTGCACTGGAGTGCAGGTTCATCACTGTTATGATGGCCTGCATTGAAATGATCTAGAGGAGGTTTGAAAGAGGGTCACGGAGGTGCGGAGGCAGCCCATAGATCTGTACAGTAAATATCAGCATTGTACACATACCTGAGCATTGCTACAGATTTTACAGATATTTCTCTGTCCTGTATATATCAGATAGATGTTAATACCACCATATATTAGTTCCTGTGCCAATTAGTTCATGGGATAATTAAGTGGAGTTGGTAAATACTGCTCTAACAATTATGGGTTTGACTCCCATGTTGTTAATTTATTTCATAATGTATATAATATCCATAATTATGTCCTTTACAAGTTTTTCAACCTCTAACTACATACTTTGACAGAGCCACTGCCCATGTGCATCACAAAAGCTTATAGTGTCTAGACTGCCATTGACTGCGCACTTTATAGTTTTCTGTTGTAGTCCCAAAGTATCACCTACTGCACTATTATACATTGGAATAAAAACATGTATATAACTTCATTACATCATTCCTCCTAAAAAGTTACACAGAGTTATTTATTTAATTTAAAAAGAATGCTTGTCTGAATGACTACACATATGTTTTTAGTTATGTGTTGATAGCTGCTATTTCTTTACAATAAAATGTCCAATAATTGTTTGCATTTCCAGTATTCATCCAATCTCCCCATGACTTCTAATAAACACCTGCAGTACATGATTTCTAAAAAAAAAAACCTTGTTGAAAATTAGCTTGGCCTATAAAACAACAGGCCAGCATATTTAAGTGTTGGTGTGTGGTGGGTTCCAATCTACACAGGGGAAACATATATCAGTACGTGTTACCTTGGTTAAATTCACATATAGCATTTTTTGAAAAAAACTATATTTCAATACTTTATTTTAATGTTTAGAAAACAAAAACACTTTAAACTGCTAGAGGTAACCAAATGAAAAATATTCAAATGATTGGTAGATATCCTCGGTTAACCATCACGGCTTACTCAGTCAAAATGACTAAAAACAACTTTAATGAAAATGAACTTAAAACAAACCCCTGGCAGAAATCCAGGCAAAAATCTTAATAAAATATCAAGTAGACAGCTGCTGAAATCTGTTTTGATAAGCGCTTTCGGCTCAGTTGCCTTCATCAGATCGTAATTTGTCCTTCTGCTCTCTCTAAGTTAAAAGACACCAATCTGCCAATGGGATGCTGATAATCGTTCACACTTTCATTTCTTCCAATGAAAGGTTTTCCAATCATCAGCCTTAAGACAACTCAGCCTCCTTGTTTGGGCCAATAGAAAGTTGCCTTCCCTTTAATATGGGCTTAAGTGGAACTACGTTGTTCAACCCAGGGCAACGGTCAGCTCCCATATTGGTTATCCAGGTGATCTCACGAATTTCAGTCTGATTACTGACATCACAAATCAAATAAAGGCAAATACGACAAACAACAAACTAGTAGAAGGATTATTGACATCACCTTGTTTAACAGTCTGAAATACATTTTCGATGGCCTTAAACTTAAAAGTATGTGTGGGATTAGATGAAACATGAAGCACAAGCCCATTCTTAGGCTCTCTATTCCTAACATCCCGAAGATGCCATAAGACCCTGTCTTTTAAATGCTGGTCCGTCTTACCAAGAGTGATGTCAATACATTACATAATAATATCTTGGACTTGGTATTAACCAACATGAGTAATCACTGCAGCACCCCTACAGTATCCTCCTCCCTGGTAATATCCGATCATAAAGCAGCCACTTTTGAAGTCACCATCTCCCCTGACCCCCCTCTAGCTAGGGTCAAACAAAAAAACTTCTCCAACGCTGATTAGAACCTCCTGAGAGATGGTATAAACAGCTTCACAGCCCTGTCCCCCACTGTAAGAACTGGCATCAATGACCAAATCTACACCAAAGTCCTATATGAGCATTTATATAGATGCATGGAGACAGGAATACCTGACAGGAGAAAATCATCCCCGGCAAGGAAGAGTAAACCTGTCTAGTGGACATCTGCAATAAATAAACTATATAACAAAAGGAAAAAAAATACTGTCCAGGACCAAGAAAGAGCAGATGTCTAATTGGAAGCAATCTCTTCTTAGCCTGAACAAGCAAATAAGAGTACTAGTGAAATCCTCTAAAGTCAACTTTGACTCCAAATTGGCCACATCTACTATAGACAATCATAAGGCCTTCTTCACATATGTCTGCAATCTCAAAGGAAGCACCCAGATCTGTTCAGAACTGGTGGTCAAGGACACCACATACACAAATGCTGTAGATATAGCCAACCTACTGTCTGACCGATTCAATGAAAACTCCTCCCCTCTGTCCCCCCATCAGTAAATCAGGACATCCTGTTATTCAAGATATACTTCTCTGAGGTGCAGGCCAAAACCAGTAGGCTATGGCTGATCAGGTTTGCAGATGAATGCAAGTTGGGCACAATCATCAATTCCCCAAGAGATGTGGATGTCCTCCAAGAGGGTCTCACTCAAACAGATGACTGGTGCCATTAACATGGTGTCAAGGTGAATGCCAAAAATGCATCATCATCCCATTTGGGGAGGGTAATGTCTCCACATATTATCACATTAATAACAATGTCCTAAGTACACAATCAGTAGTGAGGGATTTGAGCACCCAGGTTGATAGCAACGTGAGTTTTGACCAGCATGTTGCTTCCATTGTACGGAAAGCTTTCTACATGACCCACCTCATAAGTAAGGATATCTCATTCAGGGACAAAGAGGTCATAACATCCCTGTATTTGTCCCTTATAAGGCCAATTATTAAGTACAACGTCCCCTTTGGCATGAACCTCGCAAAGCACATGCAGCAGCTGGAGAGACCACAGAGGTTCCTCACCAGGAAAATCCAGGGTCTCAAACACCTACCTTACACTGATGGCCTAAAATCCCTGTCCTTCTAATCAGTTTCATATAGACTCCTCAGAGGTGACCTCTGTCTGGCATACAAAGCAATCCGAGACCCCATCTTGATGGGACTGCTACATATCCGCAAGTCAAGCTCCACTCGAGCAACCTGTATGCGTAACCTCAACCTGGTCTGTGATATCAATAGAACTTGCTGGTTGGACAGATTTGTGTACCAGAGACATTCTCATCTGTGGAATAGACCCTTTTTAAGCACAACCTGGATAACTGGAAACTACACCCCTGGGATTCCACCTGTGTCCCTGTTGGAAAGGGGATCTGGGTGCTGACTTGTCTAAAAATGGGCTAAACTCTTGGCTAGGCTTATCAGGGCCCCAGGGCCAATAGCCTAGTAATCTTCTATGATCCTATGAATAGCATTACAGTTTTGAAGCATATGAAAATATCCATAGTTGTCTGAGATGTCTCTGCATCTGTTCCTGGCAATTTATGTTACAAATGCCATATTTCTCTATAAGCACACCCACACTATGATGCCATTGTAGGTACTAAGCAAAGATGTATATACAGCTGCAAAACACTGTGTGTAATTAAAAATAACACACCTGTTTAGAGGAGCAGCATCTTTTTTACATTGTGGTTTCACTACCTCATCATCATGTGTTAATTTTCAATGTGTGATGTTGTATTTGCAAGAACTGCTTGAGAAACTGACTTTATAGGAAGAAAAATAGTTCTCATGCATTTAACATGGAAATGTAGTGGTTTATACATTAATTTAGGTAGTGAGGCATTGTAGGTTCAGTCTTTAATGATGTCAAGGCACAGATTTTCAGATCTGAGAAGATTTTTCAGAGTGCTGTCATTATGTACAAATGAAATGCAAAAACAATACACTTTTTGCTACAAAAACTGTATAATTTGTCATTGTATATAGTAAGGAGGTTATATCAAACTCCAACAGTTTATGACTTAACACTTGCTTTAGAACATGACCAAAACACTTTAAACCTCGTATTACAGATGACACTTTACAATTAAGGAATTAAGGAAACAAGTATACAGCAATTTGTGGATTCAAAACACGTGAAAAAAATTAAAAAAGTGAAATAAAGGGTGAGGCTTGCAGCAAATAACTATGAAGAAAAAGAAATGATTATTGTATATAATAAAAGCAAAAAATACACTAAACAAAAGGACACTAAACTGATGTGTAACATCATATGCAGGGAGTGATAGCATTGCTTACTCACAAAGCATTCAGTCTACAGAAAATGTAATAATTGTTCCAACACATAAGATAATAAAAACAGGTAAGTGGCAGTTTAAAGGAATGGATTGAACCATAAAGGATTAAAGGACACTACTCTAAGGAAAAAGAAAACAAAGTTTGAGTTCAACAACTTGAGTCAGGTTGTAGAAAAACAGAGACGATACAAAGACAGCCAGATAAGAACTGCATGCTTTCAAATAGTAAGATTACTAAGACTAATGATGACAAACATTATTATTTTGTAAATACTGAATTAGCAAGCATAACTGAATTAGGAGAAGGAAATTTTATAGATCAGGTCAGAGATTATATATTAGTAATTGGGGATACAATCATTAAAGGAACTGATATTCGCATTTGCTGAGAGAATGATACTGAATAGTATTATACCTGCCAGGAGCAAAAATGCAGTAAGCATGCAGGACCTTAAGATTATGTAAGGAGGTATGTTTTTTATTCATGATGGATCAATTGATCTAATCTTGAAGGACTTATCAAATGTTAATAGGGGACTTGCAGCCCTATTAGATAACATAGCGTGTACAGGTACGAAGACTTATTTTTCACAAAACACAGATAGAAAGGAGTCAATTAATTGTGAATGAAAATATTTTTGGTTAAACACCTACATGAAAACTGTTCCATTTTAAGGAGTGGAAATATATGAAACAAACAAGTTTAATTTTAGCCAAACATGTATTTAGATAGCACGGAGTCTGCGTGTCAAGACAAGGAAAGGAAACATTTGGAGCAGATATATTAGAATATTTGAATAACATAAAATGGAATGTTTTTGCCAGCTCAGAAACTGAACAGATCACAAACAGAAAAATGTATAGATATAGATATAGATATAGATACAGATACAAATATAACTATAGATATGTTTTTTATCTAAATAACATTTTTTCAAACACCTTTATTGAATTATCACTTGTGACATAGGCAAATTTAAATTCATATAAAAGTAATCAGACTATGATAATATAATAAACATTATACCTCATGTATAATGCTATATATCATATAATCTAAGCAGCACTACATATATTATTCAATTCCTGCCTTTTTAAACAAGAAGCAGCTTTATTAAACCATCACTTACTACATAGATAGATAGATAGATAGATAGATAGATAGATAGATAGATAGATAGATAGATATAGATATATAGATATGGTGGTTATTAATGCAAGAAACATTGCTATCATATATGTATATATATATATATATATATATATATATATATATATATATATAGTTCTACTTTCATTCACTGAAAACTCATTTCACTAAATTTCAATTCACCCTCAAAAAATCGTTGAAAGCTTAAATCACTGAAAACTCATTTCACTGAATGTAATTACTGTTGGGGAAATAAAATGTATATGCCCTTTTCCCCACTGTAGTGCAATCCTTGAGTTAGTATATATAAATAAGGAGTGGGAGGCACAGCCCCCCACATTGGGAAGTGTGGGGAATAGCCCCCACCTACTTAGCTTTTATATTTCATGTCACTGAAAGCTAACAATATAAAACCAAAAGTAGATGGGGGGCTCTGCCCCCCACCCCCCTAACAATATATACTAACTCCAGGATCAAACTACATTGGGGAAAAGAGCATACATGTTTTATTTGCCCAACAGCACTTACATTCAGTGAAATGTTATTCAATTAATTCAGTGAAGTGAGTTTTCAGTGATTTGAGCTTTCACTGATTTGGTGTGAGTGGTTTGAAATTCAGTGAAATGTGTTTTCAGTGAATGAAAGTAGACCCATATATATATATATATATATATATATATATATATATATATATATATATATATATATTTACATACACACACACACACATATATATATATATATATATATATATATATATATATATATATATATACACACACACACACACACACACACACACACACATATATATTAATGGAAAATTAACTGTAGTCAAATTACATTGATGCTGTTATTGCTTTTGAAAGATGGTTAAAGAACAACGATTGGGAAAAGTTCTATTAGGTATAAATGTTTTTATTGTAGCATTATAACAAAAATTCATGTGGAGGTTTCATGATAAAGGATTAAAGATTATGAGGCCTGAGAGTTGTACATTTTTGATGATACCACCAATATTGTTGATTGCATAACCATAATAATAAAGACAGCCTTGAAAAAGATTACAGTTGTTGAAGTGTATAGATCACCAAACTCAAATGCTTATGATGTAGAGAAATTCATAAATTTCTTGCATTCAACACAGGAAATAAAATTATAAAAGTTGATGACTTGAATTCACCAGAGACAGACTACAATTGTATCGAGTCTACCATGAAAGTAAAGAACTTATTTACTACATATGCATAGGAACAATTGCAAATAAACAGTAAACAAATCTACCAAAGAAAAGACCATATTACTTGCACTCTTAAGGGAATGGCTGTTACTTTATATCAAAGTTACCAACCCTGATGCGCAGTGGTCATGAGTTGCAAAGGTTTAAACTACTATTAAAAAATTCTAAACTGAAATTTAAACCAATGCACAGAAGATTAACAACAGATTATATGGAAGCAAAGCAATATTTGTGAAAAAAAATAACTGGAGAGATGCATTCGGTAGAAAGATGTCAAAAGAAATGTGGCAAATCTTGAAATGAAATTAACTGAATTCAAAAAATTCAAAAAATGTATAACAGTATTTAGACATACAGGGTTAAGAGAATATATTTTTATAAGAACAAGATGATTAATTAATATAAGACATAAAATTGTAGGAAATGGAAATTAAATTAAACTATAACTATGAAAACTGAAATAAATACAATGGATGAAAAATTAAATATAGTCTGATGAGGTCAGCAGAAACTTGAGAAAAAATTAGAAAAAGATATTGAGTATAATAGGAGGCCATTTTATTGACATATTACTAACAATTACTATATCAGACAACCACATTTACATCATATCCTTAGTCAATGAATGCAAATACCAACGTCACACCTTTGGCTGTTCTTTAACCTTTTCTACCCACATAGGTAATCCCAAGAATTCATTAAAGAGCCTGCTGGGAAAAGGCCCTTCTCCCACAATGCTGTATTTTATTATTCTGAAACATTTTAGCTGTGTTGAGAAAATACCTCATTGCTGATCTGGATGTCATGATAGTAAACAGCCCATGTAGGCATTGACATTTCCCCCAGTAACTGTCCCACACACACACATAAACACAAGTACAGAACACACACACACACACACACACACACACACACACACACACACACACACACACACACACACACACACACACACACACACACCACAGTCACCATATCTATCTCTGACCTATCTTAGCTCCTGTAGTTCCTGCAAACTCTGATCACCATAATAGCAGAAGTGTCATTATGGCACAAACATGTCTAGTATACTCTGGTGGCTAGTGTGTCCCTCCTGATCAGCATAAAAGTTTACTTGCTATTATGGCACAGGTGTAGTTGCCTCCATGACTAATGTGTCCCCCAACTCCCAGGTCCTCATACTGTGGTACCTTCCATTGTGTCATATAAAGGGAGAAATCACTGGTGTCTAGGTTTGCATTTCACAGTCTCAGTACTGAAGTTGGTGCTATTATGGCACATAGAGGTAGTGTAATCCCTCAAGTCTAGTGATTGTCCCCACCTCCCAATCCCCACACTGATGCCAGAGCCATTATGGCACTTTACTTTTCAGTTATCTTTGGTATCTAGTGATTCTGACACACTTCCGGCCTTCATACTGATGTTGGTGTTGTTATGGCACTTTACTGTTCAGTTATTCCTGGTGTCCAATGATTCCCCCTACCCTATGATCCTCATACCAATGTCAGTGCCATTATGGCAATTAAAGGTAGAGTAGTTGCTGGTGTATAGCGTTTCCCCCACCCCCAATCCCAACTGTACCACAGTTATGTTAGGTAGCTGAACATGTCCTTTTAGCCTTATTCACTACAGCAATATGGTGAGGCCAGCCATATTAAGCTACACTGCTGAGCACTCTCTTGAATGGCTTGAAAAATAGATGTTTTCCTGAAGGCAGTTTTGGAAGAGACAGATCACATTCATAATTAGCATATACCTCTTCCCTGGACTGCCTCATTATATTCTGCATGGCCGTTAATCCGGCCCTACATGGTGTAGCATATCTTCATGCTAAAACAGCACACAGCACCATGTTAGGACCCTTGATGATTATCTAAATGTTACTATGGGGCATGCATGGAAGTGTACCCATTGTGGTACCTTCATGAATTCCCCAAAATATTGTGAAAAAGTCCTTAACCAATACAAACTATGATAAAGATTTTCCTGCTTTCTAACACTTAGGGCTGGATTTTCCTTGGTTAAAATGTTCTTCTCCCTCAGCTGAAATATGTTTGCCATCTCCTGACTTTTCATTCTTGTTACAACAAAAAGAGACTATAGACCACTGAAAGCAAAATATGCAGATTTGCCTTACTTGCAGACTGTCACACTTACCGTTGCCTTCGTCTGTAGAAACTTCAGTGGGTCCCAGTAACTGAAAAATCCACCATTCCACTAAGCTCATTAATATCTAAAGTAGTAAACGAGGAATACTGCACCCCATAAAAATAAAAATACTACTCCCTATCTGAGAACCTACTTACTCCATAAGAAATTCCCAGCTAAAAGACATTTACATGAGCTGACTATCTTTTAAAACAGCACTGGGTGAAGAAGCTCTCTCCTGACTGGGATCTGCTATGTGAAATAATATCTCCCCAATTTAAGAGGTAAAGAAACCATCAGGGACTTCAAACTAGTTCTTTCCAAACAGCTACATAATGACTCTGCATGTAAATTCTGTATGGACAAAGGCTGACATACGTCTTACCCACTCCTGCCAGTCCAGCTTACTCTTTCTGCACAGTTCATCTATCTAGGTTTCCTTGTTTTTAGCATCATTTATCGAGATAGTTCAATGCAAACATTTGTCTATAATGTAACCAAACTATTACTTAGTGTTTAGTAGAAATCTTATATTTGTAACACTGTTATATTTCTCTACTTCTATATGTGCCCAAAAAATCATCTTTGGACCATTTCATCTACATGATTATCAGATAATAGTATTAATAATAAATAGGTTTGGTGGGAATTAAGACAAAAATAGATGCACTGTGTGTAGATTCTAAAATGGGTTCTCAAACAAGAGATTCTAGATATATTTACAAAATCTTACACACAATGGTTTCACTGCCTGAAGGGGTAAAAATTTGGGAAAATAACATTCAAGTAACTTACAGATATTGAAATTAAATTAGACTATGTTGAAAAACTACTATGAAAACTGGACTGTAGTAAAACACATAGATGATAGAATTAGTATCAATGATCTGAGCAAAAACTTTAATGTGCACTTAAACTTATTCACTAGCTCATTGAAGTATGAAAACATTCTTCAAAACTGGAAACACACACTTGTAAGATCATTTTTAAGGAACAGGAGAAAAGGACAAATGCAACATTACATGTTTAAACCCAGCATCATATTGGTCCATATGTCTACTTTACATTTGTGACAATAGCTTATAAGAATAACCTTCTCCGTTATTTTTTCACAAAAAGAAAGTAGACTTATGGGTCAAAACACAAAATTGTACTGACTCATAAATCTACTTCCTTTTTTTGAATAAATTAATGGAGAAGGTTATTCTATATAAGTTCTTGTCACAAGTGGAAATGCTGTTATTTGGATCATATATCAATATACATATACTGAAAACAGGTAAACAGCTACCTGTAACATTATGATGTTCTTAGTCTCACATTGCTGCAGTCATAACCTGTGGGTAGTCCGCTGTCCTCGGTCGGCCCGAATACCAAAGTGTTAGGCTGGCGTTGGTCATAGTCGCTCTGATCTGACGTCAGTACGCAGTGGTACTAAAGCGCATGACCGACGCCATATCCTCAGTCTTTCTTGCCGCGTGGTCCGAAGCAGAAGCAGTGTTTGCAAGTGCCGTTCGACGTCCTGAAATTTTCGTATTCTGAGTTTCAGACCGAAGACCAAGTTGGGCTAAGTACCCCGTTGGGGAATATTTTTGTCTTTCTTGCCTCAGTTAAATCCGGATGTCAGAAAAAGTTAATAATTGTATTTCTTGTGGGAAACAGATACCTCATAGGGACTACCACTCTCTCTGTATTCCTTGCTTGGGGCCTGAGCACGACGTAGTCGGGTGTCGCTTTTGCGCTAGATTTAATAAGCGCACCATTAAACGCAGGTTAGATTGTGCTAGACTTGTTTTTGGTAAGCGGTGCAACTACAACATGCCGTCGGATCCTCCGACGCTACCGCTAAGAAGCGAAAAGAAAAATCGTTAAAGTCTAAGCAGGATGAGTCATCCGTTGCGGATGCCGGTTCTTTGGAAACTACGGTGAAATCTGTGGATCTAGCCGAGGTTTCAGCTGAGTCTCAGGGGGAGCCTTTAATATTGCAGGAATTGGCCTCTCAGGAGTCAGGTCAGGCCGAGGGGGCCTCTCAAGTTTCTGTAGTCCCTTCTTTACATAAGGTTGTTAGGCCTTCTACTTCTGTCACTAAAGCACCTTCTAAAGCTAGGCCTGGTCTTTCCGGCACAGGCGCCAGCCCTAGTTCTGCAGGCTCTGTTCCTAAAAAACATATGCTGAAAATGGCAGACGATTTGATTACTTTAATCAGAGGTTCTATGCCCCCTCCAGATAAGTGGCCTAGGGTAGGGACAGAGGTGGAGGGTTTGGAGCATTCCTCAGATTACTCTGAGTCTTCAGCTGAGGACATTCAGGATTTTCCTCCCTATTCTGATTCGGATGCAGAGGACTCCTGTCCTTCTGCTTCTCCTCCAGAGGATTTTTCTTTTTCTGAAACCCTGCATTCAATGAGGGAGCATTTTAAGTGGGAAGGTCAGGATTTCTCCGATTCTCGTAAGAGGCTTAGGGAATTTTTGTTTTTACCACAGCATAGGCCCTTGGCCATTCCCCCTGTTTTGGATGTTGTTCAGGATGTTTTTTCTGAGGCTTCCCTTAATCCTGATTCTTTACCTCCGGCCCCTGTCAAGCCAGACAGGTATTACAGAGTTCCAGAGGCTCATAAATATTTATATAAGAGTCCTAGAGCTGACCCAGAAACTATTAGCCAGGGACCTAAGGGTGTCAGGGCTTCTGTAGTAAAGAATCCAGTTCCTCTGGATAAAGATTCTAGAGCTTTGGATAGGTGGGGTAAAAAAGTGTATACCTCCTCCACACTAGCTATGAGGGCTTTGAATTGCCAGTTTCATATGCTGAAGTACCAGAATTTTCTGTTAAGTCAGTTGAAATCTAAGGTAGATGCTTTAGCTGAGAGTATAGAGTGTAAGGAATTGCAGGATTTAGTTCATGCCTCTGATCAGGTAGGTAAGCATTCCTTGCAGTGTGGTTTGATGCTCTTCAGGCTTCTTCCAGGGTGGCTGCCACTGGTTCAGTTATTCGTAGGCACGCCTGGCTTAAGGAACAGAATTTGTCAGAGCATGTTAAAGCTCGAATTTTGGATGCTCCCCTCCAATCTGAAGTTCTTTTTGGTTCTCCTGTGGAGTCAGTTTTGAAGAAAATGGAAGACAAAACTAAGTCCATGCAGACAGTTAAGGAATTTTTACAAGTGCAGTCCCCTAAGTTTAGCAGAAATTGGCCTGCCTAAGGTTGGGCATATCCTTCTTCCGATTACCAGTCCAAGGGCAGATCTAGACGTGGTAGGGGCAGAGCTCATGCTCAGGGTTCTTTCAGACCTAGGACGTGGAGTTCTCCTGCGCAATCTTCTGGTGAGGGCAGGGGTCAGCCTTTTCATAAACAGACCCAATGACCTGTATCTCCAGCTGCCAGATTCCTCCTGTCTGGCAGCTCCTCTAGGAGGAAAGTTGGCTCTGTTCAAGCAAAATTGGCTTTTGTTCACCCAGGACAAATGGGTGTTGGACATTATAGATCAGGGCTACAAGTTTTATTTTCACACCTTGCCTCCTTTCAAAGGCATGCCGGACGTACCTCCTCAGCAAAGGTTGGAGGCTCACAAACAGATTTCTTTACTTTTAAAAATGGGGGCTATTCAGGTGGTACCTCCGTCAGAAGTAGGCCTAGGATTTTATTCTCGTCTGTTCCTTGTGCCAAAGAAGGGGAACACCTGGAGGCCAATTCTGGATTTGTCTATTCTCAACACATAACTAGACATCCCAAACTTCAAGATGTTAACTTTACAGCAACTTCTGCCTCTGCTAGGCAAAGATCACTGGATGGTAACTCTGGATCTCAAAGAGGCTTATCTGCACATTCCTATCAGGCCCAGTTGCAGGAGGTTCCTGTGTTTTCGGGCTGGTACTTTTCATTATTAGTTCTCTGCATTGCCCTTTGGCTTATCTACTGCGCCCAGGGTGTTCACAAAGGTCCTGGCTCCTGTGATAGCCTTCTTAAGACTAGGAGGAATACAAATTTATCCTTATCTGGACGATTGCCTGATTCTTGCTCAAGACAAAGTCACGTTACTTCAGCATCTACAGTATGTAATGGCAGTGTTAAGGTGCCTAGGGTATTCTGTGAACGAAACAAAGTCCAGTCTAGTACCCTCTCAGGACATGTGCTTTCTGGGTGTGAGACTGAATACAGCCTCTCAGATGGCTTTTCTGACCCCGGACAAACAAAGAAATCTTCCCCTATACTTTCAGCAATTATCCCTTCTGTCCAGGCTGACTGCAAGGACAGTCCTTCAAGCCTTGGGGTTCATGGCATCTTGTATTCTGGTACTTCCCAATGCCAAACTACATATGAGGAAGCTACAATGGTATCTCAAAAGCGTATGGACTCAACACTGCCACGATTTGGACACTGTCATTCAAATAATACCTTGCATCCAAAGGGAGTTTTTGTGGTGGGCTCAGGAATGTCACCTAAACAAGGGACTCTCTGTGACCCGACCAGAGGCGAGTCAGATCCTAATGACAGATGCCTCGGGCATGGCTTGGGGAGCACATTTCAATGGGAGATGGGTTCAAGACACGTGGCCTCCCAGACTACAGCATTTGCATATCAACATGAAGGAGATGTTAGCAGTCCAATTTGCTCTGATGGCTTTCAAGGATCTACTTCAACCAGGTCAGGTGTTGATTCAAACAGACAGCACAACAGTCATGTGGTACATCAACAAGCAGGGGGGAACCCATTCATACCCTCTTTGCAGACAAGCTATGATTTTGTGGGAGACTGCTCTGAGTTTGCACCTCACTCTTCAAGCAAGGTTTCTGCCAGGAGCACAGAACTCCTTAGCAGATGTTTTGAGCAGGCAACTGGTGGACCCTCACGAGTGGAAATTGGATCCTCATGTATTTCAACAGTTGACAGTGGCTTGGGGAACTCCAGACATAGATCTGTTTGCGTCCCCACAAGATTTCCAACTGCCAAAATATTGCACAAAGATGTTTCACCCAGACGCTTGGAAAGTGGATGCTCTATCTTTCAGTTGGAACAACCTTCATGTCTATGCCTTTCCTCCTCTGCCTCTCCTTCCCAAGGTGCTCTTGAAGGCCAGATAGGACAAGCCTTGCATGATCCTTATAGCTCTAGATTGGCCACGTCAGCTCTGGTACCCCTTGCTGAGGAGTTTAGTTCGGGAGTCTCCTTGGCCTTTGCCAACAATTCCAAACCTTTTGTCTCAAGAAAGCAATCATTTCCTCAATGTCAGGATACAGTCCCTGCATCTGACAGCCTGGCATATTCTGTTTTAGACCCTGGGGGGTCGCAGCTTCCTCAACAAGTTTTAAATGTCATTTTGGAAGCCAGGCGGCCTAGTACAAGGAAAGTTTATGCTGATAAATGGAGGAGATTTTTTCTTTGGAGCACAGCAAAGAGCTTTGATGTTTCACGCCCTAATTTGAGTGTTACACTACAGTACCTTACAGACTTACTAGACAAGGGTTTGTCTTTCTCCTCTGTGAAAGTTCATGCTGCAGCCATTTCTGCTCACTATGACTGTGATCCACCATTATTTTCTCACCCTTTGTTTAAGCAATTTCTTAGAGGGGCAAAGAACATAAGACCCCCACGAAGAGCTCCTACTCCTTCCTGGGATCTCAATTTTGTGTTGGAAAAACTGACTTTACCTCCTTTCAAACCTGCAGCTTCATCTGAGTTGAAGTTTTTGTCTTGGAAGACTGCTTTTTTGTTGGCCATTACGTCTGCTAGGAGGGTATCTGAATTACAGGCTCTAATGGCAGTGGAACCCTTCCTAATATTTCATAAGGATAGGGTATCCTTGCGTACTAACCCTTCGTTTATGCCTAAAGTTGTTTCTGATGTGGCCATGAACCAATCTATTCATTTGCCTACTTTTTATGCTGATCCCCAAAATAAAGGGGAAAAATTTTTGCACACTTTGGATATTCACAGGCAGTTACGTTATTATTTGAGCAGAACTAAAGGGTTCAGGCAGTCTCAACAGTTATTCATTTCTTTTGCCTTGGGTCCACAAGGAAAACCTGTTTCAAAGCAAACTATTTCTAAGTGGATTAGCCATTGTATTGCTTTTTGTTATTCTCATCATGGAAAGGAGGTTCCGGCTGGGATTAGACGTCATTCCACTAGGGCTACTGCCACTTCTACTGCTTTTTTGAGGGGAGTAGCTACTAAGGATATTTTGGAGGCAGCTACTTGGAGTTCAGTGCACACTTTTACTAAACATTACCATCTCCCTCTTTATTCCAAGTCTAGGGCTGGGTTTGCCACTGCAGTTTTACAGGGCATGTTAGCAGCTCCTAGTGCCTTTTGATTTTGCCAACCTCCCTTACCTTTGCTTTGGGATTCTACCCACAGGTTATGACTGCAGCAATGTGAGACGAAGAATATAGTACAGTTTTGTACCTACCATAAATGTAGATGTTCGAGGATCCACATTGCTGCAGTCCTATTTACCCTCCCTCCTTCCCCTCTGTAGTTTAGGGTTGCTGTGTTGCTTTTGGGGTAATTATTTTGTCTGTAATTGGTGGTTGGGTATTTTCTATTTTTGGCTATGGCCTCTTTTTTTTGGGCCTTCTGACATCTGGGGCAAGAAAGACTGAGGATATGGCGTCGGTCATGCGCTTTAGTACCACTGCGTACTGACGTCGGATCAGAGCGACTATGACCGACGCCAGCCTAACACTTTGGTATTCGGGCCGACCGAGGACAGCGGACTACCCACAGGTTATGACTGCAGCAATGTGGATCCTCGAACATCTACATTTATGGTAGGTACAAAACTGTACTTTATATACATGTAATTACAACTATAAATGAAAAACTGTGTTGTGATGTAATTTAAGTAGACCTACCCTCAGCTGATCAATTAATCAAACAACTAGGTATTAATGAAATTTTGGCAACATGGAGAGCTGCTTGACTTATAGACAGGACATTTTAAGTATCATACAGCAACTGAACAAGTACTGTTTTTGGTTATAATCAGGGTGCCCCAATCAGTACTGTCCTGTTGCACCTTTCTAATTTGTCTTTTTCATTTCAGGTGTTCTACAGTCTGTATGCAAATTACTTGAAAAGTGTGAAAAGTGCTTACATCTGTATGAGCAGTGGATGTCTGCAGCACAAGGTGACTATATTTCTAGATGGGTACAGGAAAACAACATACTAATAAATACAGCAAAGTCTAAAGCATATAAGATTTGGAGACATAGACTGAATGGTGAATATTTAATATAGAGCAAAGTGATTGCAACTGCGGATTCATTTATGTACCTGGATATATTGGTGAATCCACTGCTGAATTTTTCTGATCATGTCAAACTTCTGGTTTATGATAGTTATACAACTATTGCTGTAAAAATACTTAAAACAATCTTGGAAATCAGAAAGGATGAAAACATTGTTTGTAAATTGCATTAGACCCAAACTACAGCAAGAAGTAGCAAAATGGAAACCTTAAAAGAAATTTATTGTGAGTAAACTGGAAAAAGTATAACAAAAATATACCAAAAGCATATATGGATGTGAAGGTTTAAATTATGAAAAAGTAATACAACTGAACTTGAACAGTGACTAACACAGGTATTAAGAGGAGAATTTATTCAGGTATATAGATAATTTAGAGACAAAAACGTATGGGAATGTCTGAAGTTAAAAGTGTAGTAGAAAAGCACTGGACAGCATGTGCAGCTGATTATATAGGAATGAAAGATATACTAATCAGTTGTCTGAGAGAAGAACTGAGGCTTCAGATAGACAAACAAAGTATATTAATTTATACTAAAGCAATCAATTATTTAGATATTTTAAGCAGGCAGGCATTATCATCTACTCAATTAGAAATTTATTTTTTTTTTGCAAGAATTCATGCATCACACTTATAAGTGCAAAGAAATAGTGTTTGATGTGTTATAGCCACCTTCCATGTTATTGCAGTGGTAAAGAATATGTGTATTATAATCCAGATTATAGTAATAACCTAAAAGATCACATGATTATTTATACATTAATGGACTGATCGCATAATAAAACTGTGACAGATTTTTTTTCTATTTCATGATACTGTGTACCTAATACATGTAGACTTTTATTAAACGTTTCCTAATGTCATGAAGTTTTTAGACATTAAAACTACTGCTGTTGTTCATATAATAAACCTGTCTTTCAAGACATGACCTCTAATTAGAACTTTTCCCGGTCTACTGTTATATTATGAATATGGTTCAAACTGTTAAAAAGCATCATGAGAAAGCTCAGAGCATTGAAAGGGTGAGATTCCATGAACTCTTACAGCAAGATATTCCAATGGTTACCAGCATGTTTATATAATTAACTTTTGAGTCAAACAAAGCTGAAGCCATTGTTTTTCAGATAACATTTGTATTACTGAATATTAGTTAAGTGCATAGCTGTTTCTCAATACAGGTAAGTGTGTGACTGTGTGTGTGTGTGTGTGTGTGTGTGTGTGTGTGTGTATGTGTGTGTACATGTCCGTGTGCATGTGTGTACATGCATGTGTAAGTGTATCCTTTTTAGAGTTAGGGTAAGATTTAGGTAAGGGGATATCTTTAGTGTGTTTGCACAGGTATGTGTATTTTAGTATTAGGATAAGGTTAGTTTAGGTGATAGTTATGTATGTATATGAGAGCCATACCTTTCAACTGTCCAAATTTTTGGAGAATGTCCAGACTTTTGCTTCATATTTTTGGTCTGTTCCTCATAAAATTAGTTGTTTTCTGGATTTTTATGGCAAATCGGTGAGGACTGAATTCCACAAATAATGGCAGTCATTTCAGTTTCAGTCTTAATATCCTTCAGAAAATACATGGTAACACAAGGCCTTTTATTCTAGCAACTTTCTAAGTTTGTAAGAACAATATTTAAAATTTCTCCCTATTTTTGAGGGTTTGTTCTCACATTATTTTTGTCTTCATTCAGATTTTTTGCACTAAGAAGTTGAGAGCTCTGGTAGGAGTTTATACATTTCAGCATTAAGATAACAGTCGGGTATGGAGTTAGACGTAGTGTGATGAGTGTGTGTTGGTGCATAAGCATGTCTTGTGAACTCCTGGTGTTACATAAGTTTTTTTTTTTTTTTTTTTTTTTTTTTTTTTAAGTAAGGTGGAGAGTTAGTGTTTATGTTAGGGGCAGAGTTAGGGTTAGCATGCATTGCTAAGGTGGAGTTGGGGGTGGTGAAGTTGCAAACCTATGTGGTTGTATAAAAAGGTGAAACACTAGGATGTTCAGAGTATGTTTTCTTGTTTCTGTGTGTGTGTTTGCAAGTGTAATTGTTGTGCACATCTCCATATAACCACAACATAAGCAAAGCCTTCATACACTATATTAGTGAAATGGCTAAAAATCTTTCTTGTCAATGTTACAATCCACATGTGTATCACAGAAGAGAACTGCTTCTTTCATTGCCCCTTTAATTACTCTAAAACTCTTGGAACAGCACAGTGCATGCATTTTTGAAATTCCATTTGCGTCTATGTACAGATAACCATAATATTAGCAAAGCCAACATGCTCTGCAATGTTCATTGGATAAAATCTGATTTGCAGTATTACTATTCCTTTGTATACCATACATGAACAGTGTTTAATATATTGCTCCTTTAATTATTCTAAAGATTTTGGAGGAGCTCATTGATAGACATTTTGAAGACTCACTGGGAGTGTCTGTTACACATACTTACATCAGCTTTGTGTAAATGTAGAAACATGCCTTCACAAATGGTGTGTCTATTGAAAGATTAAGCTTTGATTGGCTATAAATTATGTAGCAGTATATTTATTATTTCTTCCTTACCTCAGCTGTCTCCCTTACATCTACCTAAACAGGTCATTTCAAATATTGTCTGAAAGAAAACTACTATAGGGAAAATAGTTCTTTGGTCAAACAGTATGATATCTGGGTTCTTTGAAAGAGGAGAATAGAGTGCAATAGGTTTTCACAGAACTGAAAAGAAAAAGAAGTATTATAAAGCAATTTTGATGAACTGTGAACCACAGAAATGCAAATGTGCATATCTATGTATATAGATATATAGTAATGCCATGTGGGAGGAACTGAATTTATAATGTGATGTATGTATTGCTCTTCTTCCTATATACTGGCTGTTCACATATTTGTGAGATGCAGCTACAAATTGTAAGAATTGCACTGTGCAGTGACAGCAGAACTGAATTTGTTATATTTGTTTTCTATAGTGTAGAAAAATGTTATAAATCTCAAACTTCATTCTGCAGTAATTCTTTGATGACATGTAGTTTCAAAGAAAAAATGTTTCAATGGATAAAACTGCAGGGGAAGTCATAAAAATTGCCAAAAAAAAAAAAGGCAGACAGTAACATCAATATGTGAAATCCAGTGTTTACTTCTGCTGTCTTTACCATATGTAAGAAAAGCAAGATTGTTACCTTTGGTTTCTGTGGGAAAGAAATAATAAACTGAAAGGTATATTTTGGGGAGCTCTACAAAATCCTGAAAGCCCAAAATCCTGAGACCAAAATCCTGAAAGTTCAAAATACTGAAAACTGAGAATACTGAATCTCATAATACTGAAAACACACAGGATATCAACACTTACTCTATTCCTTATGGAAATCAATTTCTCCCCTTTCTTTACCTCACTACCCTGTGTTCTTGTGGTAGAACTTTATCAGTTATAAATTTAGACGCACAGTAATATATCCTGTTGACTTCTATTATATCACATGGATCTCTATGAACAGTTTGTTTTATCAGACTTCTGAGTTTTGGGGTTTTATTAACCTTCTGCAGTCTATTTCTTTCATTGATCTTGATATATCTGTCCATGTAAATCAAGCAATTCTTCTCTTAGCTCATTTTCTTCCAAACTGAGGGCACATCCCTTGTTTTCCAATTCCTGCAGGCATTCTAGAGAAGGTTCTAGAGCATCTTCCTCTGACACAGTCTCATCAATTTCATCCTGTGCAGTCCATTGCTCTATCATATGGGAACCCACTAGCCTATCACTCCTCAACACTGACTGCATCAGTTTCCTGTTTCTTTCCTTGCTGTCTACCTTCAAGTGAATGTTTATACTGGTTTCCCGTGGAAGGCTCAAAATTATCTTCATATGGCACCTGACCAATTGCTTCTTGTTCCATTGTTTTCCCCTTAATTTGTAAATCCATTACTTTACCCTGTTGTGGTGCTTTCTGAATTAGATTTTCTACACTAAATCCTTCACTTTGCGGGTACTCCATAACCTCAGTTTGTCTTTCTTCAATGTCTCCATTACTAATCTCTTTTTCTATTTTTTTTCTTTTTCTTCTCGTTTTTTGTATTGTAAAGTTTTCCAAGTCCAGATTCCTTTGTCTATATCTCTCTTCAAATATCTTTGGTGCTGCTCTTTTTGTACTGGTTAGTTTTGTTTTCTCCTTTACATAAATATTACATCATATTAAATCTCTTTTTCTTTCCCATGTCCATATTTCATCTTCAGATGTTTCCTGATCTTCCTGTTTCTCCCTGCTTTGAGGACTCACTCCATCCTGTTGTGGCATAACCTGTGTTAGACCTTCTACATCAAATCATTCACTTTGCGCACACTCCATAACTTCAACTTCTATTGTTTTAACTTCTACTTTACTGATCTTCTTTTCTACATTCCATCTTTGTGACATTATTTTTTATTGTGAAATTTTTGATATCCGGATGACTTTGCCTGTATTTGTCTTCACATATCTTTGGGGCTGCCTTCTTTACATTGATTAATTTGGCTTTCTCCTTTGCAAAAATATTGCACCATATCAAATCTCTGTTTCTTTCCCATGTCCATATTTATTTTTTATACTTTTCAAATATCTCTTGGTTTTGTTGTTTATATTTTCACACTTCCTTAGATGCTTCTTTTCCAAACAGATCAAGGTTTCTTGATCTATATACTGTTTTTCACAACTCTGTTGTATTAATGAACACAAATTTTCATTTGAAGCTTCTGACAGTTTTTCTTGTGGAAGTGTTTTTCTTTCCTCTAATTTCTCTCTTAATCATTTTGTATATCATGTGTCTGGAAATTCTGGGCTTTTTGCATAATAGTAACAATACATAATTTCTTTCTTATCCTCAATAGTCCCGTTTATCATCTTTATGACTCTTCTTTGGCCTATCAGTTTTTGTGATTTTTATGGACTGCTAATTCCTTCTAAATGGGGGGGGGGGCATCCTCCCCCTGGGCCTGGCCTGGCCCCATTGTAGGAATGTTTCTGTATTTTGAGGATTCTACACTGTCATCTTTTCCAGTCCTGGCACCGGTGCACCTAACAGGACTGGGTGCTTTTTTTATCCTGGGTCTTGTGCAGCCAGCTATCTTTTTTTAGTTTTTGACCTACTTCTGTCCATGATATATGATATATAAATGCAGTTTATATATCAGTATTGCCTTGGTAAGATTTTATGAAAACAGGGTCCACCTCGTGAAGATATTCACCAAGGCTTGAGGATGAATTCAGTTTCAGGACTACTACTCTCCTTTGCTTGCTGACTTTTCATCTCTACTTTCAGACTCATTTCAACAATGAGATCCTTTTGATGCTTTGTAAGCTCTCTGAGAACCATGGCTTTTGTTGTAGAGGCAACTGAATAAATGTCAGGAAAATCCTACTAGGACAGCTGAACTTTATTTGGGGTTAATTAGAGTCTCTTTAATTGATGGCAGGTGTGTACCCAAGAAGACTGAATGCTGTAATTAAATCAAAAGGTGCTTCAACAAAGTATTAGTTTAAGGGTGTGCACTCTTATGCAACCAGTATATTGTATTTTTTTATGTTTTATATTTTTCCCCTAACACATTTGTTTGTTTTTCAATTGAATTGCACAGGTTATAGGCCACATTAAAGGTGGGAAAAGTTTTGAAATTATATATTGTCTCATTCTTTACATCACAAAAATATGGCATTTTAACAGGGGTGTGTATACTTTTTATATCCCCTGTACCTGTCCCTCCAACATACTCTATGTCCAAGCAAGGTTTAAGTCCTTGTTCTGGTAGCTCTGATGTTATTTGTTTTGCACATATGCAAGAGGTCCATCAAAGTGGGATCTTGGGATGTCTTGTATGCCAGATATAGATCACCTCTCAACATTCTGTAGGAGACAGAGTATAAGGATAGGACTTTGAGGGGATCTGCATAGGATATGTTGTTAATGTCCTGTGTTCTTTTTGTAAGGAACCGCTGTGGGGGTTCCAGTTGTTGCATGTGCCTGGTCAGGTACATTCTGAAGGTGATATCGCACTCACTGAGGGTCTGATGAGGGCTGAGTACAATGGAATGATGACTTTATTGGATTTAGATGTCATACCCTTGCTTATAAGTTGAGCAACATAAAATGATTTCCTTAAGACCTTAGACACATGTTGTTCAAACGTTAGGTTACTGTTTACATATGTCACCAAATGCCTGACCACTGGGCCTACTCTTAGGTCTGTGTTATCAATGGGGTAGTATCCTGTGGTAACTGAATTCCTAAAATGAAGTATCATACATTTCTAGGCACTGAGTTTCAAACCATGTCTGTGGCACAAGTTGTTTGTCTCTATGAGCCCATTCTAGAAGATAATACTGTCTTGAGAGGGGAGGGGGAATTCTACAATTGCTTCCAGTTTGCAATCAATTGCAAACTTGCTCAGCCAGAGGCCTTTGATGTTAGCCATGACTTCAGGGAAGTAGATGTCAAAAAGGAGAGGATCTAGCACTGAACTCTTAGGGACTCTGCTACTGACTGACCTCTTTGTGAAGAGTGATTCCATCTATACTAACTTGCTTCAGTCCCATCTGAGATCCAGTGGGCAATCCAGTATGTAACATAGGGGTTTATGTTACTCTCATGAGTTTCTTTACAATATCCAAATGGGGTATTGCATCAGATGCCTTGGCAAGCTCAAGGTAAAATGTATGCACCATTTGGCCCTCATCCATTGCTTTGGTGACTTTCTTAAAGAAGTCTACTAGGTTGATTATGCACGATCATCTCTTGACAAAAATTAACTAGGTCAGATCCAGTGTCTAGCATTTTCCAATGCCATAATTAATCATTTTTATGGTAATTCCTTCCATGGTGTTACATATGAGATGAGTTAGACTAATGGGTCTGTAATTCCTGGTGTCCAAAAAAGGTCCACCTTTATGCAGATTGATGACTTTTGCAGTTCTTCATACATGTGGCATGAAGCAAGACTGGAGGCTATGGTTAGACAGTGGCTCAAGTGATTCTGATAAGTCATGTTTTATGATATTTAGTAGGTATTGTGGGATATTATTAGGGCCCATTGATTGTACTTTCTTGGCCTTAGAGAGTATGTTTAGGAGCTTTTCCATAGTGATGGTTGGAGAAGTTATGTTGGATGGCATTTCTTGAGGGGTATCCAGGGAGAAGAGGGGGGATAAAATTGAACTGAATTTCTCAGCAAGTAGATTTGCTATATCTACCAACTACATTTAGGTGGCTCCATTCACGGTTATCTCTGTACATTGTTGTGTATAGCATTTGAAGTTACAGACATGGCCAAAGAAAGCATTGTGGCTGTTCTTGGCCTGGGAGGCTATTATATACCTCAACATTGGCTTTGTTAGAATTGATTTGCCCTCCAAGTTGTTTGTTTAGATTTCTGAGAGAGTCATTATCCTACTGGGCACTCTATTTCATGACTTTTTCTATGACTTTCTTCCTTATGTTTTACAGCCTATAGATTTTTGAATTCCACTAGGGTGGCTTATTTGTTGAGTTTGTTCTGGGCTTATTTTGGTAGGCACAGCTGTCACTACATATTTATTGACATGATTGCACAAGGTTTTGGTGAGCAATTACACACAGGCAACTGTGTTCTTAAGGTTTAGGGGGGGGTCTTGAAATTTTGTCAGGTTGCCACTTAGTAATGGGAAGTTTGTCTTAGAATAGTTTCTAAATGTTATGGGGTTTACTGGGGTCATTGGTTTTATTTTTATTTCAAAGGAGACAGTTTTATGGTCTGACCTTACCAGAGAGGACATTACACTGGGGGAAGGGGTTGCAACATTTTCCCATAGTGGTGAAGACCAGATCTAGTATGTTTACTTTCCTAGTGACATGTTAACTATCTGATCCAGAGTGTTAGTGGTTACAAAATCCAGGAATTTCTGAGCCTGCAGCTTTGCGGTCATGTATGATTCCCAGTTTATAGTGTAGTAGATAAAGTTGTCCATGAATATAGTATTTGTTTGAATTATGAGTCTTTCCAGTAAAAGTACTGCATGTGTTATGAGTTTCCTGGGTCATAGAGGGGGACCTATAGCTAGCAAGGATATGGTATAGGACTTTGTCTATGACAATTTGGGGACGTAGAAGCTCAAGCTCATCATCCTGTTTGACCAGCCTTGAGGTGACCTAATTGTTGATGTAGATTGAGAAAATTCCACCTTTAGTCCCTGCCCATGCATTAGCTGGCCAAAATATGCAGAATATATTGTAGCCTTGCACTACTGGCTTGCTCTCCATGGCTTTAAACCATGTCTCAGCAACTGCATAGATGCTTACATTCACCAAGTTGAGGGTATCTTGGAGGGCACATAATTTCTTGTATAGAACACTAACACTGACCAGTAACACCTTTAAATTTCATTGGGTTGGTTTTGCTATGCTGGATGGTTTATCTGTTTGGCATTGCCCAAAAATACACTATGAGGAAGGACTTTGTTTTATCCAATATTTGAAAGCCCAGAAGGAACAGGCACATACCTTTCTTGGCAAAGCAACATGGTCTGTCAGTCATATCCTCCCATCCTGACAAATATTGCGTCCCCTTAGAATGACACCAGATGCTGAACTAATTTTTAAAGTCAATAATCTTCTGTTCATGTAGTGGTATCATCCTTGGGAAGGTAGAATGCTACTCAATACTTAGCTCATACCAGATTGGGACACTTAGTCTGAGAGCTCCATAATGTCTCTCTTCATATAGTCCAGGGAGGTATGTCTCAGGTCATTTATACTCACATGAACTATGACAGAGTCATATCGGTACATGTGGTTCAATGACTTGAGTTATTTGGCAGATCCTGGCCTCTGACAAACAATTAACCACAACTTTCTGCTTATTCATTCTGGTGGATGGGACATATGTGTGTCTCACAATGGAGTCTCCTATAACTGAAATATTGGGTTTGTGGTAGGTTGCCTTATGGGATTTGAAGTTGAGGCTCCATGTGGTGTGGCTGTATGTGTTGTGGTGGGTGTTGTTTTGGTGGAGGACTTTTGGGGGTGCTTAGGATATCTGATGTAGGTCAAAAGTCAGGGAGGTCTTTAGGGGTTAGGAAGATTGCATTCAAGAGCCTCAGCATATGTAGATCTGTGTGTCTGATCCATACTATGTGTGGGGAGTTAGTGCATGCATTTCTGACAACCTGGTTGTTATTATGCCCACTTGTATGCAAGTACTTTGCCTCCAGTGACACTGTGTAAATACACCTGTCTCATACCTTACCAGTCTGTATGAGAATAAACTGGTTGTAAGCAAATATAAGGGAATTACTGCTTAGCCTCAGGACCACACCCACCAAGCTTTCTGCGGAGACAGCAGGAAAGTTTGTGTCCATTGTGTATGGCCCTAGTTGGGTAGTTAGTAAGTTGCTGCAGGAGGGAAGGGTAGTAACTGCAGTATAGTCCCAAATACTTTCTCTTTGTACAACCTAATAAAAGAATAGTCTTGCAGAGCCAAAATTGCAGGAAGGCAAAGTTAAGTTCAAGCAAGAAATACAAACTAGCAAACTAAACAGTAACGCTGCCTGGAAGGCTTCTTAAAAGTGCAGATCTCAGAAATCAACAAACAGAACATCAGTGACCTTTAGAATGATTTAAAGTCTAAATTAAAAAAAAATAAAGTAAAAATAAAACAGAATAACTCAAATACATTCAACTAAAGCACAAAACAATAAAGAAAGTCTTTTATTTACCAAGGATGGAGCAGGATTAATTTGGAACCCTCTCACAGTGTGATGAGGAAATTGAGCAGGAGACAATTTATAGAAAGGGAGTTTTACCCATGAGCAATGCTGATATTCTGGATGGACACACATTATTATGCATCTGTGGAAAATAATGCATGAGAAATGTACTTAAATAGCTTCCTCATCTGATAACAGCAATGAAAGAGAGGAAAGGGATATAGACTTAATAGGTCAGAGTACCATAAGGGGTGGAAGCCAGAGACACATGCTTTTAAAACCACAACAGGGAAAGACTGGAAGTGTTGTGGAAAATTTCAAACTAAAGAAGCAGACTAGCTAGACAGAGATCCAATCAAATAAATCCCAATTTTGATCTACATGACTTCAGAAACTGTAGCAAGTCATAGTTCTCTCTTAAGTCAAAAGACTCTGATCTACAGATAAGTGACCTCAAGTAAATAATAATTTCAGAAACTTTAGCTTTTACAGTTGAGGGTAGGGAAGAACTGTAACTAATCAGTATGGAGCAGTACTTAATATGCCAGTGGAGGCAGGGACAGACACAAAGAACTGGGAAAAAACAGCAAATAAAAGAGAAAGGTACTGGAATGCAACTTTAAGAAGGTAAATGATAATCAGTGTATAATCAGTGTATAAGACTCTAGCAGTAAAACTTGATGTAAACAGCTGTAAAAGCATTGAAACAAATTTTCAAGCAGAATTTATAATACTGTCACTATTTCAATCCCACTACAGTTTGAAGTATCAGATTATGCAGTAATTTAATACAACACTGTTTATGAAAAATACAGCAATAAGTGAATAATTATGAAGCTCAAATCTGGCATTTGTTCACAGTTCTGCCACAACTAGAAATGATCCTACAAGAATAAGGCTCCACACAAAGTTCAAAATACAACCAGCTAGCTTTTACTAATAATTCAACTTATAGAGATAACAGTGCAGTATAATGTATAAGAGATACCAAGATCTTGTGTTTATTCAAAATTTTCTCACAACTGAAAATGAAGCTATAAGACTGAAGCCCTAGAAGTACCCTTTTTGGCTAAAGCATGGGAAAAAAGCAGAAAAGTACAAAAAGCACTATCACCACACAGGTAAGTGCAACTGAAAATATTTAAGCTTTTGTCTTTTGATGCAAAGCTTGTTTCTCACACTTCAGGAATTTTCACACCTCTCAGAGTCTTGCATAATCTGTAACTAAATGTAACTGTACATAATGTATTTTCTCTTGCCACATTTTCTCTTTATGTTGTTTGGAAATGAATACTTTGTTAGATACAGGAATTTCAAGAGTTGTATATTTTATTAGATGTGTGGATTATATGATGGTTCTATTTAATAATGACACAGCTGTGAATAGTAGAATGGACCTAGTTTCTTGCTCATTGCATCACATAAAAAAACTATATTATCTCATGTTAGAATAGCACTCTTTGCGGATAAAAAGTGAAAAAATGCAGTTCTATTTTAAAACACTAACCTCCTAGGGATACTGAAACAGAAATTGTGTTTTTTTTTTTTTTCTTCCTGTTTGTATTCGGGAAACCTCTAACTTATGAAGCAAGCTGAATGGGGACGCCTACATTTCACCCGGGATTCATGAAGCTTGCATCAGGCACAGGCATAGCGTAGGCGGTATAACACCAAATATGGCTGCCGAGTGATTCAGGTACGATCCAATTCCACGTGCACTACTGGCGTATGCCAGAACTGCGCAGCCCACGGCTTAGGTATGATAATCACCCCATGAGCAGTGTCGCACCATGCAAATGAAGGTATATAGCGATTCATGAAGTGGTGCAGGCGTAGCGTAAGCCCACAGAAATGTAAACCAAAAAACACGGTTTACATTTTCCCAAACAGAACATCGGAGCTATGGAAGCGGACCAGACTCATGTATTACAAAGTTAACATATGCCAATGGCTAAATACACAGCCAACAGCATAAGAAAAGATGCACAACACCTAAAAAGCAACATTTAATGTCATGTCCACAGTAATGCACAGTACAACCGCAGGGCATGTGTGCGCAAACTGGAACACAAAGAAAATATATACAAATGTCATAAAATTACAATATAATACAAATCAGGATTTCACCATAATACGCAATGGTATACATTGTACACCACAACCAAGGTACAAGGGTTGCTAAGGGTCTGCAACAGTGTTCGGCGCGGTAACTATGAATTAGTAGTCAATGCCATGCAAATGAGGCAGGTAATACTGAATCGCAAACGTCCCGCCGGATGAAGGATGTACCATACGGCGCAGTGCTATAACACCAAGGAGTGGCTCAGAGGTGATACATGACATCAGCAGAGGGGTGTGCCACCGTAGCTGTAAGCACATTGGAGCAATGAAAATCTGGCCTGGCTGTTGCTAAGCAAAGCTGCAGGACAGGGGTGGGGAGGTAGGTATAGAATCATTTAGCTGAGAGCACATATGGTTCCCGAAAGTGCATGTGTACGGGGATGAAAACATGCCCGAAACCCAGTAAGTGGATGCACGCGTTGTGAACAATAGCACGGACAGGAAGGTCAGGGGAAGAAAAGAAGGAAATGCCACAGTAGGGTAATTGGAGTACAACTGAGCAATTAACACCTATCAACTCACGGCGGACAATCGACGGCAGCTGACAAGTCTGCTTGCAAAAACCTGCAAAACAGGACAGGGGAGGCATTGGACTGCAAAGAAAGGAGGGGAGGCACTGGATTGCAAAGATAGGAGAACTGTCATAGCAGAGTAAAGCAAACCTACAGTAGACCGGCAATAGAACACATTACGCAAGATAAGCCAGTTCTAGGAAAGTACAAATGAAAGCAGGCTGCTGGATGTATGCCAGAAAATGGTAGGTGAAATGTGCAGAAATGTAAAGGGAAGGGCAAGAGGTAATCCACGGCAGCCAAATGTAATTCAACACCAAAGGCACCACAATAGTAGTTCCTGTAGTAAAACACATAAGATACCCTGTAGCTATGGCCGTACATCCATACCCTATGACATCATCGGTGTTCACAGCACAATAGTATAAAGTGTGAAAGCACCCGACACACACCTGTGTATTCCCAAACACTGCACCATAGGTGTAAACATACGGGGAACTTTTAAAATGTACATATTGGGAGCTGCCATAGCTGTGATTCATCACCATGTGTTAGAGACAGACGGTGTTGTGGAGGATGATGCCAACAACCACCGCAGGCCCCGGAGGAAGAGAAGAGTGTTCAGACCAAAGGTAACCTACCAGGGGCAACATGATCTGGAGATAGTAGAGCATTACAGGGTGGACAGGGACATCTTACAGCAAATACTGGAGCTGTGCCGGCCACGCCTGAGAACGAGAAACAACAGAGGGGAACCCATCCCAGTCGACATGAAGGTATGTGTAAGCTTGCGAATTCTAGCCACAGGTACCTTTCAAAGGCCAACTGGAGATATAATGGGGATCTCACAGGCATCAGCATCCAGGGTACTACACCAGTTCCTGGATGCCATGTTACCACATGCCAATGAGCATATATACTTCACCGAACTCAGGAGGAGTTGGCCAGTAATATGCGTCACTTCCACTGTGTGGCACACTACCCGGAGGTACTGGGTGTGATAGACTGCATGCACATACATTTCAAGTCACCACCTGGTGAGCATGGTAGGCGCTACATAAACCGCAAGGGATTACACTCCATCAACTGCCAGGTCGTGTGCAATGCCCAGGGCATTATCATGGATGTGTGCGCTGGCAGCCCTGTAAGCTACCATGACTCCCATATCTGGCATGCCTCACAGCTGTATCAGGTATTTGTCAGGGGGGACATCCCACATGGCCACCTTGTGGGGGATGCTGGCTATGCACTGGAGCCATGGATGATGACTCCCATCAGAAATGCACACACACCCATGCAAGAACGCCATAATGAGGAACACGCACAAACCAGAATCATCATAGAGCATGTGTTCGGGATGCTGAAATCATGGTTCCGTTGCTTGGACACATCTGGTGGAGCCTTGCAGTACTCGCCAGGCACGTGTGCCCACATCTTCATAGTATGCGCCATGCTACATAATATGATCCTGCGGAAACAGCTGCAGCAGGGACAAAATGGTGAAGGCCCACATAGCCCACCGCAATTGCCAAGGCCATCACAGGCATAGAGGGATTCAGACCACGAATACACTGTGCCAGCCCCAGTAGGCAGAAGGAGGCATGCCCAGTATGCCTATGCCTTGGAAAAGAGGGAACATATAGCACATACTCTGACAGTGTAGGCCCCTATGGACTGACACACCTCTCCACCTGCACACACAGTAAAATGGATGGCACACACACACGACCACCTGTAAATTGTAATGTATAGGTGGCCCACCGTGTGAATCCTACATAGGCAGCCCTCAAACATTGTACACACAACAGCTATTGGAACACGGAATGTCAACACCTGAACAGTACATGCGCCTATCAGCATATGTTGGTGCTGTGTGTATAGGTTCCCAGGTACATCGGTAGGTACACGCCCGATTGTCAGAGGCCATACAGCAAACGAGGCAAACAGTGTCTGTTGTCGCCACAACATCGAGTAACCAACTGTCGCTTAGTGGAGCAGAGGCAATCGCGGGTTCACATGTGTGTAAGCACTGTTCTGCACGGATTCCCTGCTGTGTTAATGAGGGGCTCCACATAATGTAATCATGGATGTTGTGTCAAGGCATGGGGTGTACCCATGACAGGTATTCATCACCCCAGCATGCTCCACCTACAGTCGTTTGAAGGTGTAGCACATTATCGTGTGTGGCTCACTGTGATATACATAACCCAGTGCCGGAGCACATCCAGTAAACATCACATGGACATACCATTAACTGGACTCATCAATATGTGAACAAACTGAGTTACCCATGTGAGTGCAGTATGGAGTAACAGCCGTAGTATACTCCACATACAAAATGCCATAACACGTGTACACATCCCAGATGGCCAAGTGGTAAATGCAGTGACCGCCGTGCATGTTCCCGGTCTCACATCCTGCAAGGGATGTAACATAATCCCGAAGGCAGGGGTAATGCATGTCAGATGCAGGTCATCAGATCATGTTTAGCACACGTTAGCAGGAATATGCATTGCCCACTGCTGGTAAGCGTCATTTAAATATGACTATACGGATATGCGCAAAACAGGGCTAAGCTTCCCGGAATATCACACAGATCACAGTCAATGATGTCCAGAACAGGTTATTAAACCAGCATCATTCACCCCTGTACTAATAGCGCCTGCTCTGAAGGGTAAAACGACCACTGCCAGGAGTAGAACATGCAATCATGTATACAATCACCTAACACTATGGTAGCCAAGATGTACCTACGGTAGGGTTGCACCTTTTCAAATGAGCAATGTAGGACATACGTCAGATTTCTGCAAGCCGACACATACACCCGGCCAGTACGAAAATCAGAACCTCACATCCTTGCCTAGATAAAAGCTTATTCTTGTAATGTTTAAGTTACTTATTCTGTTTCTTATAACATTTAGGTGGTTCAGATGCAACTATTACATAAACTATAGGAAATAAGTTGGTCCTAAAATCTCAGGACATTTCCCATTTTACAAATATTTTGCAGGACACAACTGCCCAAAGAGGGACTGTCCCTCGCAAAGTGGGACAAGTGGTAACCCTAACCTACGGCAGGTGTGTAATGTGACAGGTACAGACACAAATGTGCAGAGTCCAGGAAACAGTATACACCAACAAGTACACAATGAAAGGTGTAGCTTGCCTGTCACTTTCCCTGTCAGATATATATATATATATATATATATATATATATATATATATACATATATATAATACAGATAGAAAGTGTGATAGAGTGATGATAGGTCAACGACACTCATAAAAATCTTGGAGGTACAAATAAATAGGATACCACCAACTATGTAATGTGTCACATACCGACACGTGTAACCACGAGGCTGAAAGACTTAAAGAACACAGTACCGGAACAGTAGAACCGCGAGTAATATTATGACGATATGAAGGGACATTTAGTTACCTCTGCCAGTGTTGTGGTCCACGTAGGTACTATGTTCAACTGTGTTTGTGAGTGCCGTAGTCTGTGTATGTGTGGGTGGAGGGTGCTGTGCGCGTGTCCTTGTGACTGTAATGTGTGTGTGTGTGTGTGTGTGTGTGTGTGTGTGTGTGTGTGTGTGTGTGTGTGTGTGTGTGTGTGTGAGTGTCCGCATCGTGTGTCTGTTAGTGCCAACTCGGAGGTAGATCATTACGGCAGGTGTGGGTATAGCTAGCCATAGGCACGCGGTTACCACCTGTCCCAGATTAGGAGGGACAGCTCCTCCCTGGGCAGTTGTGTCCTGACATAAAACATTACAAAGGGCAACTGTCCGAGATTGTAGGACATTATTATGTCCCATATATTATGTAATAGTTGCATGAAATAGTTATGCCTGTATGTAAGAAACATAAATGTTACATGCAATATGATAAGTAGCCAAAGTCCCACAACAATAAGTATGTATTGAGGATAAAAGTATGTGCTATCCTGTGTACTGACCGTGGCTATGTGTCGGCCAATAAACACTGATGTGTGTCCCGCAAGTGTCCAACAATGGCCATAAGAAAAGGTGGCAACCCATGCCAAAGAGGTTCTGTCACCAACACAAGTGCAATGACTGCAAATATCTGGGACAGAAATACACGGGATAGCTGTCATTTAGAAATATCCCTTTACATATCGCTGTAATTCCAGAGGTATGGAAGTATCAACCTCACCTGCATACTATATAGAAAACAATTAACAACGGCCCAATGTACAATCCCATAACATAAGTCTACTAACTGATAGCTCTTTAATTAGGGAAGGAGCCCACACACACATATATATATGGAATATGTAGAAATGCAAGCCCCACAAACCTGTATATGCTAAGTACACCCACCTACATCCCCCATACTAGAAACTATAGCAATACAGACTGTAATTACAGCACAAACATCCAGTCAGACAATTACATCTGCAGAAGCATTAACATACCTTGTGAGAGACACATTTAAAGGCGCCATGCAAAATTGTAGCCATTGTATAATGGAAGACACGGCGATGTTACAGGTTTTGTTTGTAATAGTCCATTATCAGACGGTTGGGATGACAGGTACACTCACATGTAGAACCACATACTCTAGCCAACACACACAATCCACGGGGGACATGACTCCAAACTATACATGTCTCTACACATAGCCGTTGCAATTACACACAACAAAACACAATACAGGCCGTCTCCCCGAAGGTAGGGAAAATGGGCAACGCCCAAGTGGAGAATTCAATTATACCCCACTGTTGCCATGTAATTGGCAAATGGAGTAGCTGCACAGCTGTTGTGCAAGTAATAAGTCACTCAGGAACACCAATTGGCAGCAGGAAACCACATGTTACAGGTATCGACGTATATAAGGATGACTTGCCAGACATTCAAACCGTATGCTCATACCATAGAACCGTTTAAACAGTGTAAGAGAGATAGAGACAAAAGTCTGGAACAATAACAAGGTATGTAGAACACTCGGTATGTAAGTGTATGTATAGCATGTTTATATTAATTATGTTAGTGTATGTATAGCCTGGTTTGCATTAATTAAAAGTGTCCACAATGCATAAAGTGGGAAAAGGTATTTATGTAGTGATGTCTTGCTGAGCATACTAACACTTGTAGAAATTGTGCGTACAGCAGTGGGCCACAAGGTAAACATCACAGACACCACAAGGAATGCTACATGAGGGCTTGAAACAGAACAATTCCATACCACCCGCCGTCAGTGGTAGTGTATGTCCAACAAGTACTTGCCATAGCAGGGGATAGTACATGTTGATATACTGTCACAGTAGGCATGTGTATGGGCATATAACGACAATGACATGTCTAAGGTGGTCCTGCTGCGCAAGTATGCTTTGCATTATGGGATATTATGTAAAATATGTGTAATGTATAGTATTGTAGGTAGATATGTCAGATATGCTAAACAGCATAACAGGCATATCATGCATACCAAAGGTATCGTCTATTGGCATGTACAATAACAGGATACATATGGCTTGTAGTCATGGGACATTGTAATAGCAGGATAGCTAATCTAAATGGAAGGGCTACTCAAGTAACCATGCACAAAGGACATGTAATAGCTTCACAGGTTCATAGTGGGGTTCTATGCAGTCTGGCAAGTCTATGTGTAAGCACAACCACAGTGTTCACACCAGTGGCACCTCTCTAGGGTAGTGTCCTGTGAACAGCAGAGCCATGTGTTACCTGCACCTCTGCACAGTACAGCCACTGCAGTGATCCCTGGCATACATGTGTCCCCCATCCACCAAGTGTGGTATCACATGAACAGTGCTACTGAGTGTCCCTGTGTGATGTACATAGGAATCATGTTCCAAAGCATGGTGAGTGTCTGGTTTGGGAATGTAACCCTCAAGCACATCCCACTCATCATTGCGTGTGTGCACATATCCATGAGCATGTTGCTCACAGTGGCTTTTGCTTATGTCGAGTATGTGGAGTATATCCATTAATATTGTTGTGGACATGGGCCCTGTCTGTTCAGCAGAGGTCACCCCTGAGTATGTAGTATGCAAATGTGTACAGACGTGGTGTCCGTAGTTCAGCCGCATACTTTAACTGTCGTAGCTTAATAAACGTCTTGGCGTGTTAATGTTGTTGTATGTAAAACCGTAGCTGTTGTGTAAGGTACACCCTAAACGGGGTGTTGTACCCTTGAATGTGTGTATACATCTGGAGTTCAGAGGTACAATGGGTGCCTATGTACCAGCTACACACCCAGTACAGATAAGTGTGGCCACATAGAAGGATATCCACGCCACAGTGGCAATATGGTTATCACAGGAGTGGGTGTGACATACGTGTGTACTACGAACACGTACAATGTGTCATGTATGTAGGGGACTACCACCTATGTGGTAGTTAGTGGGTGAATGGCGTAATGCAAAGGAGATGTTCATTCACCTTGTGTCATGCAGCTTGAGGCCATGATATTGATATCAGGTATCCGTCACAGTGACACCCTTATGGATGGAGTCAGTATCAGTTGGTGGAGCAATCATGGCACTTTGTATGCAGTGGTCTGTAAAGCTAGGCAGGGAAAGTCCCTCTGTGCTAGCCTGTACCTCAGGGAAGCATATACCGAACATGAGGGGCCCCTATGACCTAGGACTGTGGTATGCCAAGTGTAACTGCAATACAGTAGGTACTATGGCATGCTACCCTCATTGTGTGTGTCCTGTCCATGAGACACTTTGCATAACATCCTCAGACATAGGGTTCGATGTGCAGGTGGATGTGTATGTTATCAATACCAGAATGGAGAACGGTGCTGAAAGACAATGAGAGGACAATGTAGGCTGTGTGGACCCCCATACCATCATCAACTACCCTGGTAACTATATGAAAGGAGTCCACCAGGTGTAGGAGCCATGCTCTGGCCCTAACAAGTCCAACCTGGGTGGCATCAAAGGACCGGAGCCCAACAATGTCTCTGTGAATAACGTCCATGATGATGTGCCCCATAGCCATGCAGAACATTCCAGTCAGGTTTGTAGGGCAATAGTCCCACTCGTGCATTGTGGCGCCACCTGTGTGGAGTGTGATAACTGTTGCTGTGTGCCATTCAGGGGCCACAATGTCTGATACAAGGCTATTACAGAATATGGTGGCCTAGTGGGGAGACATGTCATTCAGAGGTTTGTGGACAGCACAGCCTTGGACTTTGGATGGTCACATGGGGCCAATGTCCCAGGCCATATAGAGTGCAGGTTAGTACTGTGTAGGTGTGACCGTAGGGACACCGCAATGTTCCTGCATGGATTGTGGCCCTGTAGGGAGTGAGAGGGTGTAATGTTAGCATTGAATCCATCCACCAGCATGTTGCCAACATCACCTGATTCTGTAATGTTCCTGAGTAACTGTTGTATGTGAGAGCAGATGTGGGTATTGCCATTGACTACTGACATACCACCATAATTCCTCATGGTACACCCTGGAATGTGTCTCAGTAATGTTTACGTAGATAGTTTTGGAGTATGTGATGAGGGAACCTGTGGCCCTACCAAGGCTGACCAGTGAGCTACCCCACCCATGGGATTGTACACCACTGTGCAACAGCCTTCACCTGTTGTTGTAAATTATGTCCATGGAACTGGACCCCCAGAGTGGCATCTGTTATCTGGTGGGTACCATCATGGCACTGTGTGGAATAGCATGATCCATGCAGTCATGTACATGCTAATGAAGTGCACTGGGGTATGTGTCAGCATTTGTATGTGCATTGTCCATCTGCACAAGTGTCATGCCATTAACTACCGCTGCCATAAGACATCTGTAGTAGGTGTTGTAATACTCATGTACTGTGTATGCCATGAAGGGAGTGGTGCCGGGATGTGGCTAACAAGGGTGATTAGCATATGTCCGGAATACACCAATGAGGGGATAACCCCAGGTGTGGCACACCAGTCACATGTTGGTAGTGTCCATGTCAAGGATATTGTTGGTCTTGGAGGTGGTGTGTATGGGTTGATCCAGCCGAGTGGAGCTTATGAATCACGGACAGTGTTGGCCTAATGTGTCAGTACATGAGTGGCTATCCCAGTTAAGTGTGGGGTAGTGTCAGTCTCACATCAGTAGTATCTATCTGAGCCCTACTGTCCAGTACACCAACAAATGAGGTCTGGTAACTGTGGGGTATGTTGTTGAATCCATAGCTTGTTACAATGTGTATAGCAGTTCTGGACACAGTTAGTTGCATGTGGAGCACCTCTGATGCATTGTGCTAAGTAACTAGCCAGGATGTGTGTACAACATAGTGGAATATGGGAACACCTCAGCTGTGGCTGTGCTGGTCCTGGTACATGCCTGAAAGGTATGGTCTGTGTATAACCTGTCATTGCAGGTGTGCTCTGCAGAGCCTAGAAGCAGGTCCCAGTCACTGCAGAGATATTGAAGTGGTGCATTATAAGGAGTGCCTTCCCTGCATGCATCAGAGATGAAGATGTCAAGCATTGCGTCACATAACCCCATGTTTTGCTTGCCAGTTCCTATTCTGGTGGTGAATGTTATTGGAAACTGTGCAAGGCAGGCAGTATAGAAGCAGCAAGAGCCTTACATGTGATCTGTACTCCCAGGGCTGACATGTGCAGGTCATCTGTGCCAAAGCATCGTGTTGTTTGACCATGTCAGTCAAATCGGACAGACACCAGATGCCTGTGGAATGACAGCAGAAGCATAGGCAACTGTTGAAGTGACACAGTCAGTCGTTGTACAGTGGTATCAGGTCTGGATGAATGCATAATGCTCCCCAGGGCTTGGGCTACAAGACTGGTGAGCTATTGCATGTCCCTGCACATGTAGTCTGTGAAGTTGCATCTCAGAGCAGTCACACTAACATGGAGAATGACGTCACATTGTACCTGGTGAGGTGTGGCATGGGTGCATAGGTTATGTTGCAGAACCAGTTACCCGACAGCAAGATGTAAGCGACTATCGCCTTGTGTAGCCTGCTGAGTGGAACAGCAGTGTGACCGCCTACAGAGTCACCTATGACAGGTGTGCTGTGTATGTTATAACACCCTATTGACTGTATGTCATGGGCACACATGAGTCTGTGGGCAATAAGTTGTTGTTGTTGTGTTTGGTGATGGGGGCTGCCTTTGGTGCCTACACTGAGTATGGAGAGGTACTGCACATGTTGTCCTCGTATGTGTGGCCTATGGTGGAGATCTTGTGAGACTATGTGATGAGTGGGGTGTGTTGCGAATGTTACACATCCCCACATGAGTGTCAGGTGCAGTCAGGGCTGGTGACAGCATTACCCCCAGAATGGCTGCATATGTGCACCCCCCACAGGCTGTAGTGTCGTATGTTGGGAGGTGAGCATTGACTGTGTACATGAGACAATTGCTCTATTGCCACATGTACGTCATATTCATCATATAGACAGGCAATAGCACTGGTACGTGACAGTTGGACATGCCTGTATATACAACCATGTCTCACAAGATATGTGAGTTACGTGTGTACAACAGCTGTTGTACTGTAAGCAAGCTGGAAATGTAAGGACAGACAGTGTACCTGTGAGAAATGGTGTGGAATGGGTGCTATATTAATCAGTAGCTCATGATGTGCTCACAAGTTCTGAACAAGTGCTGACCTTGAACATACAATACAGATAGGGTGTTGGATAATATCAACCCACAAGTGGTGTCGACAGTCATAATTGGTGGCACCGCACTATAACCCTGCTGAGTATGGTCTGCAAGTCCATGAACCATTATCAATGTAGATGTTAGCAGTACAGATGTATATGACAGTACGGATGTTTGACTACATATACTTTTGTATGTCACAGGAGTGTTCTACCAGTGGCCTGTTGACAGAATCACAACTACAAAAGGTGCCAGAGTGACATGTGAATATCACACCAGTTCCAGCTACAGCAAAACAGGGTTAATGTGTTGTACTCAACCATCATTGTAGCACATACCACACAGACAAATGTCAGGCATCTGTGTATATAAGGATGTGAATGGCCATGACCTATGAGCAATAGCTGTCTCAGTGTTGTGAACAACATACAGAATGGGCTGTGTGGGTGAGGTGTGTGACATATGCGCACATTCTGATGGATGATATCAGCATTGTCACCGCTAAGTGAATATCCCTGTACCCATTAACTACCACCTAGGCTGTGGTCAACATTATGGACACTGTGTAAGGGATGGTGCTGTGCAGTACACTTCCCTGAGTTGCTGATGTCTCCAGGCCCCTTAGGTAGTCATACGAGGTACCCATGTCATGACAGGGTGCCATCCATGAGCTCAGAGATCATTGGACAGGCATACACATTAGGGTGACCAATATTGGAACACATATCTCCTGTAAGGGGTATTGGTCATGCGTGGATGGGCGATACCAGCCTTCACAATCCTCACCTCTACTATGCAGCATGCTGTCTACCTTGCATAAAGACATTTGCAAACACTATACTGTTGGACATGCTACATGTCCATATCCTGATCTGAAAGACATACGTCATGGGCAGCCACCGTCCTACTACTAGTATTGCTACATGCTGGACAGATCCCTGTGCCATACATGTGACATACTCTCGCCATACCATGCAACCCTGTCCATCAAAGCTGCACATGTCATCCCTGTCATACATGGTGTGATGGCAGCATGGTAGATGTAGTATCAACTGTCTGGATCAGTAATGTGGCACTGATGCACCTCGCGGTGGCATAATGGCTGTCGGATACAGCTAGGAAACCTTGCCCGTACATGCTATAGTTGATAACCATCCCTACGAATGACGTCCGACTAGCCATTGTCCCATGTCTATCACATGTGTAACACAGGCGATCTGTGGAAGAATGTTGAACAGCTGTACAGTGCCATGTAGATGTATATGGCAAAACACATCCATGTAAATGTTTCCATACGTATGTGTCATTGTCACTACTCAAGTCCATTAAGGCTGTGTATGTGTTGATATGTGAAATATACACAGCATCAAGGTCAACAGCATTACCGTGGACACATCCAGCCATGTGCAGATAGGTAAGAACACCAGTGCAGGCAAACAGACATGCCCACATCAAGACAGCATTCACATGGAGTATAAACAATGTAATGAGGTGACACACATATATGGTGATGATATCCAATGCATAATGGGTGTTACATGTGTGTGACACAAACATGTCTGTCGTGTCAGTGTCATGATGATTTGCAAAGATAACTGTGCAGATGTACCAGATTTACTAGAAATGTATGTGCAGCAGTATCTCTGTACATCTCTGAAACTGTGTACGAGGCATTAACTGTAAGACATAATGATGGTGACAGGTCACAGTTTCAGAGATGTACAGAGATCTACAGGATACCACACAATCAGCAGTAATTGATGCAGGTGTATAGTCCAGCAGCCCCTATCTACACTCTGTACACAATCAGTAGGTGGTACAGACTTCAGTTGGCCAAATGGGATGTAACTGATACATAACAAGGCATAACTTACACCATCACAAGCACACTGCCAAACAGAACAGTCTGAATGGCAGGAGGCAGTAGGCCTACAGCAACCCACTTTATGTAAGTAATGTCAAGATAGGTGAAATGTATGGTACTGTACATCCAGATACCTTACGGCTGCCCACCCCTGATACCCCCACATTTTGTAACAGCCTAGGTTATGTATGGTGCATCCCCCTAGACACAGTAATACAGGGCCATATACCACTGTTACATACACTGGCCTCTGGAGTGCATATGGGCACACATGTATTGTGTAGGTGAAGCCCACACATATATGGCCCCAGCCCCACAGTATGTGTGTGGGGGATACAACAGCAGTGGACTGCTGGCAGGAATGGCAGTGTGGTATACATATATGTGCATATGTATCACTATCTGTATATGTGTAGACATATAATGCTCTGTATATGTATATATCTGGGTGTGTATATGCATATCTATGTACATATACACACCCATCTATATATGCCGATATGTACATCTGTAATTATTTATATAGATACCTGGATAATCATATGTATATATATATATTCACCATTTGTCCTGAACATGGGGTGCAGCCATACCTCAACCCCTATAGTCCCAACTCTGTAGTGCAGGGGGATGTCTGTATGTATAGCAGGTATATTAGTAGACTATTGTTACTGTAATAGGGATTGTCTTAACAGACATGGTGTGTTTGGGAGGCCACATCTGCTTTGCACATGTGTTTCACTGACTACTGACAGACACCCTAAGGACATCATAGTACAGTACTGCTCAAGCATGTAATGCTCCTGCGGACTACAGCAGAGATATTGGCCAATAAATGTGGGCATTTTGACACACTCTGTACAGTCCAGAGTTATAAACAGAACCCCTTAGTGCAGAAAATGTGGACCAAGCCTAACAATATGGATTTTAACAGCCATGTAGATGGGTATAACATATAATGACTGGTATACATTCACCCCCATAGGTTATGCATTCACACACATCTGTCTGTCCTGACACATAATAACTGCTGGTACAGAGGTGCCATGGCCACATACTACCCACTAGATATTGACATACATCTGTACAGCATCTCACCACTCCATCTGACATACATGACTGTTAAAGGAAGCCCGGCAGCAGTACATCTGGCAAGTATCTGCACATGACATCTCACTGGGTAAGTACACTAAGCTGCTAGGCATGTAACAAAGCACTGTGCAGGCTACAGGCAGACTGGCTCAACACTGGCCTACATCTCCTATGGGGGAATGCACATGTACCTGCATATATAGCAGGTTCTACAGGCATGTCACAGCACAGGGTAAGATACACCCTTGTGGAAGTCAATAACCACAACCAATGTGAACACAGCCACAACCACTTAGAAAAACACAGACGGATGCAAGGCTCCTTACGGACGCTTTTAATACTTTAAGTTCGGTGATTACAGTACACTTTTCGTTGGTGCCAAACCAACTTCTTCA
This sequence comes from Protopterus annectens, assembly GCF_019279795.1. Taxonomy (NCBI): domain Eukaryota; kingdom Metazoa; phylum Chordata; order Ceratodontiformes; family Protopteridae; genus Protopterus; species Protopterus annectens. Next base: position 330,352,558 of record NC_056725.1, read on the forward strand.
GAAGATTTAAAAATCAAGCATCTGTACACAGTTACTTGAGCAATTTATACATACTTATATTAAGAACCTGGACACACCTAATTCATCCCATTGGGTAATTGGTGTGTTCAACTACAATTTACTATAAACAATTGTCTGAAACATTAAAATCAATCTACCTAAACAAATTACACTCCTCGTGCCTAAAAATACAAATGTATATCTTATTGTAAGTACCCTACCTTAATACTTTGAAATGTCTTATAATGAATGTAAAAGTAGAGTACAAGAAACCTGAAAAATAAAAAATAATAAAGAATAAAGAGTTAAAAATAATAAAGAATAAAGAGTTAAAAATAATGGATGATGAAGGTGACAAATGAAATACAGTATATAAAACGTACAATAGGGTTAAGTAACCCGTTTTTACAAGTTGGGGCCACCCTTCAATGGTGTCATATCGTGTCTGGGGCCTTGGTGCCCGAATTAGGTGTCACTGTCGCTACCAATTCAATTCAAAACCTTACCTTCCATTAATGGTTACCGTTCCCTACAATGAGCCCTTTTATACAATAGTAGATCATCTAATGAATTGATTTTCCTTTTGTAACTAATTTAAGTTAGATGATAACCCCTGTTGACCTAGGGTGACCTATTTTTCATATATTCATTTTACCAAGGATCTAACCTTGGTGTTTTGGAAATAGTGTCAAGTCAAACCTAGGTGTAAATAAAATGGGCAGTGTATGTGTAGAACACTATGACCATTGTTTAGGAAAAAGAAGTGTTAGAAGGTCATCTCTCAAGATTTTTTAATCTCAAAATACAGGCTATTGAAGATGATTCGTTCAATCCTGGCCACTGGTTGGCGTTGGTTCTAAGCTGCCAAACCAGTTCCTTCCTCTCAAGTTTTAAAGAGTCATGGCCACCCCTAGGGTCCCTGATTTGTTGATCTATTACCTTAAATTTGAACTCATGATCAGGGTGGTCATTGTGGTGTCTAGCTAGTGCATTAACTAAGTTGTTGGTCCTGATGTTATATAAGTGTTCGTAAACCCTATCTTTCAACCTCCTATCGGTTTTACCGATGTAGAAAGCTGGGCATTGAACACACTTAGCTAGATATACCACTTGTGTATTACAGTTGGCCTTAAAGTTTATTTTGTGTGTCAAGTCACCTGTCTGGAAAACACCACCCTCGTCAACATATTGACAGTATTTACACATGTTGCACTTGAACATACCTTTCCTAGTTCTATGTTGTTGTCTGTCATTTTCCAATAGTTGTTTCAAATTGTTGCCTCGTTTGTAGGTTACTAAGGGCCTGTCAGGTAGTACCAGACGGTATTTTCCATCACTTAGCAGTAGGTCCCAGTTCTTTAACAGGATTCTATATATGTCATGTGAATCCATATTGAACGTACTGCAGAATCTCCATGAGAAGTTTGTCGTGACATCCACCTTACTACTCTGTACCATAGTATCATTCAATAACTCATTGTGCCTATCTAGAATGGGGACGTAGACTTTGAGGGTCTTTTTGTCTTTTACTTCTTCTACAATTTCTTGTAGAAAGTTCAACGGGTACCCTCTTTTTAGGAAGAATTGGGTCAATAAATCACATTCCTTCACAAAGTCAGTGTCATTACTGACCATTCTAGCTGCCCTAACCATTTGGCCCTTTACCACCGATTTCTTTTGATGTTGCGGGTGGCAGCTAGAAAAGTGTAGGAATGAGTTGGAGTAGGTGTCTTTCCTATGAATTTTAGATTCCCATTTTCCATTTTCATAATCCTTCCTCAAGTCTACGTCCAAATAGTCGATTCTGTGTTTGTTATGTTTGTGAGTAAAGGCCAAAAAATTGGTAGAGTTATTGAGTTCTCCCATCATGTTCTCAATTTCCACCTCGGTCCCCCTGAATAACAAGAATATGTCATCCAGGAACCTCGTATAAAATATTAATTTATCGTGTAACTCCCTGTTAGAAAATATAAAAGACCTTTCCCAGGAAGCCATAACCAGGTTAGCTATGCTGCCTCCACATGGGGAGCCCATAGCTACTCCTATTTCCTGGTGGTATATGGTGTTCTGGAACATGATGTAATTGTAGGAAAGGACGGTGTCAATCAGTTCTCCCACAAGTAGTACTTCATCAAGTAGTGCCCCCAACAGTCTCAACAAGTCAGTCACTCATTCTAGGGCTATGTTGTGAGGAATTGAGGAGTAAAGGTCCTTTACGTCGATAGTCACTAATTGACTGTCTGAATGGAATCCCACGTTGTTAATGGATTCTAAAAAGGACCATGAGTCTTTTGATATTTGTTTCTCACCTTTGATGTACTTTTGTAGGGTTCTGTCTAGTACTTTGGAACAAGTATAAGTTATACTGTTTCTACCGTCCACTAGTGGTCGCATTGGTGGGTTATTGATATTCTTATGGATTTTAGGGATACCAAATAGTTTCGGTGTCCTAGGTGCCAATTGTTGCATGTATATATATGTATCCCTGTCAATCCTACCCTCAATGTATAACTCCTCAATGAATGTCTTAACCCTGGTTTGGGCTGTGTTCATTTCATTAAGCGATGACCTTGAGTATGTGTCGCCGCTTAAAATGCTCTGCATTCGATTGTTGTAATCACTGCTTGTCATTATAGTGATCCCACCACCTTTGTCTGGTTTCATTAGTCGCAACGGTGCCTCTCTGAGTAGTGACAGTTTGAACCTCTCTTCTTTACTAATATTCTGTTTAGTATGTGTACTCCTATTAATGTTTTTTTTTAGGTTCCTGAAATCTAATTCTGTCACTTTTTCAAATAAGGCTAATGTGGGATTCAAAGGGGGATTAAATACACTTGACACATAGAATTCTGATCTTACATTCATCTCGTTACCCATCAATAATAACAGATTTAACTTTCTAGTAAACAATTTTAAATCGATCAGTGTTTGTGCTAGGTCAAAATGGAATGAAGGAACAAATGTATAACCTTTGGCCAATAGTTCTACAGTGTCCATGCCAATGTTAAAGTCAGTGTAGTTATAAACTTTGAAGTCCCCGTCCTTGTTGGACAGGATTTTACAATCTGGGTAGTCCACCAAGGATACGTCACAGTCGTTCCTGTCGTTTGACTCGTTCACCACCGCTTCCTCCTGGTTCCCCTCTTCCTGTTGTTCTGCGTTGTCTTGTTTGGGGCTTCCTGTTGGGAGTTTTTTGAATGGTATGTTACTTCATTAGCCTCAACTTGTTGACCCCCATTAATATCATTACCTATGAAGGAGGAGTTGTTCCTTGCACTCCTCCTAATGTTGAAATGATTGTTACAGTTTTTCTTGAGTGCACTGTGATGGACTGTCGTTCCTGCACCCTCTATTACTTCACAGTCATCAAGTCCAACCTCTACATTGTCAGTCGTGCCGTCCCTCTGGTTCGTTTGGTCAATTGGCACAGATGTAGTAGTAGGAGGACCTGTAGGTTTGGGGTACGCTTTCCCATCTCTATAATCTTTAAGGTCCCTGTTGATTTTTTTTACCTTTAGTGGCATTGAGTTTAGTCAAGTGTTCATCGATGCTGACAAAGCACCTCTCATACTCAAATTTGTATCTATCATAGTCGCTATCATTTTTAATAGCTAAGTCCAGATCGTTAATTTCAATAAGTAGTGCTTCTATTTGCATCGTGTATTGCTCACAAAATAACCCCAGTAATTCTAGGCCATGCTTATCAAAAAGTGTTGTCAGTGCCATGTGAAAGGGGGAACCTGCTGTTAAACCTGCTGGGAATTGCCATTGCCTCAAACCTTTTGGCACAATTTTAAGCTTGATGCATTCTCGGAAGTAAGCAACCTCGAGTTGCAGCTTCCGAACTTTAAAAAGTTTACTGTCAAATAAGTTAAGCCTGGTTGCAAAATCGAGGCTTACCTCCGTTTCATTGTTGGTGTTGACATCTTGTTCGATGTTAGTGAATTTGAATTCCCTTTGGACCCAGGTGACGAGCACTGGTGTAGGTAGTGTTTGCCTTCCTCTTGGTGGTGGCCTTAACCCTTGGCACCCATTTGATGTACCGGATTCCTCATGGAACTCTCCTACTCCTTCCACCAACCTCCGATTCGGTCCGTGGGTGTTACTGCCCAAGCCCGTTGCTACATTTGGCTGCTCGTTGGATTCTCCTACTCCGCTCAACAGCCTCTGGTTGGGGCCATTGATGTTTCTACCCTGGCCCGTCCCTGGACCATGGGTTGAGCAAGTTCCGTTGTACTGCTCGAGTGTCCTGTTCGTGTCACCCTCAACAATTCCGTTGTTTACGTCCGGTGCCTCTCGGCATGCTCCAGTAACTGCTTCGACTTGCTGTGAAAGCCGATCGACTTTTTGGGTTAATAACCCAATCAAGATTGTTAAATTTCCATCGCTCTCCTGTGAATCAGCGCTCCGTGATACAGGACTCCCTGCTTCCATGTTAAAACAACCAAGTAGGTAAAAACTGAAAAACGAACGAACTTAGAAAAACACAGATGGATGCAAGGCTCCTTACGGACGCTTTTAATACTTTAAGTGCGGTGATTACAGTACACTTTTCGTTGGTGCCAAACCAACTTCTTCAGAACCACATATGGTAAGCTATCATAATATTACAGTATATGGACAATCTGTTCAACGCCATCCCCATGTTTGCCTTTCACACACTAACCCTACATATACTGGGCCACTACACAGTGTGGCCTGATGCCTGTCTTTGGTATGGGACATGTGTGTGTGTATGGCCCTACAAACATGTAAGCCAATATGGTAACATGCAGTGGAGCACCATGTAACATCAGATAGGATGGGACCTAGAACGATGACATCTACCACAGTCAGTACACAGGCCAAGGTACATATTGACAATACACACACTGTTGACATTCACCATAAGTACAGAGATCTCAGTACTGTACAAACAACCACAGAATGTCCAGGTTATTTCATCAAATATAACCCCTACTGTACATAACATGTGTAGCAGTCTGATATCTCACTGGCTTGTTACCAGATATGATGACACTAATTATGGTGTACAGCACATATGCACCTCTTAATGAATGACATATGTACAAAGGTTGTGGCTGGAAGCACATACACAGGGCCAATATTGACATGTTGCTGTGATAATATTTTACATTTACTGTTGTAACAGGGTTTGTCGCAACATACGTCCTATGAGGGATATGAAATCAGTAACTGTCCCGGCTTTCAACAACTACAGACTGCAATCCTCACACTACCTTCTGCAGTTCACAGATACATGCTCTGTTGGAAACACATGAATCCAAAGGCACCACACACTGCCAAGTCTGCAGCTGACCCTACAGATGGGGAGTCCTCATAAAATAGAACTGACATGACAGGTATTAATACATATAGGACAGCCATATCTGCACACACCCTGTTAAACCAACATTACTCCAAATGCAGTATAGCAGCATTTACAGTCTGTAGTCAGGTCAGGCACATTCCCATCCTGTGTGTTGGCCTGTTTCCATGGTGTATGTTGTCAGAAGTAAATCCCAATTCATCTGAGATGCTGTTGACAAACAACAGATCAAGTTCCTGTCACAGTGAATGGAAAGGCCCAACACCAAGTTGATGTTCTTAGATATTGGAGAGTTTTTCCATGCAGTTGGCTATGGGAATGTTACCACAGCTGTTCCACATGCAATCAGCTAGGGGAGGGCTGAAATTCATGCAGAGACCATCAGGTGATCATGAGCATCACTTAAAATGCACATGCTGCTGCCTAAACAAAGCAGTTGTAGGTCTCCACATCCACCAGTGAGGGAGTGAGAGAGGCAGACAGAGGCAATGACAAGTCAGGGAGGGGTGGGAGAGTAAAACCTAAGCATGTTTGTGTCACACACCTACCAGCACAGGGTATCAAACCCCTAAAGACTATGTAGTGCTAGCACAGTCCTACACAGTTATTGGATGTGCCACATAGGGTACCTGTTGTGGAGTCCTCAGAACATATATGTGATGGTGAGTGACATCTGCAATAGGGATATGGTAGCTATAGGGTAGGTGAAGTACAAGTGCCTGTCTGCATGAACAGGTGCCAGCATCAACACAGCTACACTCTCACAGGGGCACACACATATTGACACACTTGGCAGGGTCAGGGATACAGCTCATCACTAGTGAGATTGCCACAACACATTACTGTGCAGGTATCACATGCACCACAGGGGTCATACGGAGGTTATATGGGCAAAGGGTATGGGGAGGTGTCTGACATCAGACAGCATGCTTCAGTATGCCACTGTGGGTTGTAGTGAGTGTGGATGTGATCATACACATCATACAACACACACACAAACACACAGGGTGCCAGTACTGACATATATGGGTGCATTTCTGCACGGGTATGTGGTGGTCGACTGTGCCAGATTGCTATACAAGGCTAGATAATGGGTATACCTTGGCATCAGGTGACATGACAATGGTCTGCATTGTGGCTCAGGGCTGTGGTTTCAGGATTGGCCCACACAGGTGGGTATTGTATCCACCATCCAGTCACCTGGGTGACTATATTGCATGTGGCCAATGCTGTCCATAGTTAACCATGTATGTGTTCCTTAGTCCATGACATGGACAGTGTCTGGGATGTGCACAGCTCCCACATGCATATACAGTGACATGTGGAACTGTACCAGAGGTGATGGGCCTTTGTTGTGTATACAGATTATCATCAGATGTGCCAGTCTTGGCAGGAACTGGTAATGGACAGCAGGTTATCCCTGAACCTACATTGGTAGCATGCTAATGTCATTACTTGGTGTCAGTGGCATCTGTCCATACAGGGCATGTTTTCAGGCATGGCATGTCCTTTGTGGGTCACATGTGATGACACCACTGGTGTTGCAGGTGTCCAGTGGGGAACATGGGGAAGGTGCACTGTCTGCATGTATGTGCCTATTGGACAGATGGACAGGATGCCATGCCCTCTGTAGGCCACTGCAATCACTCCATAGTTACTATCAGTTGTCAATATGCAGTATACTACACACATATTGGCCATTGCCTTGGCATATGTGTGTGTGTGTATCAGACATGGGTTGAGAGTGTGCTCTGGGTAATACTGGAGTTACTAACTGTGATTGCCTGGCCATGAAGTCACATTTATGGATATGGATTTTCACCCCAGCCTCTCAGCTATTTCACATCTGTTATCCCTGTACAGTGGACATTGTGATATATACTAGGGCCAGCATATAAGAAATTTGTAAAACCCACTCCACATTGGGCCCAGGTATCACACACTCACACCCACCTCCACACAGGATATGAGTTGCAAACACACACAAGCACACACAGACCTGTCATGTCTCGGAGTAGAACCTCTACCTAACTAGTTTATTACACTACAGCACTATGTAGTCATAGTACACACCGCAGAGATTACTGGAGTACTCCTCCCCCAAAGGTGTAAATCACATTGGATGACATCAGCAGGATTGCCAAAGCAGGGCATTTGAAATGTACTGAGTGTGACTAGCCAAAAATGCATTGCTCCCCACACAGAGATTGAAACACACAGAAAACATCCACAACCAACATGTGTCTGCATAGAACCCCTAACAGAGGTCTATATCACACTACAGCATGGAGCTGTTATAAGATGTACCACAGGGATTACTGGACAGCTCCTTCCCCAAAGGTGTATTTCACAATGAATGACATCAGCATGATTGCCAAACTAGGGCATTTGACATGTACTGAGTGTGACTAGCCTATAATGCATTGCTCCCAACACAGACATTGAAACACACACACAAAACATGCACAACTGCCATGGGTGAGAATAGAACCCTACCCGTGTTCTGAATCACACTACAGCAATATGCAGTTATGGCACGCACTACAAAGATTACTCAGCTACAACTTTCCCAGAGGTGTATTTCTAGGTGGATGACATCAGCAGCCTTGCCAAAGTTGAGCACTTCAATAGTAGGGAGTGTGACTACCCTAAAAGCATTATTGCAGGGAGTGTGACTACCTTAAAAAGCATTGCTCTCTACACAGACAGACGCACGCACACTTGCCATGTTTGGGATTAAAACACCTACCTAATTACTTTATCACACTACAGCAGTACACAGTTACAGGATGCACTATGGAGATTACTGGACTACAACCTTCTCAGAGGGGTATTTTTAAGTGGATGACATCAGCAGCCTTACCAAAGTTGAGCACTTCAAGTGTAGGGAGTGTGATTACCCTATAAAGCATTGCTGTCTACACAGACAGAGTCAGACAGACACACCCACAATTGTTAAGTCTGGGATAAGAACACCTATCTAACTATTTTTCCACCCTACAGCAGTACACAGTTACAGGACATGCTACAGAAATTACTGGGCTACAACATTCCCAGAGGTGTATTTCTAGGTGGATGACATCAGCAGCCTTGCCAAAGCTGAGCACTTCAATTGTAGGGAGTGTAACTACCCAAAAAAGCATTTACACACACAGAGTCTTGACAGACACACACAAGCACACACACACTTGCCATGTCTGGGATTAAAACACCTACTTAACTACTTTATCACACTACAGCAATACACTGTTACAGGACGCACTACATAGATTACTGGGCTACAATCTTCCCAGAGGTGTATTTCTACATGGATGACATCAGCAGCCTTGCCAAAGTTGAGTATATAAATTGTAGGGAGTATGACTACCTTAAAAGGCATTGCTTTCTACACAGACAGGGACAGACTGACACACACACACACACACACAGTTGCCAAGGCTGGGGTTAGACTCCTTCGTAAATATTTTATCACAATACAGCAGTACGCAGGTATGGGACATGCCACAGAGACTACTGAGCTACAGCCTTCCCAGAGGTGTATTTCTAGGTGGATGATATCAGCAGCCTTACCAAAGTAGAGCATTTCAATTGTAGGGAATGTGACCACCCTAAAAAGCATTGCTCTCTACACAGACAGAGATGGAAAGACACACACACACACACACACACACACACACACACACACACACACACACACACACACGGGCGCGCACACACGCACACATAGAAACACACACATAGTTGCCAAGGCTAGGGTTAGAAATCCTACCTATTTTATCACACTACAGCAGTAAGCAGTTATAGGTCACGCCATGGAGATTACTGGGCTAAACCTCTCTCAAAGGTGTATTTCACAGTGGATGACCTTAGCATGCTTGTCATAGTGGGGCTATGGGGAGGGCAGTGTGTGTGCATGGGCCATAACCCATTCATCTAGGGGTTGACACGCCACATGCAGGCACAACCTGGGCCATATTTCACAGGTACGTGTATACAGCTGCTAGATGACTACTTCCCTGTACAGTCATGTTGTACAGCTGGCATGTGCATCATATACTTTGTAGTACTGATAGATACTGGTGGCTAATATCTACAGTGAATGACAACTGACCCTTCTGTGGTTGTGGCCCTTTGGCTGTGTGCTAGGTGGGACAGGCATGGATGGCTCCTTGTCACAGTCACCCTCTTCAATACATCTATATACATCTACCTTTGGCTTATTATAGTGTGTTGTCCTTCCATATATGCCTGTATTCCTATCCACTGTGTGTGAAAAGCATGAGTGGTGCATACTGAGGAGTGTCTGCACTAACATCTGTGGCTGCCAGATATGTGTAGTCCACTGGTGTTTGCAGACATGGCCTTCATATGTTTAAGTGTGTGACTTTCAAGTATGTTGTTGACTGACATTGTCTTCATTTCTCTAAGTGTGTGGGCATGCCCAGTATGGCCATCTGTATTGAATGTGTGGGTCGAGACCAGGTAGTTTGTACTGCAGTGCTGACTTCTGTGTTGTACACCTATAGGTAGCATGCTGTCTCTGCAAGGTATCTGTCGATCATTTGGCATTGACTGTTACTACATTTCTGCATAGGATGGGGGAGCACACCTGACTATTCCTACATTCCTACACAGGATTGGGGGGGCCACACCTGACTTTGACTATATTTCTATGTAGGATGGGGGGGCACACCTGACTATTTCTACATTTCTATGCAGGATTGGGGGGCACACATGACTGTGACTACATTTCTACGTAGGATGGGGGCACACCTGACTATTTCTACATTTCTACACAGGATTGGGGGCACACCTGATTGTGACTAGATTTCTACATAGACAGCGGGGAGGACACACCTGACTATTTCTACATTTCTACACAGGATTGGGGGGGGGCACACCTGACTGTGAATACATTTCTACATAGGATGGGAAGGGCGCACCTGACATTTGTACACATTTGCTAGGACTGTACTGGTATGTCGGGTACTCCATTTCATTCTGTAGTCTTACTTATCATGCTGACTAGAGGCATACCAGTGTACTACAGATCTTAGCTTTTAATTACCTATATATTCATTTCTGACTTCCTACCCTTCAGAACTGAAATCCCACTGCCTGACCAGCTGTAGTCTGTCTGTGTAGGCCGGGGGGGGGGGGTTTACCCATAGGCCTCATTCAGAGGCCGTAGCACAGCCTTTGTTTGTGTTTGTCTACACCTGTCCTGCTGGCTGTGACTGTTGTTGTGTATGTGAACCCCTCTGACTGGCATGTGTGAGTCACTTACCTTGTCGGTGTTTCAGTATTGAGGGTGGTGCTGCAGGGCTGCCTATGTCAGATGCACATAGAACACTCACTACACAAGGTTAGGCACAGGTAGTGTAAGGTTTGGCATCCCTTTTACTGTATGTGAGTGTCAGAGAGAGGTGTTATTCCCTGGGTCCCTTCTGTGTCAGTGTATGTGCTATGTGTTGCCTCTTTGCCAAGGCCAGGGTATACTGGGCAAGCCTCCTTCTGCCTACTGGGGCAGGCTCAGGTTGTTCCTCCTCCAAGTCACTCTGTGCCTGTGCAGACCTTGGCAATGGTGAGGGATCTGTGTGGCCCTGCCCCATGCTGTTCCTGCTGCAGCTGTTTCTGCAGGATCATATTGTGTAGCATGGCACATACAAGGACAATTTGGGTACATGTAGCTGGTGAGTACTGCAAGGCTCCACCAGATGTGTCTAGGCACCAGAACCTTGACTTGAGTATCCCAAACACATGCTGTACTATAATTCTGGTCTGTGCATTTGCCTCATTATGGAGTTCTTGTTTGGGTGTGTGTGCATTTCTGATAGGTGTCATCAGCCACGGCTCCAGTGCGTATCCAGCATCCCCCACTAGGTGACCGTCAGGGATGTCCCCATTGGTAAATCTCTGGTACAGCTGTGTCAGATGCCAGATGTGGGAATCATGATAGCTTCCAGGGCAGTCAGCACACACATTCATTATTATGCCCTGGGCATTGCACACAACCTGGCAGTTCATGGAGGGGAAGCCCTTACGGTTGACATAGACCCTACGCCACTCACTGGGTGGTGCTTTGATGTGTATGTGCGTGCATTCTATAGCACCCACTACCTCAGGGTATTCTGCTATTTGGTTGAACAGTTGCATATTGCTGGCCAACGCCTCATGGGTGTTGGGGAAATATATGTGCACAATGACATGTGCTGACATGGCATCCAGGAACTGGTGGAGTACCCTAGATGGTGATGCCTGTGAAATCCCCATCATATCCCCAGTTGGTCTTTGGAGGTTACCTATAGCTAGTATCTGTAGGCCTACACATACCTTGATATCTAATGGGATGGGTTCCCCTCTGTTAGTTCTGTGTGTCAGGTGTGGCTGGCAAAGCTAGACAATTTGCTGTAGGAGGTCCCTGTCCACCCTATAGCACTCCACTTTCTCCAGCTCATGTAGCCCCTGGTAGGTTACCCTGGGTCTGTACACTCTTCTCTGTCTCCTTACTGTGGGGTGGTCGACAGAATTCACATCCTCACTACCCTCAGCCTTTTCCAGAAGTTGTTGTATGATAGCTATTGCAGCCCCTATCATTTTGCTGTTGTGAGTGTTAAAAGTTCCCCGTTTGTTTACACTGGTGGTGTAGAGTGTAGGAAAAACCAGAGGGGAAGGTCTTTGCATAGTTTATTGTAGTGTTCTGGGTTGTGCTGGTCTGCAGTCTGTGTAATTGGCTGATTCTGATACATTTCACCTGGCAGCTAAGCTTGTTCTCCTTGATTACCTTCCTACTGTTGTTTTCCCTTCCCATTGCCTTCCTGTTTAAGCCCATGTGCATGCTGCACAGAGTGATCAAATGTGCACACTGCTGTTATTTCCTGGTTTAACTTTTTTTTTCTTCCTGTAAAACCCGGTGTGCGGCATGCACACCCACTTAGGCTTTGTAAAGAGTGCTAGGCAGGTTTAGACACACCCCCTAGCTTAGCTGTGCTAAGCTAGGAGCAAACCCGATCCACAGGGCTCCAATCCACTTACAGTATGCCTGATACACCCCCATGATATCACCTAACTCCTAGGCTTGCACCAAGCTATTCCTACTCTTACAAAGTTGGGACCTGACTCACATGCTGAGGAAAACTGGGATTCACTATCCTTCCCCTCATTTGCATAGGAGTGCCTGTTAATGCATACTTACATGTCTCACACTGAGCCTCCCCCCTTAGCAACCACTACTCACTGGCCATGTTGTCTTCTGCCTGACATTGACTTGCATGGCAGAATAGTGATTTTAGTTAGAATGCTTAATTTAGGTTAATTTTATTTTCCCCCTGATCACGTTTGCACGCTGTTGCCCTATGCTTAAACAGCCAAGATTGGCTAAAAAAAAATAAAAGTTGATTTCTGTATTTTTTTTATGTTTGCAATGCCAATGGCCTTATACTTAGCCATTGGCATGCTTACTACATGATATGCAGCCATTATTTGGAGCTGTCACAGCTCCGTTTTGGATTTTACAGAAATGTACTCGGTTACTAACCGAGTACATTTCTGCAGATACCACTAGTCCTGCACGAACTGTTGCAAGCGTCCTGGATTGCAAAATCATCTCGTTTGCATAGATTTCTCTTGCAAATGGGGTGATTTTCATACCAGGGTTTAGTCCGTGCAGGATTAGTGCAGGAGCCCTCATGCACGCCCTTGCAGGCTGTTCCTGGATTGCACGGCTGACATATTGCCTGCACCAATCTTGCACACCATGCAAGCTTTCGAGAATCCTGGGGATTCTTTCTGAGATTTCTAGCACAGTTGAAAAATACTTTGTTTTTTATATTTTTACCTCATATCAGGCTTTGGTTGATTTAATTACAGTGGTGAGTTCCTTGTTTAGTTTAGCAAGAGTGCTTCTGGCTTTCTGAGAGTTACATTTATTTTTGCATGCAATGAATATATTTTTCTTTTTTTATTCTGCCCATAGGGCTTTGTTTTTGAATTTGGTGTTGCATATATTTCTGAGGGAGGAAGATGCATCTATGGACCTATTTAAATATGCATAGAGCTTGACAATAAATTATTCTGCACAGTGGAAGTTTGAAACAGTCTTAGTAGAGGGACACCATCCCCAACTAATGCCCTGTACCCAGCATAGTCAGAATCCAGCACTACTCAGTTATGTGCATACAAGATCACTTACACTAGATTACAAGGGAGCTGAGAACAGTGTGGTAATTGTTTCTTTAACATTTCCAGAATCAAACATGAGTGTCTTCATTTGTTCTTTCAACATGTAACAGCATAGGGCAATACATAAAGTGACTATGTTTTCATTTTGTGAGAGGGTAGGCAGGCAGCCTGCCTTTCCAGATATGCTTTTTGTCTTTACAATCCTTTGCCTTCTCAGCATATTGGATGGCATTTTCTCAGCTTTGAACATTAAGCCTTAGGCAAAATGTATTTCTTCCTTGAATTTCTTTTCATTTCTTTCCAGTAATTTTGTTCAGACTATCACTGGATCATATGACTAGAAAAAGCTCTAAAAAAGGCATCTTACAGCATGTACAATCCCACAGGTTCTGGGGAATGAAATGTTCATATATCATGTAAGTAACTACTACCCTGGCATATACTTGCCAATCATCTGTTCAGAGATCAGCAATATGAAAGGGGTGTGGTATGGTTAGCAGTGCTAATGTGGGTGTGGCTTGTTGAGGGGGCAGCAGTCTGGGAGCTGTGAGTACAAATTTAAAAGTCTTGGCTACACCCCTGGAGAGAGTCATATGGTCAGAGTTACAGAAGAAGTGTCAAACAGGGACAAACACTGATGTATGCATTTTCTTTGTGATGTGTACTATGCCGAGGAATATCTGTAAATATAGTCCTCCCACATAGCTTACTGTGTCCCTGATGTACAGTTCCTTTTAAATGTTATTTAACAGAAGCTCTGTGATACATGACACAGTCCCACTGTCTGAAGAATAAAGGTTTTCCATTGCTGTTAACATTTGTGACCACAGTGCTGACATTAATTCATTCTTGCTATGTATTTACCTACATGCACAGGTGTTCACTTTTTGAAATTCTAAACCATGAGTCATATTAGTAGTCTATCCCCAACGCAGGTGATGTTATAACCCCAAGTCTTTTCACTGCACTCACAACATGCATTTTTACTCAAAAAGAATTAACTAGATACATAGGTTTCAATGTTAAAGTCTAGATGTACATCAGAGCTGCAGATTTGTATCTCATGTTGTTCAACTGTGTTGAAAGATGTAAATGCTTGTGTTTAGCATTGCAAATTGTGGACGCTGATTATCTGATTTTATTAATTTTTCTAGAACCTGATCTGCACAAGGTATATCCCTGTTATTTGAGGACAACATCATTCACAGTTGCCCTTTTCTTTTTTCAGGCTATGAAGACAGGACTGAGAATAGAGTCCTGTGCATCAAGTGGATGCACAAGGTTGAGGAGTAGCAGAAATAGCAAGGTATGTTGCTTAATTTTTCAGTTTTGTAAAATGAAATGCATCTGATCTTTGTCACATACTGTATTGTTTATATTACCATATTGCTTAGAATGCCTGAATACCCATCATGCATCAGTAAGGTAAGTGCATTAATCATACTATATCTGTGCTTAACAGTCTGATTCAAATCAAATATGTTGAAATATTATTTATCATCAAGCCATGTTTTCTGCGGATATTTTTTTTTAATGTAGGCCATAACCTAAATGGCAGTTGGGTTTGTGTATCTGTCACACATATTGTAAGGTGGGTGTGTTATATGTAAGTTTGTATTGCTTTGATTGTTGCTTGTAATTTCTGGGGTGGCATACTTTATGGTGTATGTATGAGTTTCTCAGTGACTTTTTTTGTATATAGCTTCCCTGTTTAGAAACTGAATTAGTGTCTGCTGTGTCAGTGTTCATACTGTGATTTGCAGACTGTGGTATTCTGTTCAGTGTAACATTTGTATTGCATCTACTTACAACACCTTCAGTGTTTTTGTTGCAATATTCTTATGACTTGTGTTCATGGCTACTTGTACTGATAGGCATTTGTTTGTAATATTTTGTAATCAACAAGCATCATCAGGATGTTTGCATTTTGCAGGCTATGGATTACCTCGAATCGTAGATATGTCATGCATGCAGTAGTATACATACAATATTGCTAGCATAACATATAGTAGATTTTCAGGTGTCACACTATGTGTTGATTGAACATTATAAGTATTTTTACTGCAATATTCTTTATGTTGATGTTGTTTCAGCCAATTGTCACAAACCTTGGCTCAGATGTCTGTCATATGGCTTGCCTAGTTTCCACAATATTGTCTTGTAAAACATCTTCTTCTAGGATATAGCACAGGCTATGGATGACTTATTCAGGGACATAGCCCGGGAGTTCATTTGTGGCACTGGTGAGGTCACGAGCTAGATAGTTCCAGGCCTCGGTTTTTGTATTTGGTGCCCTGGTACTGGCCCCACAGGAGTCTTTCCTCGTGATTGTGGACAAGGAGCCAAACCATTACTTTGGTCTCCTCAATGCCCCAACGTTGCACTCAAAATCGAGTGCCTTCTCCAACCCCAGCTTTGCTGACTGCAGAAGGGAGTTGCAACCAGTTATGGCAAGGATTCCCACTGTGGAGCTTAAATATGCCTCATTTCCCACACTTATTTTTGATTGGCCAGTTTGGAAAAAACTCAGCGGTAGGCACACCTGCTTAGCTGATGTCAGCAATGTTTAATATTCCTTTGATAGATATGTGTCTGTTGAAAGTGCGTGGTTATGAAATTCTGTCATGGCTTAGTGGTTATGTACTGTGACTATAGTGCACAGTATCCTGAGTTTGAGCCCTGTCACTGTTTTTTTTTTTCCTTCTGGCCAGACCTCAATGGTTAAGGTACAGTGAAGGAGGTGTGGTCAGGTTTAGCCGACTTTGCTCAACTTTGCCTGGCTTTGCTCAGCGTTGCTCGACATTGCCTGACGTTGCCTGACATTGCTTGACATTGCCCAATGTTGCACTGGTTAGCACGGTGCGCAGCTACACGCAAACATGTTCTGGTTGTGCTAGCTTGCGCGATGCGCAGCTCCACGCAAAAACATTGTGCTAGTTAATGCAGTGCTCAGCTATGAGCAATTACCTATAAATATGCTCAATACTGGTAAACTGTGCTTAGCAGTACTTTACATTGCTTAAAATAATTTATTCAGGCATCAGTATGCATAACCAATTCACCTTCCTATATATATATATATATATATATATATATATATATATATATATATATATACAATTCTTTTACTACTACATAAAACATTTCAATGCTTTTTTACAAAACTTTAAATAATACATGTCAGGAAATATTTTTGCATACAGATTTCCAACAGAAAATGAAAAGTGTAGTGGTGGGACTCGAACCAGGAATGCCTCCTCTTTGTGCGAAGGCTCTAACCACTACGCTATATCGCTATTTCACTTAATTTGCATATATTTTTCTTATTATCCTCTTCGGTGTCTAAACTGCTAACTGTTGCTAAGCAATGGGCAAACTTGTGCAAACACGCGCAAATACGAGCAGCTATATCGGAAATGAAAAAAAAAATCTTTTTCTTTTTATATTTGTACAGGGTTTACTATATGGGGGGGTTTAATGTTAGAATGTACACATGTGAGTGGACTCGCCCATGTAACTAGACATTTCCCGTGTTTCAAACTTACAGGGATGTAGATTTTTGGACTGATCTGCAGTCCGACACACCCACTACACTCGTCTACACTCCATGTTAGTTTTAGAGTTGAGGCAGTGTGCCCTCATTAATATGCATGGCGCGCCGCTGTCTTACTCTTAGACTGGCTCTTCCATGTAAGACTAATTTAGTCTTACGCGGAAGATTACTGAATCCTGGGGCAACTCTGAGATCGCACTACAGTCACAAAAATGGCAAAGTAATGGAAGTGGCCAAACTATTTCTTTCCCATGGAAAGAATTCACTTATATGCCATTTCGCTATTCTGCCTATTCGTGTATTCAGGTTTGATCAAGATGCATTCGAAAGAATGCATCTTCTATCATTTAATAGGAACTCTAAACACATACTAACAGTTTACCGAGGCAGACTGCATTCTGCAATGCTAAACAGTGCAGGTCACTATAATAATGTTGTGTTGACATTTGCAAGAGATTTTTTTCAAAGTTCAATTAAGTTAATGTGGCATGAAGCAGTGAAGATTGAGAATTTTTTACCCTGGTGTGATCAATAAACTGGTGTCCATTTCCTTATTTGGCTTCTGGGCTGATGTGGATTTTGTGCTTTTGGTTCAAATGTCAGGATATGTCGCATGTGGTTGATTTGTATATAGTCACCATGTTTTATGCTGGCCAGTATTCAAATGATCAGGTGATATCTTGATTTCCAGTGGTAAGCTTTGCTATGTATGCCATTGCATGAACTTGTTTGTACTGATCACATTGGTGATAAATATATTCCCACTGACATTTTCTGTTATTGATCATGTCCATAACTATAGATAAAGTGACATGGGAATGTGTTATGTGCATTATGAGCCATTCACTAGCAGCAATTCTGTTGGTTAAAATTGTGCTACTTGCTAATGTTTACATTATTTAAAATTAAACTGTATTTTAAATAAGAAGTTTGATATATGCTACTACACCTTCAGTCTCATATTTGTGTTTTAGGAAGTCACCAGTGGATGGATTGCCATATTGTGTATATGCAATAGAAGGAAATATCATTTCCCATGTGTTTTGCATGACAGTTGTCATGATGTCTCATTGGCATAATGTGGTGTTATGTGCCATGTACTGGCAATGCTAATGCCCTATGGAGACATATTCATGTGTGCAATACCTATGGCCAGTCCTACTTTTCTGACTGTATCAAACACAAATGTAGCATTAATATGTATGCATTGTTACAGATAATTAGCAGTACATTGCACCATTTGCTGTATCTTGCATTTCTACCTCTAGTACTTATTCACATAAGTTCACACCTTCCAGAAATAGTTGTACAGATTAACTGATTGTACATGTCTGTGCACAATGTCCGATCCATAGTGACACAAAATTGTACCTTTGACATGAGCATTCACTTACTTACTGCTGATGTGGTGTAATGATGCTCACAGGAGTGTCGTCTACTCAGAAATGAGCATGGTGCATGAAATACACCAGCAGTTGTTTATTCAGCATTTGCATGACGATTTATGTGTATGCTTTGGAAATTCTTAGGTCGCTTACCTATGCACCTAGATGTTACATGATTTCATGTTACTGTGTAAGAGTGGTTTATACATGGCAATTTCTGTAGATATCAGAAATCATTCTGCCTATGTGAAATACATTGCCATTTGCTTAAATGCATTTTGGGTTGGATTCGACATCATCATGTATGCAGTACACATATATTTCCAGTGTGAGCTTATCTTGTCCTGATTTTCCCTGATGTGTTCCCACATTGGCCACCTCCCTTACACCTTCATAGTTAAGTATTATATTTTGAAGATGTTTGCCTTTGTTGCAGTTATTGACTATTGCCATGTATTATGTTGTTGACATGGTGAACATGTGCCAAATATATGGCCGTTTCACAGATGCGGGGCATCTGCATACAAGTCGCTGGGCTGGCTACTGCTTTCAATACATCCTTGTTCTTATTATACGTGTGAGTTAACTGGTGTACATTGTTGAAATCCATGTGCAAAATCTGACATTTTTTAACCTGTAGTGTTATATTTTTGTAAATATTCTTACATGTCATTGTATGTGTAATGACCTTTCTTTCTTGTACATTCCATTTAG